>NC_080582.1:14827883-15159167 GCF_029962835.1 Magnolia sinica
GGAAGAAAGGAACAAATGCCAGTAGAATCCAACAGAATCTTAAGAATGAAGTTGGAAAAGATTGATGCATAAAACCCACTTCAATTGTCATGGAAGACTGGCACGCAAAATATCCCGTATAATCACCAACCCCCTCATTCAGGGGGATGCTTTGATAGCGGACAGCCGGCCAACGCACCAAAAGTTGCATTGGCCAGTTGTCCGCTATCATTCTTCCGACCCTTGGAATGCAACCCAACATTACATATAGGATTTCATCCAATCTCTGCAGATCAAATTAACATTGCAACCCAATTGCAGCATGTGAATGGTTTCATTCCTGGATGGATGTGAGTTTTGAACTGCTAAGGAATCCCACTGCTTGTAGTTCTACAAATCAGATGCCATGTGTGTGTGTGTGTTATCTTGCTTATCCTATCCTAATTTTGCATAATGTATCTATTGATGAAAATATAAAACAATAAAAAAGTGATGCAATCTATATTTGTAATTTCCAAATGTTACGTCAATACGTGGCGTCTCCTACCAAGAAATGTCCCTCCCGCTCTTGAGTATGTACGTATGTACATATGTACGTTAGGTGGAGTCTAGTTCTCCTAGACTTTGCTATGTGCTCTCTTGTGGTGTTTCTATATGAAGGACAACATGGGTATAGAGAGGATGCATTCAATCTTCTTTTGGGGTATTTCTCAGTAGGATTTTCTTACACATACGAAGAGAGGGAGAGAGGTTAGTATTGTATTTTTATTTTTCCTGTTTTAGTAAAGAAGAAAACCCCCATTGTTGCCCCGTGGATGTAGGCATGTTGTTGAACCATATAAATCATTATGTCTCTTGCCTCTTGTTTTTTGTTTGGCCCTTTGGCTTTTTGTATTGGCTCTTTTCTTTCGCAGTTTTTCTTTGCTTGTATTAATCATGTACAGGTGTTTTACTAGAACAATTGGTATCATAGCCAAAGGTTAAGAAGCCTTTTAACACAACATCGGTGTTTACGTTTGTGTTGCAATTGTGTTTTAGATGACTAGATCGAGTTCTACTAGATTCGAGGTGCTGAAGTTTGACAGATCCGATTGCGTGTTGTGGAAACTAAAGATGAATATAGTGTTAGTGAAGGAATGTTGTGCAATTACAATAGAAGGAAACAAAAAGCCTATAAAGATGAAAGATGAGGTATTTGGAAAGAAACCAATTAGTCATGGTGGATCTTCTTCTCACACTAGATGATTCGGTTTTGTTCAACATGTCTGATTCAACCATGGTCAAAGATTTATGGGACAAATTGTGAATCTATATGGAGGGATATCAATGTTAAACAAGATCTTTCTCCAACAGCAGCTGAACAAGTTGAAGATAAAGGGTCCTATTGCAGTGGTCTTCTCGATGTAGTTGGTATATCCCGATTTCTCTTTTCAAAGGGATTTCGTCCATACAAATGGATTACATGCGAGACTCCACTATAAACAGTGATCAAACTACCTTTTTCCAAGCGCGTATCTAATCAAGTGCATTTGATAATAATGACGGAACCGCACCACGTCACCATTGTTTTGAGACATCCAAACACGCCTAAGAGAAATGAAATGAATCCTGATAAAGATAAATGAACTTGCCGGATCTGCTTAGCTACAGTTGTATGAGCATTAATAAGCTATGAGGAGTCACAAACATCATGTCAAAAAGCTTCCAACCCTGGAAAATGTTCTGACCAGCCATGATTTCAAGCATTAGCCAATCAAATGAAATGGTATCACACACACACACACACAAAGTAGCTACAAGTAGGTTGCATGCAATTCAATCAGGGTTTGGTGTAAATAGCAGCTCAAAAAGAGAATAAAAAACCCATGAAAGTGAACAGAAAACAGATAATTAAAGAGACTACCATAAAGTACCAATATCTTCGAATAATTCCAATGAAAACAGGTTCTGCGTGGGGTGGAATTTCAGCTTGGCAAAGGATCAAAAATTCGTTTTTGGAAAGATTGCTGGGTGGAGAACACCCCTCTTAGAGACAAATTTCCTTCAATCTTTTCTCTCACTGTTAACCCTGATGCTATGGTTGCTAATTGCTATTCGGTTGCTGCTGGAAAGGCTGTTTGGTCAGTGGATTGCAGGAGAAATTTACAAGACTGGGAGGTTCAAGAGTATGTGGACCTCCCTGAGTGTATCTGCAGGGTTCATCCCAACCCTCTTATCGAAGACTCGCTGCTCTGGAACATGTCCAAGACTAAAAGATTTTCGGTTCGCTCCTTTTATCTTCAGCTGGACAATTCCTCCCTCTCCGCAGATCATCATTGTTCGCAAATTTGGAAATTCTTGGCCCCTCCCAAGTTCATTGCGTTCGGCTGGGTGGTCATGTTGAAAAGAATTCTGACAGTGGATAATCTTAGGAAGAGAGGGATGTGCTTAGTCAACATTTGCCTGTGCTGCATGAAGGTGGAGGAATCAGTGGACCATCTGCTTCTTCACTGTCCATTCATTTCTGCCATTTGGGCTGCTATTCGGGCCTGCTTCGGTCTCAGCTGGTGCCCTCCTGATTCAGTTTCTTCTTTCTTTTTGGACTGGCAAGGGGTGAAGCTTGGAAAGAAACGAAACATGTTGTGGAAAATGGCCCTTCTTGCCATTTGGTGGTGCGTTTGGGAGGAGAGGAACGGCAGATGTTTTCGGGACTCTGCTAATTCTGTGGGCTGGGTCTTATCTAGAGCTAAATTGCTAATCGTTGAATGGGCAACCCTTGTTGAATCCTTGAAGGATTCAGACCTTTTGTTTCTTGGCTTATAGCCTTTGTCTGCTATCTCAGCAGTATTGGCTGCTGTTTTTGTTCTGTTTTCCCTTCTTTTTCTAATCTAAATCTCGTTATCTTTCAAAAAAAAAAAAAAAAAATTCCAATGAAATCCAGAAACCAAGCTACGACACTACACACTGGGGTTGGGGTGTGATCAGAGCTCCATCACGATTCCAAATCAATCTTCCAATATTTGGTCCTACATTGGATGTTCAAGATTCAGAAGTCAAAACTTACCTGACATTCTTACTGTCACTTCTCTTGTTCCTTTTTTCCCAGCAAAACATTTACAATTAACCATTTTTGTTATCTATATCAGTTTGAAGGAACTTATCACGTGGCTGGAATTATTGCTGGAATCCTGTGATTTCTTAGTCATGAAACCCACATACCACAGCAGGGTCCATTAGGTGGATGGTCCTGGCTCATATACCCTGTGGCATTGTAATTTGGGAGGTAGGGTGGTTTGCTCCACTATCTTCCATTTCAACGGACTCCAGCGAATCGTTTCTCGTCTGTATTTTGATTCATGAATAGCATGAATTTCACAAAAATATCAAACTGGGAGTTTGATTTGGAAAATGGGAATTTCATCAGGAGAGATTGGATAGAAGATATCAACCATGGCAGGCAGTTGTCCTGATTTCTGTCCCTTGGCGAGTCACAAACCAAAACTGATCTTTCGAACCAGCACATCATTTAACCAAAATATGCCACAACGAAGAAATCCCACCATAAATTGAGTCAATTAGGGATTTCTCTCTAAACCCTAAACCCAAATCCCCAATTAGGCAAAATCTCCAATTAGCATTTGACACAGTAAAAATGGGACCTCAAATAGAGATTTTCAGGAATTTCAATTAGGGAAAATCCACAATTAGGGATTTCAATTAGGGTTCTTGATTCAGAACCAACAATTCAATCAGAAGGGGGGGTGTTAAGAGGAAAATACCTTCGAAAATTTCAAAGCCGAAGCCGCTGCCACTGTCAAAGGGAAATCCTAGTGTATGGCAAAGAGAGATGGAGAGAGCGAGAGAAAGAGTGAGAGAGGTGGATGGCGAGAGAGGAGAAAGAGAGAGGGGAGGATGACAGGTCGATTACGCTCTGCAATGACCCTGAAAATACAACCCGATTGATTATCATCAAATGAACCACGTGGGAGGAGAGGAGACGATGGAAGGCGAACGTTGAAAACTTTCAAATGGGCCCACTGCGTGGGGGACGTCTAATCAATCCGGTGCATGCATGCTTTAACGCTCTCCTAAAACCCTAAAAAAAACAAAGTCCGGGAGCCTCTGCTTGCCGCAACCATGAATTTCCTAACCACATCAACCAAGCAAACAAGCCATTTTACGTGATTAATAAATTATAACAGTATTTACTGCCCAGACTCTATGCATCCATAAGTACATTCTTTATAAGTTATAAAACCAAACGCATTATCAATTTACTTGTAAATAGATTACCATCTAAGAGGTGAACAAAATAACACCTAAATTAGGTATATATTATTTACAACTTAAAACTTTACACACATCGAAACAACCCTAAAGACTAAAATGTACATTATACATGGGCTAAACCAACATGACTCATCCATGTTACGGCTACACTAAGTTTTGACCACCCCACGATTTGACACGGATTGGGTCCTACGAGTAGCCCTTTAAAACTTTAAAAACACAATCAAACTCGGTGAACTTGCACCCTAGTGTTTCGAGTGTTCCCAGAGATATTAAACTCTTCCTCAAATCAGGAACGTGTCTCATTTCGGTTAAGATACGCTCGATGCCATTAAACATCTTGATGCGTACCGATCCAACACTTACCACTTTACAGGCATTGTCATTGGCCACAAACACCTGGCCACCATTACACTTATTGTAACTGATGAACCAACTCTGATGAGGAGTCATGTGGTACGAAGTCCCCATATTTAAAATCCATTATTTGTAAAAACACCCAGATCTTGATGCGATCAGCATGTAACTACCGTTCACTTCCTCATTGGATTCTACAATGTTGGCTTCTCTAGAATAATTATCTGAATTCTTCTTTCTCGATTTTGGATTCTGACAATTATTCTTTATGTGCTCAGTCATCCCACAATTGCAGCACTTCAATTTGTCTTTGCCCTTACCCTTGGATTGTACCTCGATTTCGAAGATCCACTATACTGTTCATAATTGTTCTCTCGTAACCAGTGCATCTGTAGAAACACTCATGTCACCATTTTTCATTCTCATCGCCTTCGACTAAAGGACTGATATAACAATCTCGACACTAATGGTAGTTCTATTGGTGCACAACGAGTCCTTGAATGACTCATATGATGGCGGGACCGAGTTCAGCAAAATGCATGCCTGATCCTCATCTTTCATTATTTCCTCCACATCCAGTAATTTACAAATCAACATGTTGAAGTTACTAATGTGGGCCTCAACATCAACCCCATCCGCCATCTTTAAATTGAACAATTAAAGCTTTAAGTATAAACGATTCTCATGAGATTTCTTAGCATATATATTATCTAACTTCGTTCATGTACTTGCTGCAGTTTTTTCTCGTGACATTATAAAGGACCTCATTCGTTAAGCACAATTAGATCGAGGTTCTTGTTTTCTTATCCATATTATTCCATTAATCTTTAGTCACATATTCTGGTAGCTTTTCAAGGAGGATATCATTCAATCCTTTATGAACTAGGACACTGATCATCTTAACCTTCCATAGTTCAAAATTATTTTTGCCGGAATATTTTTCTACATCGAACTTCAGGTTAGATGTCATTGATACAATGCTTTCAGATTTGATCTCCTTCCCAACGTTGGCTCTGATACCACTTTTTGGGGAACCATGGAAGCACACTGAGTTGAACCAAGCAAAGTACTACCAATCGCACAACCAAGTTTAAACACAAACAATTCAAATTTTATGTGGAAAAACTCTTTCGGAAAAAAAAACCACAACACAAAGAGACGAATAATGTACTAAGAAAGCAGAAATTACAAGAGTTAGAGATTACCGATACAAATAAGCGTCGAATCTACTCCACAAGCCCAGGTTATGCCCTTGAAACTCTTATAACAAATTAGAAAGCCTAAAACTTCTATTGTACTTCACGAATCATGATTACACCCAATATATATATCATCATATAGTATCATAATCGAAATAGGAAACAAATCATCTGCTTTCGCAATTCTGTGTGCACGCTTGATGACACATTTGATAGGACTTTGATGGCATCAACAATCTATCGATGGCATTAAACACCTTCGATGACATCGAGTAGCAGCACGAAAACGTTCTAGTGACTAAACATGGATTTTATGGATATTTTCGATGGCATCGAGATTTTGTCGATGGCATCGAGCGATCTATCGATGGCATCGACAAACCTTGTTGCCTACAGATTTAAGACGTCGACAATAAAAACCGCCTTTTATTAATATACCAAATCTACTCCATGTGAAATTATGTAAGATAGGCACCTTCTTCTTTAATAATGTATGCAAGTGATCCAATAGTGGACCATGTTAATATTCAGTTACGTGGACGCGATTGCACTCTTCGTACCCTTTTTGAAAAATCACTTAGATAATTTTACAATGAACTCAAAAAAAATAAAAATGAAGATATATGCTGATAAACAATGCATTAAGGGAGAATTCCCTGTTTGCGACTAGGTGTACCTTCAACTTCACTCATATCGTCAAACATTTGTCACATTATGCTGCTCAATCAAACTCTCTTCACGTTTTTATCAGCCATTTATAATTTTAGAACACATCGGCAAGGTTGCATTTCAATTGGAGCTCCCTCCAAGCTCAAGCATACATCTCGTGTTCCACCTGTCCTGTCTTAAAAAGTTGGGCGCTCATGCCACTACTGCTGTGGATCTTCCCTATTTACATGAAGATGGAATTTTCCACTACAGTTGCATGCCATTCTTGAGCGTCGTTTAATCGAGCATGGTAATAAAAGCCGTCATAGAGGTGTTAGTGCAATGGATCCATACTGCACCTGAAGACGTCACTTGGGAGACATAGGAGTCTCAATCGCTGATTTCCAAAATTTCGACCTTGAGGGCAAAGTCCTTTTTAGGATGGGGGAATGGTGTGCAACCCAATGACGCATTCAATAAAGATCCCATGAATTTCTCTATTGTTGTTAGTTGTTATTTTGACTAGGCACTTAATTCAAATCCCTTCCCTTCTTTATTAGATCAATAGTTTATATATAACAATATGTTGGCTATAGAAAAAATAGGAGAAAAAGTACGTATTTGAATATAAAGAGCTTGACCACTCTTGAAGTAGCATTTTTCTTCTTCTTCTTTTTTTTCTTTCATTTTCTCTTATGCAATTATCTATTTTTTATAATTGAATTGGGTATTGTATCAAGTTCTCATCACGGATGGCAGCATGCAATAGATCTCCGACACAAGAAGGGTCTATGGAGAAATAACTTGCGCGAGGTCTAACTTCAATAGTGCCTGGAGGAAATCGTAGGGTTAGTGTAACGCCCTAGATTTTCAATACTTAGGTATTGGAAGTCCTCAGGCATTACTATTAGAACTTTAAATAGATGTACATGTATATGCACGTCTACACTCGAAATTCTTGAAAACTTGCACATGAAGACCTATTTTCCAAGTTTCAGACCTTGATAAAACTTTAAACAAAGCCTTTAGAGATAAATTAAACCATACAAATTTGATCAATTACCCATAACAAATTAATAAATACGCCCGATCACTTAAATCTCGGGGTCTAGCCGTGTGATATGATCATCTAAGGCTCTAATATAGCTGACATGTCACTGACAAATCAATATAGTTATAACTAAATAAGGAACTACCTAAAGCTATGACAACTAATGGATTAAATCTTGATCATTCATGCACCTAAATTAAATTGACCAAAGTACCATATAACCTTCAAATCAATGATTTAGGGCGATTAGGACTAAATTACCATTTTTGTTAATAATAAACAGGTGACATTATGAACTTAGGTAATCTGAACCCTAATTATTAGACCCAATACATTTCGTTATTTAATTTATTCTAGAAATGTCCAAATTAACCAAACAAACACTATACTATGGGCCGCTAAACTCGAAACTATAGAAAGATGTTTATCTTAATAGGCTTGATGTCCATTGCGATACGAGCAACCATGATCGCACCTCAAATCATTTAACTTGGGTCGCAATGTGAGCACATGAGATGTTTGAGTGTTTCTAAATAAAAAATAAAAAATTAACTTTAATATGCTCGTCCGATCTTTGTCAAAGTTGTAGCTTTCGGACCGTTAGATCCCGACCAAGTTTAAGTTGTCAACCTAAATTAATACCCTACACCTATTCTCATAGCCGCGGCTTCGATCAATGAACGGTAACTATCAAATTGATTTTTAATCATATCCGTCGATCATCGCATCTGAATTATAGGATGACCATATCCATATGTAGATCACCACTAGGGACAACTATCCTACAACATATATCGACTCATACATCTCCTTGTGGGCCCCAACAGCTAGAAACAACCTTCCACATGGTTGATATATTAAATACCTGGCCATTTGGGCCAATTGCACCACATTTGGTACTATATATAGCTCTCTTGATTGTATGTATGTAATTATGTTTTTGAGATTTTCTCGATTTCATATATATTTAAACTTATATGCATTGTTTAATTTAGCTCTTATAAATGTTTTGATGCCCTTGTAATCATATCAAGAAATTACACTTTCACACAACAAAAGCTCACACCTGAAATATCAAGGATCGAGCGTGTGCTTGACCCTTGAAATTCGGGGTGTGACAGTTGGCGTCTGCATCAAAGATAATGGGGATAAGTTTGAGCTGCCATGCATTGCAATGACAATGGTGGAGGTTGATATGATTTGCTCGTTTCGAATTTGCTTCGAAAATGGTGGAGGTCGTATTTGATAGAGATGGGTTTAGAATGGTGCTACAATGGTGTTGTAGGAGCAGCGTCGGGATTCGAGAGTGTTGCAGGAGCTGATGGCAATTTTCAACTAGACTGTTGGTGATCTTTAAACTGCAGTCCTGCTTAGCTGCGACCAGATGGGCAACGAGCTCGAGGGTCATGACTGTGGTGAGGTTTTTGGTTTTGGGTAACGGTGATGGGTAACCAACATTTGATGGGTAACGAGGATGGGATGTGGTGTTGCAATAATGACCCATCATTTGATGTTTGGCAGCGTCGATGAGCAATAGCGATGTTGACATCAATGGACTCAATAATCAATGGTTGACAATTTTGAGAATTCTCTTGTAAATTTCTTTGTATTTACTTTTAGAGGTCATTTAAATGCCTCTAAAAATTTTAACTTGTAATTCAATTATAGGTAATCTGCTCATAGGTTTAAAGTGTTTATAGTCAATTTGTTTGGCTTTTAGCTGTAATTTATTTACAGGTAAATTGTTTGTGCTTGAATAAGCTATAAATTATTTACAGCCGATAATTGAATATTCACAAGCCACAGAGCTTGGGGTGATAAATCATTTAAAAATTATCAAATGACATAGAAAGTATTTATTTAAGATGAATTATTAGGATAAGCCAAACTCAATAAAGCCTATACTTAATTCTTATGCTAAGCCTATCAATTAGTAAGTCACGTAAATGTAACCACTAATTCAAATTCCCTTTTGTAATGAGAAACTATTGAATATAAATCACTTATATATGCAATGTGCTAGCGACTTGTATAATCTACATATGCTAGCTACATGTTCATGGCCATACATGTACAATTAGACTTACATGCATCATCAACCCATATGTATACCGGGCTGAACATGATATAAAGAGAAGTACATGATACAACGAGAGGTGTAAAGACGGATTAAAAAGAATGTTTTTTTTTGTTAGCTGGTTAGTACACCCCACTGTCAGTTCACACTTCACTGTTAGCCACCCCGGCCTATTAGGTATCCATACCAAGACCTCAATGTTGAAATGAGGTATCTTTCACTCAGTCTACCACTTGAGCTATGGATCAAGGTGTGGATTAAAAAGAAGGTTTTACATGATAAATTATTACATATACAACAGGACATAGATAAATGACCCCACATTTATAGTGGACCAAATCGTGATTACTAATTCCTTGATCATAGATGGATAATACACATAAAGAGGGTACAATGAGTGTACAATATTGGGCGTCGTATACAATGACGCATAAATGCCCGATGATCTATATCGCTAAACTTAGGTTTGGCCATTAGAAGTATGGGAGGGTGGAAATGCCGAAACCGTGCCACAATTCTTCCAAAATTAAAAATTTTCAAAAAAAAATAATTGTCATGTTTTAGATTACAACTAGAAGTTGTAAGTTGATTACATAACATAATCCCATTACAGACAAATACACCCATCCAAACAACCCATATAATCAAATTACTGCTTAAACACATTACTGTCATACAAATGACCCCTCATATAATAAATACAAGAAAGTTGAATAAAAAATACACGTAAAAGAAGTTAATTATCAAAACTATCAACTCCTACTGCTACGAAAGAAATTAACCATCAGAAGCTGGCACTCTGGACACGGCGAAGTCTGCTAGAGAACTTGTACGATTCCAATGGAACATGGCGAGAGGAATTGCATATAATGACATTAGGACTACAAGTAGTTGGACACCAGATACAATCACAACAAATGTGAGAAATGATCTTGTCTGTCGATGATACTCGGTTGGCCGGCCCACTCATTCATTTGTACAGCAGAAGCAGACCAGATGGTAAGTAAGAAGAATATCCATATGACCCAGCTGAATTTCTTGGGAAGCAATGGCCACAACAGCACTGTAAATGCCAGCACTACAAGAACCAGTGCAGTGAGGTTGAGAGTTCTAACAATGGTAGGCTGAAATCGCCCCAATATCGTTCCAATGGCCGTGAAGTAAAAGGCTGCAACTCCTGTCACAACGAAAAAGCAGAAGGACGTACGATGCTGATGGAATAAAACAGTCAGGGCGTAGTTGCCATTATCACCGTTGGTTGGAAAGTTAAGACCCAAGAGGCCCACTATGACCGTTGATCCCATGCTGATGATTGCAATGATCGCTTCCACTGATGGTTGTGTAACGGTCAGATGCTGGCGGGCCATTGCTTGTGTGCCTGATTCTATGTTGAAAATGGACCGTCTAGGAACATCGATCACACCTTGTTCGGTGTCATGATGATGACCCAGTTCATCTGAATCGAACAATCTAGATGAACGGTGCAGATGTGATGATGCCATCTATTATCCTCTAACGAGAAAAACACAAAGGGAATGGTGGAAACGTTGGCAGCATTCCAGACAATATATA
The DNA here is from genome assembly GCF_029962835.1 of Magnolia sinica. Taxonomy (NCBI): domain Eukaryota; kingdom Viridiplantae; phylum Streptophyta; class Magnoliopsida; order Magnoliales; family Magnoliaceae; genus Magnolia; species Magnolia sinica. The sequence goes on from NC_080582.1 coordinate 14,839,036, forward strand.
GGGTAGTTATAAGACATCCGAGCGGACACGTTGGAAGTAATATGGTCGGTGGACCACGTTGAAAATTTCGTGAGTGGATTTGGTGTTGCCCAGGTAATACTTTAATGGGTGTTACTCTAACCGTGTGTGGCCTACTTTAATGTATTTATTGTATATCCACACCGTTCATATGTTTTTTCATCTCATTTTAGGATGATGTACTAAATGTTAAAAAGATCTAAATCTCAAGTGGACCATACTACTAGAAATAGAGATGAATGACTATTAAAAACTTTTTATGGGCCATAAAAAAATTGGATCAAGATGATATTTTTATTTTATATTCATCTATATATTCTTAACATTATCAACGGGTTGGATTGCAGCAAACATTACGAAAATTTTACAATGGGTTCTTTGGAATTTTTAATGGCGAGGCATTCAATTAACACTATTTCCTGTGGTGGGGTCCACCAGATATTTGAATCTACATAAGTTTTGGGACCCCATCCTAAAATGGGTTGGAGAAACGGATGGACGGCGTGGATATGCAACACATCATCAAGGTGAGTCCCACGGTAGGCAAGACACATAATCCGCTCCGGGATATCACACGGTAAGGATGACACGTAATTCGCTACCTGATATCTCATGGAAGGCTCCTCGATATTTCCTGATGGGAATCCGGATGTTTGAAGTACAAAGTACAGTGGCCGGTGAGGGCCCATTACGAGTGTGAGTTAACGTTTATGGCAGATTTACTCGTTGAACCCACCCCATTTTGCCTCCCAAAACACTCCCCAGGCGTACGGACGCCTTTCCAAAGGTCGAAAACGCCCACCCTATTCACACTGCTAGCAGTGTCTCTACCAAAAAAAATCCGGTTTTTTCTTTATTCCTCTTCCTCCCGATGCTTCATCCTAGTTATAGATTATCATTTTCTGATTATTTATCTGCCTCTATAACTATTCACCCAGCAATGAAACCCTCCTTTTACCGCTTTCTTCTTTTCCTTTCACCTGGTTGAGAATACACACCCTGCACACGTCCTTTTCAACTTTTTTGAGCCCAAGATAGGATGAAAAATGGTCCCCCCATATAAGAAGCTTCGAATGACAGGTATATTCTATTCATTGCTTTCTTTTTATACTATATATGCGTACGGTCCACAATCCATTTTCATTTTTTTAAAAATACTCAATGGTATGCCATGTCCTGATAAATGAGCAAAATCATCACTCAAATGGCTCACATTGAAGGTTTTTTAAACAAATATTGAAATGAGATGTGAAACTAAACGAAGACCATGAAAGAGATTGAGCACCAACTGAGTTAATAGACCGAAGACCCACTGAGTTATTGATGAGGACCATGAATTGAGGTTAAATGATCATGAACTGAGCTAAAATGATCGTCAACTGAGCTAAAATGACTGTGAACCGAGCTAAAATCATTGTGAACTGAGTTAAATTGACCATGAACTAAGTTAAAATCACCGTGAACTGAGTTAAATTGACCGTGAACTGACTTAATTCCGGCCATTCCCCGTGATTTCACGGTTAATTCCCTTCACCTCACGGTCGTTTCCAATCATTTCATGCTCATTTTCAGTCATTCCGTTTCACTTCACGGTCAATTCCATGCATTACACGGTCAATTTGCTTCACTTCACGGTCAATTCCATGCATTTCACGGTCATTTCCCTTCATTTCACGATCATTTCCAATCATTTCACGGTCATTGCCGGTCATTCCCCTTCACTTCACGGTCAATTCCATGCATTTCACAGTCAATTCGCTTCACCTCACTGTCAATTCCATGCATTTCACGATCAATTCGCTTCACTTCATGGTCATTTCCATGCATTTCACAGTCATTTCCGGTGATTCCGTTTCATTTCACGGTCTATTCCCTTCACGGTCATTTCCATGCATTTCACGGTCAATTCCCTTCACTTCACGATCATTTCCATGCATTTCACGGTCATTTCCCTTCACTTCACGGTCATTTCCAATCATTTCACAGTCATTGCTGGTCATTTCCCTTCACTTCACGGTCAATTCCATGCACTTCACGGTCAATTCGCTTCACTTCACTGTCAATTCCATGCATTTCACAGTCAATTCGCTTCACTTCACGGTCATTTAATGCATTTCACAGTCATTTTCGGCGATTTCATTTCAATTCACGGTCATTTCCATGCATTTCACGGTCATTTCCCTTCACTTCATGGTCATTTTCATGCATTTCACGGTCAATCCCGGCGATTCCGTTTCATTTCATGGTCATTTCCATGCATTTCACGGTCAATTATCTTCACTTCACGGTCATTTCCATGCATTTCACGGTCAATTCCCTTCACTTCACGATCATTTCCATGCATTTCACAGTCATTTCCGGCGATTCTGTTTCATTTCACGGTCATTTCCGTGCATTTCGCGGTCAATTCCCTTCACTTCACGGTCATTTCCATGCATTTCACGATCAATTCCCTTCATTTCACGGTCATTTCCATGCATTTCACAGTCATTTCCCTTCATTTCATGGTCAATTCTAATATATCACGGTCATTGCCGGTCATTCCCCTTCACTTCACGGTCAATTCCATGCACTTCACGGTCAATTCCGGCGATTCCCCTTCACTTCACGGTCAATTTCATGCATTTCATGGACAATCCCCTTCACGTCACGTTCAATTCCGCTCATTTCACGGACAATTCCATGCATTTCACGGTTAATCCCCTTCACTTAACGGTCAATTACAGTCCTTAGACAAATCCACTCATGGTTAATTTCACGACGTTCTCGGCCAAAATGCAACATATAACTCTGAAAATTGACCCATAACTTAGTGAAATTGGCCATGAACTTGTTGAATGTGACCTATGAGTTGACCATTTAACATGAAATTCTTCAAAATAGCCGATGACTACTTGATATTGACATTTTTTTTACTAACAACCTTGGTATAAATTTACTAACAACTACATGAAATTGACTGATAAATGAGTGAAACAGGCCCAAAGCGAGTGAAACAAGCCCAAAACTTGTGAAAATTCACTAATAAGTCTCGTGATCATTTGGAATTCGCTAAAAACTGACCACTGACTTGGCAAACTCACGCCATACTTTATAAATTTTCACCACAACAAGTCAACTTTCACATTATGTCTTATTAAATACTGAATGTTATCGTTGATTTAATTTCCAATTCATCCTTGTAGATGACAAACCCTTACATAAGAGATTTGGCGAGTCGGCCCCCACCATCTCATGTAAATGTTCTTTGACATGGTGGTTTGATAGTGTGAAGAGTGGGTTGGAAAAGAATAACACTAGATTAAATATATTTAGGCAGACTCCATTCTCATTTTTATTGCACATTCCATCATTTAGGTTTATAGGAGCCATTTTTCACTTACTTATTAAGAGATATATAGGCAATCTTGTATTCAAGATACAGGGGAACTATGTAAAATTTATCGAGATGGACTTCACCCTAATAACAGGGCTGAAGACTGGTGATCTCTCTATACCCAATATCCATCGTTCGAATAAGTCAATAAGAGAAAAATACTTCAATGAATATCATATCCTAAAGATATATATACAGGAGGTGTTCAATAGGATAGTTGATAGCAATAAGCATGAAGATGTCGTGAAGGTAGCCCAATATTATGTGTAGAATGGTTTGTTAGGGGTATTGACACGAATATTATATACTGTATAGACTTTATCGACTTTGTCGACTCATTGGAAGACTTTAATATCTACCCTTGGGGCAGTTTGGCCTTCCAGACGATGACGGAATGGATTGAGAATGCCTTCATGGCATCCCAGGGGCCTCATTACAATGTCACTGGTTGCATATTTCCCCTACAAGTAAGGATTCTTTCTTTGTCTATTTTAATTCATAGTTTATAGCAAACTATATTTATTTAACACTATCTTGTCATTTCATTGTAACAGATATGGGCCCTTGAGAGAGTATCAGCTCTCTGATAATGTATAATTTCATACGTTCCCTTCCAAATTTCACGATTCATACAATATTGGGGATGGAAGGGTTGGAGGTATAAGAAGATTCATCAAATTATAGAGAGTAAAGATGTAAGTCAATTTCTATAAAGCTAAGTGGTCACTCATTCAACTATATGTGTGTGTGTGTTTCTATAGCATAAAAATGAAGATGTTCTCTTATATACTGAGATCGCTCTTATCTTAGAGCCTACCACCGAGGAGCTAGAGACGAAGGTCATTCGTTTGCTCTGTGATAGATTTGACGTAAGATGTCAGAAACGTCTTCTTTTATGTTGATATTTTATATTTAATTTGACATGTTATATAACTGATACATAATTGCTTCATTTTGTATAGTAATAAAGATGAAGATGATGAATATATGTAAGAGAGATCGGGACAGGGAGAGGGAGAAGAAGGGGGAGAGGAAGAGAGTACTGATGAGGGAGAGGGAGAGGGAGCGGGATTGCAATTGACTGGGGAGTTGAGGGAGGATAGGGAGGAGCTGGAGGCACAGAGGCTTCAGTTGGAGAGAGAGACAGGGAGGAGCTGGAGGCACAGAGGCTTCAGTTGGAGAGAGAGACAGGGAAGAGTTGAAGCTTCTTGAACGCACGCTAAAAGAGAGAGAAGAATCGATTGAGAGGGAGAGAGAAGTAGTACTCAAGGAGATTGAACTAATGTTAAAACTGAAAGAAGCCTTGAGGTTAGAGGAGGAGTTGAATAAGAGAAATTTTTTTAATAAGGAGAGAGAAATGCTAATGAGGGAGAAGGAAGAACCGAAGATAGGGAAGAGTTGGAGGAGGGTAAAGTGGAGTTGAAGAAGCAAATGGAGGCATTTCATATAGAGAAGATTCGATTTTGGAAGGAGAATGAGTTAGAGAATTAGAAGGAAGAGTTTGAGAAGGATGATGACGATGCAGATGCGTTAGGCGTTGATATATACGATAAATCACTGCATTCCATTCCAGTATATAAGAGGAGACCTAAGAGGGTGTTGAAGCCGTCTGTTTACAAGTGTTCTCCATTCACTTTCATGTCTGCCGTGCAAACCACTCCAAGCAACGTCGCCAACAATGAGAAACAAAGAGAATTTCCTAATTCTCCAATATCCTTTAAGGCCAAGATCGATCCATTTAGGGTAATATCGGAGGATGAATTCCATGAATTGAAAAGTTGGGCCAACGCAAACAAAGAATCACCAGAATTTCTTTGGTTCAAGACCATTTAGGAGAAAAATGTATAGGTTGATAGTGTGGTAAGTAAATCAGACACATACATACATGGTTTTATTCAGAACACTTATATTAGAGTGAAGTTTAATTTTCTATCTTTATTGATTAGGCTATCGACAAATACGTCGATTTCTTGGAGAGAAGGCACCGATCATTTGCTACTTTATATATAAAGGACTGCAAGTTCTATCCCATATTTTTCCTGGTAACTGTGAATTAGATCATAGTTATTATGTTATTTTATTATATGATATATGTTCTAATTTGGTATGTTGTTTGTAATAGCCATGTATTGGCATACAAATGTCGACATTGAGAATGTATCGGGATGCTGGCAGTGACGAATCGCGTTTATTATTCGAAGGGTTAAAAAAACTCACTACAATCATCATTGTCAAGCTTCATGACGAGCAGAAGGGCATGTGGCAGCATGAAGAGGTAATGGTGTCGTTACAAGTTATCAACGCTAGGTATATCCATTTCTATAATTTCTAGATATTGATATCTTATCTTGCCAAACATGGACAGGCATACGTAGCAGTCAATCACACCAACAGTCATTGGTACTTGATGGTCATCCACCCTCAAGACCGAGAAATCATTATACTTGACAGTTTATACTCGAGGGCACTCAGTCGATATAGGGAACATATCGATCTAATGAAGAAGGCCTTCCTTATATTATTTTATGCCACAGGAGATATGTCTGCGTTGGAAGGAAATGCTTGGACGGTCAGAGAAGATACTTCTATACCAAAGCAGATGAACGGATATGACTGTAGCATTTTGTGCAGCGATCAAATTTTGTCAGGGAGAGACTTGCAGCAATTCACTTCCAGCTTTAGGGAGTTAATAGCATATGATTGCCTAAGTGACCTCAAAATATGATATATTTGCCTTACGCATTGAGAGGAATTCAAAAATTTTGTGAAATATTGTAAATTGTTGTAAATGATGTCTCGTAAAACATTCATGGTGAAATTATATAAATGATGTATTGTATATTTTGTCAAATTTTTGTAGCAATAATGTGTTCGTAATAGTGATTTCATTATGAATGGTGAAGACATCATTTTGCAGTAAATGATGTCTTCACTTCACGGTCAATTCCATGCATTTCATGGTCATTTCCATTCACTTCATGATCAATTCCATGCATTTCACAGTAATTTCTGGCAATTTCGTTTCATTTCACGGTCATTTCCATGCATATCACGGTCAATTCGCTTCACTTCATGATCATTTTCATGCATTTCACGGTCAATTCGCTTCACTTCACGATCATTTCCATGCATTTCACGGTCAATCCCCGCGATTTCGTTTCATTTCCAACGATTATGCCATGTTTGTTTACAATGTCCGCATATTTTTGTTGTTCGTTCCTCTTCACGGGAAAGGATCTGTGCCTTCTTCGGTCTTCCAGCTGACCTTGTCTGTAGGGGGCTTGATACTCGAAGAATACTCCTTGATCCGGAAGAAATTTTCCATTGACTCTTGTCTCGTACTGGGTAGACGGAAGCTTCATACGTGATCTGGTAATTCCTCATTATGTAAAACTGAGAGTAATACGAATAATGAAGAAGATTATAGTTTATACATGCTGAAAGAACATGACAACAAGGCAATCCATTTACTTCAAACTCGCGACATGTACATGAAAGCTCGTTGAGCTTGACGGTATCATTATAGTCCCTCACAATATAGTATTCATCCCGAGAAATTACGTGGCAACGAACATTTCGTGTCTTCGGTATGAAATCCTTTAATTGTTTCTCGGCCCACGGCGTCAACGGTCCAACGAATAATGATGTTGATTCTCTTCTCTTATAAAATATCTCTTGAATTTTCATTCTGACGATCTCTATCAACATAGTCACGGGATATTCTCGTGCTTCTTTGAATAAAGCATTAACATACTCAGCTATGTTTGTAGTGACCAGATTGAATCTTGTTCATGAGAAGTGCGAAGATGCACACTTTTCATACCTTATTTCCCTCAGCCATGCATATACCAGGGGGTTGGCAAGTTCGATATCATGCATTAACTTTTCAAACTCAGCCCTCCTACAAGTCTTTACAGCTTGCCAATAGTAGATCTCTAATAACTTATCTTTGAACGTGTCCACCAAGTTTCGGTATATGTAGTACGCGCAGTAGCCATGGATTGCTGCTTGAAAGACCTGGGGAACTTCTTTCATTAGACCTTTATGCCGTTCTGATATGATCACAAGACCAGGTAGATCCCTTAACGAATCACTGAGGTAGGTAAGGAACTAGTTCCAATTGTTACTGTTCTCTGATTCTCCGATCCCAAAAGCGACTGGAAAGATATGATTGTCGTCATCCAAAGCCGTGGCAACGAACAGAACACTCTTATACTTATCTTTTAGATATGTCCCATCAACGGCCAAGACCCTTCACAGAGATGTTTGAAAACTTCTGACACACTGTCCAAGCGCAACAAAACATCTCTCGAACCTCATCGTCTGTTGATTCACAAGCAGGGAAGTCAATGTGCCCGGGTTCGCCATCCTCAACTCATGCAAGTACATCGGGAGTTCTTTGTAAGAGTCTTCATAAGACCCTATTACGCGATCGATTGCAATCTCTTTAACGCGTCATGCCTTCTTATAGCTAATAACAATATTATACTTCTCTTGCATTGCGAATATAATGTCCTTCGGCCTTAACCCCAGGCGCTGCTCAATACGATTGACAACTAGTTCACTGGCCAGCTTACTGTTTGCTTGTCGATAATCGCTCTTCATCCATGACATTCCACATGTATGTATGGACTTATAAGTCTTAATCTTGAATATCCCAGCTTCATTCACCCTAGATGCATGTACCCTTCATTCACACTTATCTTCCATACACGCTACGGTGAATTTCTTGGATATGGAATATATGACCTTGTATTGAAAGTTGTTGCGAATTGCAAATTGGCTCAAAACATACTTACACTGGCTCTTGTCCTTAAACGTTTGGCCAACGACTATATCAATTGGGTCATCAAGTGGATATGAATACAATGACAGGTCTGCATTGGTGAAACTAGCATCCTCAAAAGGCACAATGGGAAGCCTGAAGGTGAAGTCCGATGTTCGAGCCTGTTCAGGCATTGGAATGTGGCTTCCCCATATGTTTCTGTCGTTGGATGTTGAGGGCAAGTCTACTCTTGTAAATGAAGGTGATGCCGCATATTCACTTTTGAGGTTCACGTCAGCCAACGTGCTCACTTGACATGTCATGAAGTTTGATGTCTGAGCCGGCTCAGGTACTAGAGTGTTGCTTAGAGGAACTTGTGAAGGTGATGTCATATCTTCATATTTCCATCCATGTTCTTCACCCAAACTTACAACAGCCGGGGCGTCATGTTTGAACACACTATAAGTCACCGGGTCTTCAAATACTGCCTCATTAACACGCTGCATTGTCTCGATGAATAGAGGGATGTAATAATCTGGATGCTTCAGCTGTGCTGCCAGGAACATTCTCACATCTTCATCGTCTTCAATTATAACTGGAGGGACTGATTCGTTTGTGCAAGGGTACAGTACTTTCAACCTTATATCGTAATGCTCAGGTCTAGTCTTCGTAACTCTGTGCATTTTCGATACAAGTTGTTCATATGTGGTGTCAACTCCTACGGTAGTAGACTTCGAGTAACCACCCTTGTATATGTATCGATCATTTTTGCTAACTCCCCACCATGTGAGCATATGATCATTACCGAAGCCATTTTCTGAAAATAAACACAATAATATAACTTATTAAGTATTCACATGTATAAGGTGGATTTGACCTAATAGTAGGAAATCCACCATTGTACTATCTCAAATATGATCGACTTAGCAGTCAGATTTTCAAAGTTCTCAAATATGCCACTCAGTTCGCGATGATTTTTACTCACTTCGCAGCCAATTTCACTCACTTCTAGGGCAACATCATGCTCACTAAGCGATGAATTTCACTCACTTCTCGGTCTTGAAGTGATTGAAAATGACTACAAAGTGAGCGGGCCAATCTGATTTTTGGGCTTAACTATAATTACCATGTAAATGGGTAACAATTATTCACCTAGGTAATTACCACATCCTTCCTAATGTAGATGTAACACCCCGCACTTCCCAGTGCTCGGGTGCTACCATTTAAATCAGATTTAGCACGAGCCTATGTGGAAACACACGTAGCTCACCTTACACATCATCATTCAATGATTTTCAAACCGTTCAACGTAACCGTTAGAGTCAGGAGATGACGACCCACAACGTGTGCGTAGGGTCTAAAGTCAACACATTTTGACTTAACCCTTGATTTCTCATAGGAGAAATTTTCGTCATGAACGATCATCCAACCTACAGTCCAAGCTGGCAGTTGCGGTTGCAATATCATACTTATACACCTTAAAAATCACCTGGTCATAAGCCTAGATCAAACCTCGACTTTTGTCCAAAGCTAACGTGTATGACCATTCAACCCAACAGTAGGTTGGATAATTCATTTATTCGACCACAAGATCAATCCATACAGAGTGATCTTCATCGTGACCATGGAATAAGACCATTCATGCGATTTACCTCAAAACCAGCCTATAAATGCTATCATGAATCAATCTATCCAATAGAGACACTTTTCATCCAGAGTTCAAGTATTCATCCATTATTCTTCAAGGTGAACCGTCATATCATTAGAGAAAACTATTGTTAAGATTTCAATTTCCTTAAAGAACAAATCGGACCATTCACTATCAACATCAGGCCCCATATCATCAACTCACCATTCATCTAGTCCATCATCTTGTTCACATATTAACCCATAACTAGGTTACACAAATTCAACCACTAGACAAAAAATATATAGCTGTACCTACTCCAGATAGTCACCACGATGCTTAAGACCATGGAGGAATGATTTTTGTAACGATCTAACCATTGAAGCGCAGAGTTGTTTGTTGGATTGATCGAGGCCATTAATTGAACACTAAAGCCCTTGCTGTGTGGGCCACGTAAATAAATTAGAAGAGAAAATTGTACAAAATAGTAATAACAATAATAACAGTAATAATAAGGTCATTGAGAGTATTATAATAATGATGTTTAATATTATAAATGTGTATGGAATCATATGACCCCAAATCTAGCCATTGATTTTTAGCTAAGTGGTCCCTAGGACGCTTTTCAACCGTTGGTGTTGAACTTCAAGGTGATCTGACTAGCAGACTAACTAGAATATGAAATTAGAGCCTTAAAAACCATGTGAAAAGTTAGAGTATGGCCCTCTTGGAGCTTGGATCCACCCCATTTTTGGTCAGAAGACCTGATTGGGGCCTCCAAGAAGAATTGATGGAGTGGATTTCCCAAAAAAATCATGTGGACCCCAAAAAAATGTGGCATGTACACCAGGAATGGTGCACTCGCTGTGCACCAGTCCAAGAAGCCCAGTCAACACGGTCTGACCCGTGTTTTGCTAAAGAAGGGAAGTTTTTCTCTCTTCCTGTTCTCGACCAGCAAACGGACGCCGTCCGTGGTGTTCGATCGTGGCCCACCATGATCACCCTTGGGGACGATCCAAACTGTCCATTAGGTATAGGGTCCACGTGTAATAAAAACCTGGTAATTTTGCATGATCTAGAATGTACGACTGCACACGATTTTTGACGCAAGAAGGCCCTACAGGCATAAAGTTTCCAAAAACGGAAACCTACTGTTGTCGCCAGGTTGGAAATCCGCGTGAAGCCGGATCTGTCCATACTAGCTGTCCCTCTGCTGAAGCATCTCAGCCACCCATTTTTTTTAGAGCGTCCCAAGCAAAACCAGGGCCGGTTTTGGTTCCTACCCACCGTTTTGGGAAGTTGTTTCTACCAGATCGAATCTGGTTCATTCATTGCTCTTCCAACGGTCCAGGTAGGACTAGGTTTTTCCACATGAAGGAGAGGATCGGACGGCAGCAGGAGGATTCCATTCTGTTTCTTGTGGTGGCCCGAAAATGGCCATTTTCTTCCTTCCTCAAAACCCACCAGCCAAACTTCCTTGGAGCTTCACTCCGACCATTCACCGAGCTCCATTACACCCCTAGAAACTCTCTCATGCTGTCGGAATGGAGAAAGAAGCAATGGGGAGAAATCCACCATTACCGCACGATCATCTTCCTCGGCCAACTCGCGCTGAGTTTGGTCCAAGTTGGGCTGGATCAAACCGTTCAAAGGTCCTGTTGTATCTGCAGGAGAAAGGAGGAAAAGAAAGGAAGAAAATGAAAGAAAGAAGAATGGGGGAGAGAAGTGGTGCGGCTGCACCAACCCGACTCAGTTGGGCCACGGCAGGGATGGGTTTTGCTGAGTCCAGGTGTTGGACGGGTGTGTTGCAGAGAGAGGAATAAGGAGAGAGAAGAAGGAGAGAGAAGAAAAAGAAGAAAGAAAGAAGAATAAAGAAGAGAAGATGGGAGAATGTGGCTGTTGCACCGCACCAGCGGCTGTCATGCCGCATTAACTGACCCGACCGAGTTCAGTTTGGGTCGGTGTTCTCGCTGAGAGAGAGAGAGAGAGAGAGAGAGAGAGAGAGAGAGAGAGAGAGAGAGAGACACCGCCTTGCTGGAGTTTTCCAGTTAAAAACAGAAATAAGAGAAAGAAAAGGAAGAGGGAGGAAAGGAAAGAGAGAAAAGAAAGGGGAGAAAGAAAACTGAAAGAAGGAAGATGAGTGGTTGGTTGACCCGAGTTAGATGAGCCGAGTCGAGCATGGGTCCTCAGTTTCATACTCAATGAAATGGAGGAAGCAACATGTTCATTTAGTGAGAGGAACTTGCCCGGGACAGGAGGAGAATCAACTCACTCGACGATAACCAAGTCGACTCGCCGTCGAGTCGACTTACATGGGTCAATCTTCTCTCGCAACGTAAATTGTTTGATTTACTATTATCATTGGTGTTACTATAACTATTGCGGTTATTAAATGTGATTAGCTACTAGAAGGCTATTTGTGCTAGCACTAGTTACTATAAAACTACAACTGTTGTTGGCTGTTAGATTTTTGTAATTATTCCTAAATATTACCATTGATAATAGATCATGCTATGTATTACCTTTTTTACCACTATTTTGTGAGGATGGGTAACATTAGATATGGTTAGCCATTGGTAAATTACTCATGCTCAACCTAGTTATCATAAACAAATTTTAGTTATTACATGGAAGTTTCATTTAACTATCTTAAGCATTACACTCAATGGTTGATGATGGTATTTATTATCGTGACTAAATCCATTATGGATAGCTGTTACTATTATTTTTATTCTTAGAAAATGTTTATCATCTTTCTTATGGGATTAATATAATCCTTGTTAATATGATTATAAGTATAAATCCTTATTATATTATTATTAGCAAAAGACCTTATTATTATTACTTGCATTATTAGTCATTATAAGAACATTAGATATTACATATATATTTAAATATAAACTTGTTAGTTATCATTTGATGGATTAATACTCCTATTGCGAGTATTATTCGATTCATTGTATGATAATAATATTAATAATAATTTAAGATTCAAATCTCAGGATCTGAGTTTAAGACCAAACCCTAGGATGAAAATCCTAAGTTCCACATCAAAACCCTAAAAATCTAGCCTAGATCTAACTCTTGTTAATCTAAACCCTAGGATATAATCTATACCATAGATAGTCTTGTAAAACCTTGAGTTAACCATACAAGTTCAAAATCTGTGGTAGGATCAAAGTCTAAGGGCGTGCGCACTTCCTAATGACTTTAGAAGACGATTCAAAGTATAAGGTGATGATTCTTCCTATTGAGCTTTCCATCTTCCCATTAGCTTAAGTTATAATTTGTATTTTAATTTATAATTAATATCTCCATTCTATAACCACATGTGTTAGCTGGTGAAAATTAAATTGCTATATTACATGCTTAATGTTCATCATTTATATTTGTTCATGCTTATGAATTATTTGTGGCTTGCTTATGGAACTTAAATTGGTACATTAGTGAAAAACCCCCACTTATAAATGTACACCTATACTTGGGATGTAACTCGATTGATGGTGATTGAAATGAACCTTCGATCTAGTAGTTATTGAGTGGTGGTCTAGATGGATCATTGATGTGGGCCTACCATCCAGGGTTGTTATGTCTAAGTGGTTTTTAAGGATGGTCTTTTATTGCAAGGTTTTGATACTCGCCTTATGTAGCCTATTTTAATAATTTTCCTATGTGGCTTGTTTGATATCGCCTTATATGGCTTTATTTGAGTATTTTTTCTATATGGGTTCGATGTTTTATACCATGCAACCATGCGATGGTAAGCCTTATATACTGTAATATGATTGGCCACTAGTCGACAGAGTTCCATTAAATATCCTAAGATGGTAGTCTCATGAGCCGGAAATGATGGTATGAGACTTATGCCCGAACTGTTGGCCTACGCTGGTGACGAGCCCCCATAGTGACCTTGAGTTTATTTAAATTGGCTGATTGTAACTGAACTAATAATGGTTTGGCTAATCATGCATCTATAGCATATTGGCGATGACGGGTGACTAATTCTTGATGTTGTAGCACGTGCCCTTAGGATTATCAGGATATCATTTCATTAGCTCCCAGACCACCGACTATCAATTTGTTCCAACTGGATGAGTATTCCCAAAGTCGATGATTACATGGGTGACAAGCCCAAGTTCCAACTGGATGAGCATCCCCAGGTCAATGTGCATTCACGCATCCATGCATTTAAAAAGACTGCATCATGTGTTATTTTGATTGCCTTGTTGTTTTATAACTATGCTTACCTAATGCGGTGGTGTGTAATCTTGAGGGGAATTCACACTGAGTTGGCCACTCATCCATCAAATATATAACCGTACAGGTAGCACAGGTGGCTTAGGTGATTTTCAGGTTCAAACTGATGAGGAGCCGAGTACAAGTGCCAGGGATGCACGGCTGTATTGCTAAGAGGAGCCGTGCAGTCTTGCGGCTTATGTTTACATTCTTCTGTTATTTTTCATGTATCAAATTATGTGAATTCTTGTATTTGTTATATCGAGACATTGGTTTGTATAAGTCATTATGGGCAACCTCTTATACATCCTAAATGTAAATGAAATTTTCCATTGTGTATAATTTTTCCATTCTACGCTCATCTATTTACTCTGATAGTTGAATACACACACACACACACACACTTGAACTTGACCATGATGGGACATGCCATGATGGTGATCTGGAATGAAAATCAGTCTGTTCCACTCCTTGGGTGGGCCACAAAGTAAAATTCTATGGAGAATCTATGGAATTACTCAATGTAATGTTGTGGCCCACCCATCGTGTGGATCGGCCTAACTTTCGTACCAGGTGATCATCATGGTGTGGACCGACTTTTGCACACATTCGATTATTCTACTAATCGTACAATTTGCGAGGATACGAAATGGATGTATCGATGCCTTTAGGGATGGAAATGGGCCAGCCAGCCTGATGAGGATGTTAGGCATTACATGGATAAGGAAATGGAATGGTTATATCAATGTAGCTATGTGTGGCAATGGGCCATGCGGTCTGGCCCACCCATGGTAGCCCAACCCTATATGGCCAGGATGGGCTCCTAACTTCACTAGAGGGTCAGGCCCAAACAAGAAATTTAGACCCAATGTGCAGGCCTATGCCAATGATGAATGGACTAACCTAGCCCATTGGGCTAATCCAAATATTAAATAGGTCACCATTAGAAAAAATAATAAATAATTTAAATATACTTATTAGTGATTTCATTTTCCGTCCATGTATAGTTTAAAGACATTTGTTAAATATAGAATCATATTGAAATTAGTGATCCATGTTGGGTTTTGGGACCACATTGCATATTGTATTCTAGGTTATTATTATTATTAGAAAATTTTATAAAGTAGTACCTCATTAATATAGTATTTACATTCCGTACCTTTTTAAATTAAGATTCCATTAAGCTACCTCATTGATTAATTAGTTTTGGTCAAATGACTACTTTCCATTAGTTTTCTCCAACTTCCATCAATTTAAAGTATTATCTTTACTTAAAATGACGTGCTTAAGAAGAATTAAATAAATACTTAGATGTAAATATTATTAATAAGGTGTATTTATAAAAAAAATAAAATCCAAAAAAGGAAAATAACCAAGGTTTTTCTTTTCATGCTGATTGCATGGTCGTGGGGATGTGTCTACTGCTTGGTGCTTTGTGGGACCCATCATGATGTATGTGTTTTATTCATACTGTCCATCCATTTTTCGGAATCATTTCACAACATCAGACTAAAAATGAAGAAGATCCACATCTCAAGTGGACCACACCATAGGAAATAGTGGTGATTGAACACTCACCATTAAAAACTTCCTAGGGCCCATCGTAATGTTTTATCTTCCATCCAATCCATTGATTAAGTCACATGGTCCTGGATGAAGGGAAAAAACAAATCAGCTTGATGAAAAACTTTTGCAGCTTACAGGAAGTTTTTAATGGTGGTCACCACCGTTTCTTACAGTGTAGTTCACCTAATATTTAGATCTGGCTCATTTTTAGGCTAGCACCCTAAAATGATATGGCAAAATGGATGGACACCGTGGGCTAAATACTAACATCATGGTGGGGCCCACATAACACTATATGCAATTTGGGTTAAAGACATTACTTTGGTGTTAAAGGCATTACTTTGGCGTATTTGTCAAGTGCAGATTGCTTGTGGTCCCAAAGAGCAGTCAGAACTTTGTGGGCCTATAGAGATGCCCGTCACAAATCCACTCCGTTCATCAGTTTTGCAAGACCACAGCAGATTACAAAGATCAGGCAAATCTAAAATTCATGAGACCCGCATCACACAAAACAGATAAACTTTCTGGAGCTGTCCGCGATGTTTATAGGCTATCCAAACCATTCAGAGGGTTAGCATCGCTCAGATAATCTGTAGGCACAAATATCATCTTGGTACAAAACTTTTCAGGGCCCCACCAAGTTTTCAATGGCGGCTGTTTGATTCCTGCTAATTCTTGTGGTGTAGTCCACATGAGTTGTCCATGTGCCTGATTTATAGATTATGTGAACACAAAATGCCTGGTTTTGACAACCACACTTTTTCTATGCATGTAGGTTTACTCATGTACATGATGTAGTTGACTTAGAGCCGTCATTAGTTACTTATCTCAAAACATGGTGGTTAGACAAGCCTTATGGAATTTGTAAAGACTAGAGAATTTAGGTATTGTCTTGTTTTGAAATAACTCCTGATTTGTAATATATGATTTCGTATAAGAGACATTGGTTATAAAGAGAAAAAGGGTTTGGTAGCCTCTTTGCCCGTGGAAAGGTGTGATATCTACTTTGTGAGATTAACTAAAATTTAGAAGATTTATACGTTCCAAGTTACTATATGTGCATAATGAGTGTGTACAAGTTGGTCACAAATAAGCACTTCCTAACCACTACAACTTGACTTGGATATAGCTATCGAAGGATCCAAGAAGCACCCTGCCCGACAAACAATATCAAAGAGAAATAAAGAAAATAAAAAGGGATAGGCAATCTCAAGTTTCAAATGTGACATGATCCATTTATAAATCTAGCAAGTCATAGAGCATATACTCTAGGGATGCCTATGAGAGCAAGAGGGTTGGAGAGGAGATACTTATGCAAATGAAACGGGAAAAAATAAAATTGGAGGGAATACAATGATGTAAGAGAGAGAAAAGGAAAAATGTCAGGCAAACTTGAGTTTCTAATGTGACATGATCTAAAAATTTAATAAGTTACAGAGCATACACTCAGAAGATGCCTAAAGAAGTAGCGGATTGGAGGAATAACTGTTGCAATTAATTATAAAGAAAGTAAAGAAAAATTAGTAGATATGCCATGTGAAATGTCTGCTAAATGAAGAAATGGTATATATCTTCAATCTTGACTCTACTCTGTAAGATCTAGATTGTTGAGACTTGTATTGGTTGAACGATGGTTTTGAGTAGGTTGAATTGGCTTGAATGTGATTAAGGCTTAAATAAATAAATGTCTTGGATTAACTAGATTGTTGGATAGACTTAACAGGTGGCTTGGACTAGTTTAGACAGTTTAGATGACTTAGATGATAGTAGTTTTGATGGTCAGGTGGTCTTGGATAGTGGTTTTGGATGTTGCTTTTAGTTTGGTGGTTTTGGGTAAGTGGTTTTTGATTGGTGGTTTTGGATGAATGGGTTTGGACGTTGGTTTTAGCTTGGTGGTTTTGGATGTTAGTTTTGGGTTTATAGTTTTGGATAAGTGGTTTTGGATGGGTTTAGTTCAGAGGTTTTAGATGGATAATTTTAGGTGGGTAGTTTTGGTTGTTGGTTTTGGATGTGTAGTTTTAACTTAAGTGGTAGGTCCAGATGGTTTCGTAGAGAATGAAGGACAGGAGAAGATGGGGAGAATGAAAGATGATATGTATAGGATTGATGACCTGGGGGCTAGATGGGCCAAGGATTGTTGAGTAGAATGAGATAGGTTGGATTGGTAGGATGATTTAAGTTGGATGGGTGGCTTGGGTTAGATTAGTAAAACGGCTTAGATTGAATGAATGGACTGGGGTAAATGGGCTAGGTTGAGCTAGGCTAGAAAAGGAGTAGTTGGTCAGGGCTAAGAGACTTAGCTAAGGAGCTTAGATTATGCCAAGGGATTAAGGGAGAGCTTTCCTCTCTCTCTCTCTTAATAGGAGCTGTTTTTAGAATGAGAAGGGAAAGAGCTATTTTTTTTAAAAAAAAAATTTAATCTTTTTACGCATGCACACACACCCCCAAACACTCATGCTGTAGTAGAATTTCACCACCTATAGGTACGTGAACCCTTGACCCGGTGTTGAAACTCATGAGAGTCTACCACTGGAGCAAGAGTAAAGACCCAAGAAGGGAAGGAGGTATTTATAAGAGAAGAAAGTGACATTTTAGTGTTTTGAGTGAAGTTGATTTTGATTTTCATGGCAGAGCATGCATTCTCCTAACGAGCAGCCCTTATTTTACTTGACACACCATGGATCTCATAAATGCTTGGGGCATGTGTGCCTTGATTCACCTCTTCACTCTCAACCCTGAGAATGGCTTTAGGGGTCATTTGGCACCATGGATTGGAGGGGATTTGAGGGGGTTTCAAATCCCCTGGTTGTTTGGCAACATGAAGTAACTGGGGGTTTCAAATCCAGGGGGTTTCGAATCCCCTCTTTGAGGGGGTTTGTAATCCATGGTGAGAGCTTGGATTACACCTAAAATCATTTCAATAGTTGTAGGGGTAACATGTGTGTCACTATACACTATAATTCTATTGGGCACATGGCCCACTAATGATGATCAGCACTGTCCAAACATTATCCATGTAAATCAGCACCATCCAAACATTGTCCATATAAATCAACGATTAAAAATCGTTGGTTAGTCACTCAGACATGATCTTGTGCTTGTGGCCCATCCGAGACTTAGAATTTCATCATTTTCAGGCAAAGCATATATTTCAGCGGGCTTATCACAACCATTGTGTCAAAAATTACATATCTCACTAATTAGAGATATTAAATTTGATTCAGTAATTAAATTCAAACCCCAATAAATATACCATGGATAAGTACTTTTGGATTAAAGTTGATTCACACTGCACGGTGCCAAACATACAGGTAGGATTGCAAATCTAGGGGCTTTCTAATCCTGGGGTTTCCGAATCCATGCTCCCAAACAGGCTCTTAGCTTCTTCATTGAAAATATACTTTGATTTTCTGATAGAAGGTGATATATGATATATGGGCAGTTAGAAATGACTGAGAAACTGGGTACATGATATCCAAATAATTCAAATTAAACTGTCCAAAATGTAAGTGATATTTAAGATCATGAATAAAAGTTTATTTATTTTTATTTTTTATCTTACTATCGAATTGATAGAATTTTATTAGATAGTTAGAAATGAAAAGTGTCTAATAATCGTGTTTAACGAACAAGTATCTACAGATGAGGGTTCGAGTACCCGTAGGTGGTGAAATCCCACAATGGCCTGAGTGTGTGGTGGTGTGTGCGCGTGTGGAAAAAAAAAAGATCTTATTTGACGAACAAGTATCTACGGATTAGAGTTTATGATAGTTCAAACGATCTAATTTTTACATTGTAGCTTGGAGAGATTATGTGTAACACCTCGTCCATTCCGTACTATTTTCCATGCTTATGTACATGATGATCGACGCCCTTAGCTAGACATGGATTGGTCGTTCATAGTACACACCCAACTGACCGGAACCCCAAGACCTTGAAACCTATCTGATATCGACCGCCCCGTCGCCGCGATCGTGAAGGTACAACCCGTACGTCTGTACGATACTCCGTCTGTGAGATACGTTGTGAAGAATAATTAGTATATCATGTGCGCATGGAGCCATGTACTCCCCTCCACACATGTGCACAACACATGTCATACACACATGCACATGCCACACATGGGTGAGAGAATCTCTACCCATGTGTGTGATGTCACACACCCACACCTCTCATCTCTCATGTGCACGAAAATTCAACTCTCTTCCATGCCACACCTCATGCATAACATCATCACATCATGCCATCCCATACCCCTTTAATCCAACATTAATTACAAAGCATAAATTAATTACCATAATTCTAGCATAAACCAAGATTAATCACATTAGCCTAACTTAACCATATTTTA
This sequence comes from Magnolia sinica, assembly GCF_029962835.1. Taxonomy (NCBI): domain Eukaryota; kingdom Viridiplantae; phylum Streptophyta; class Magnoliopsida; order Magnoliales; family Magnoliaceae; genus Magnolia; species Magnolia sinica. Next base: position 14,858,975 of record NC_080582.1, read on the forward strand.
TTCATTTCTTTATAAATACCCCTCTATCCCTTAGCATTTCACCATTTTCCATGGAGAGAGAGAGAGAGAGAGAGAGGAGTGATTTTGGTGGGCCATCAACACCATCAATCCCATCCCTTTCATCCATCTCAACCATCAATTTCATCCCTTCCATCCATCTTAACAATTCATGTAATTCATCAAGGTGAGTACACCCTCTCCACTTATATTTAATTTTGTTTTCATTGTGTTTATGGATGGTGAAGATGACACTCTAATGTTAGGAATGATATGGATGATGAACATAACATGAATGATGGCGGAGATAATTATGATGATGATGATGATGCTATTAATGGTGTGGATGCATAGGAGAATATATATATTATAAAAAAGAAGAAGAAGAAGAAGAAGAAGAAGAAAAAATCAAATTATTCTAGACTTCTTGTAGGACCCATTGATAGTGGGCCCCACCAAAATGTTTATATGACATCCAAATCATCCAAGCATTGGCCCATTGGGGTAGCCAAACTCACACATGCACACCATACACACACATGCACATATAAAAATATATATATATATATAAAATAAGAGAGATGGAGAGACGCTGGTGCCCAGCGTACAGGGGCACTGCTTGCCTGCTGCATGAATTGGAAAGGAGGGGCTGTGAGCCTACAACGAGCCCCACCCTTAATGTATGTACCTAATCCACACCGTCCATCATATTTCCCAGTTCATTTTAGGCCTTGAGCCAAAAAAATTAAGCCAATCCAAATCTCTGGTAGGCAACACCATCAAAAAAATAATTTTAAAGGTAATCATTTGTTAGGGCCCGCTGTGATGTTCTGTACACCAAAAAATAATGAATATTGGACTTGTTACATTTGTCCCGGGCCATAGAACCCAGCTGACGGACTGGATTGTCCTATTGTGGACCCCATACTTGAAAAACTATGATTTCAAAAAAAAAAATGATGACAGCACCTGACACTGTTGCTATCAGCGTCAAAATGACGCCGCAGCAAGCAGCGTCTACTGCTGGACGCTGGAAGAATGTGGGCCCCACCACAGGCCCCACCTTGATGTATCTTAAACATCAACATCGTACATTTAATGGGTTCCGTTTAAAAATGGGTCACCCCCAAATTTTAGCCATACACGGAACTCAGGTGGCCCACACCATCAAAAATCATGTAAAGACATGCTAAAACATACAGAAGTACTTTCTGGAGCCCACCTGAAACTTTGATGCATCTTAAACTTGGACTGACCCCTCCACCAAGTGGGACACACACAATGGATGGACTGGATCTCTCAAGTGACCCACCTTGATGAGAAAATATATACAAATAATAATAATAATAATAATATCAAAATAAAATAATGGTGTGAGGAAGTGAAGTCCTCACTGGACGTCCACATTTGGGGTAAAATTTTGTGGGCCGATCATGGCCACACCATGATGTATGTGCTAAATCCACACCATTCATCCATCTTATTAGCACCATTTATTGTATGGTCCCAAAAATCAGGCCGATTAGAAGTTCATGTAGGCCATGCCACTTGGACAATGGAAATTGTACACAAAATACTTAGATTTTTCTGGGGCCCCACCTTGGTGATGAAAGGTATATCTGGGCCATTCATTAACTCCTTCAGACCATTTTAAGTCATGAGTAAAAGAATGAGGCAGATCCACAACTTAGGTGGACCACATTATAAGAAATAGTGGGAATAAAATTCCCTACTATTAAATCATTTGAGTTCTACTGTGATGTGTGACTGCCACCAAAGTTGGGTTGTGTGACTGCAACCAAAGTTGGGTCAGCCATTAGATCGTGGAGTCAACTCGTTACATGTATTTTACATCCTAGTCGTCCATCATTTAGACCATCCATGTGTTATAAGTCCCACTCGACGTATGTACCTTATATCCATGTCATTCATCTAGTGGGTGGTATCAGATATGATGTTGTTTGTTATATGAACTGTTCATGGGGTGAACCCCACCATGTCAATGGGACCCACAATTATACAAAATATAATAATAATAATAATAATAATAAGGAAAGGGAATTGCATGCTTACCAATGAAAGCTTCCCTGGACATAATGTGATGCATGTGAAGCCCACCTAGGTGCATGTGTTGTATACCCACACTGCCTATATATTTTCCAGTCACTTAGGAAGTGAGCCCACCTCCTACCCGTGGACAGAAGATGAAGTAGAACTCAAATTTAGGTGGGCCAGGCCATGCTACAAGTAGAAACAGTGTAATAACCATTGGAAATTCTTAGGCTCTAGTGTGCCCTTATATGCTGGGATGCTTCCTCGGCCATGGACTCCACTTTGTAGTATGATGTAGATTTATGCCTTTCATCGGTTTATCCTCATCATTTTAGGGTATGGTTCCATAGACCAGTTAGATCCAAATCTCATGCCATGGGAGCAATATTGATCACTTGTCCACCGTTAAATATTTCCTAGAGTTACAGTAATGTTTGTGAGAAATCTATCCATCTATTCATTTTAATCGATCATGGACCACCTAATATACATGTTTTACCAGTCATTCATCTATTTTGATTAGATCATTTTAGAGTGTGGGGCTGCTTATATATTTACGGCAATCTAAGTCATTTTCATGGTGCCTATTGCAATAGTTATTCCTCATTTAGTCCGCCAGTTGGTAGGAATCATGTGGATCACTACATTATAGGAATTTGGGATCTTGGGTGGCCCAACTAGTAGTGTGGATTGGTGGAAGTTGTGTGGACCACCACATGTGAGTGCTTGATTTTTGTAGCCCACCTAACTGTATGAAAATTGGGGCAATCGTGTGACTACTTGTCTAAGTAGATTTATGATTGTTGTGGCCATTAACCATATGATCACTGACGGGATGAGTGATAACTAGATTTGACAAAATGGTGCTGAATATGTAGCTCATAAATCTTGTAATCATGCGTGACGTGGATAGCCATAAATCATGTGGGTATGTGGGGAATGTGTAGCCCAACCATATGATCAAGTAGTACTTTGGTGACTACTAAACTATGTGAAATTGTGGTACTAGCCGCCCGGCTACGTGAAAATTTAGTAAAGCGGTTGCCCTATTATGTGAAATATGGTATAATAATAATAATAATAAATAACCATCTCACCTTAAGTCCCTTATTATGACAAGTAGAGTGACATTTGTGCGGCCACTCAACCATATGGACTTCTAATAATGGAGTGGCCATAAGACCATGTGGGCATATGAGAAATTGTGTGATTACTCAGACTCATGGACTATGTCAATGATGTAACTTCCTGGGTACATGAACTTAGGACTTGTGACAGATTGATCATAGGCCCATTGAGATATATTTCCGGCCCATATGATGAGGCTCATTGTGATGTATTTCCTGCCCATGTGATGTAGCCCATAGTGATGTGTATTAGGCCCAGGTATGTGGCCTACTTGTGAAATAGATTTAAGGTCACTTGCAATGTATTCAAGGCTCATGGACGAGGCCCAATGTGATGTATTTGAGATCCATGGGCGTGGCTTATTGAGATATATTTTAGGCCCATGGGTTGGGGCTCATTGTGATGTATTTGAGGCTCATGTGTAGGGCTCACCTCTTGTGTATTTGAAGCCCATGGGTCATGAAGCCCGATGTGGTGTATTCATGGCCCATGAGTCGAGGCCCACTGCGTGCACATATGATATGTCCCAATGTGATGTATATGCGGCCCATGAGTGAGGCCCAATGCGATGAATGTGCGGGCCTTATGTGAGACCCAAAGTGATGTATCTGAGGACCGATGTGATGTGTGATTTCACCATGATGTATGTATTGATGTTTATGTGGGTCATTCCTTAGGGCAATGTTGGTTAAATGCCCACATTGTCGAAGCCGTTTGTTGAGGCCGGTTTGATACCGATTATGAGTATGTGACAGCATAGCATCATCATACATGCCCATACGCATCATCTGCATATTTGTTATGAGATGTGGTTAATCATGGCATATGTCATTGAGCATGTTGCTATGAGATTCCCTGATAGGCGGAGGTTATCTCACGTGAGCGCACGGTATGCACAGGATTAATGCATAACTGGATTATATGACTCATGCATCTTGCATTATGATTGTTGTATGCCCTAGTGACATTAGAGTCGTAGCCTCCATAGGAATATCGTGGATGACCAGATGGGATACCGAAAATGTTTGGTTTTAGCATACGGGGGCCATAGCTGTCCCTGAGTGAAAATTCCTAAACCTTCGAGGCTAAGGGATGCCCCAACGTCGAGACCGAGTGGATACATGAGTGCCCGAGTACCGAATACCAGGAGGCCGCGTCTCCCACTGTGTCGTGATTGGTTGGGAGGGGGTGTGGCCTTATCCGCCCGAGCGTAGGGGGCAATACTAGGCTAAGTTTGACCAGCTCGTGAATGCGTCCGCTATCGACGTGCCGGATAGGTATTGACAGACTATTGGCCAAGCAGATAGTGAGGTTTCTTACGCTCACTTGGACTGTGCGGCTGGGAGAGCGACAATTCCATTTGGAGTGTACTAAACCCCGGTGATGATCCCAGAGATGAACTGTACTGATATGTGGACTTATTGAGCAGAAGTTGCATACTCATTCATTCACTATCCACTTGAGCTGGTGGTGCGCAACTATTTGTTACGTGTACCTTCGCAATGATCAGGATTTCGGTTGGGGCGCACTACTAACCTGAGATCAGGAGTTTACCACATTGAGTCTGACTATCCAAATTAGGTATGAGACTAGTTTGGATAGAAGTCCTTTGTGATAGACCCCATAGTCTGCGATACTACATACTACCATCCCGACTTCACTCCAGCATAGTCATTTTATTTGCACCACATATTGCATTGCATTAGTAACATTTAACATTTCGGGTTACTATGTTTCAGTATTTAGATACGGCCGACGGTATTCATGAACTCATCAGGAACTGTATATTGCATTGCATCATCGACATCTGATATTTGGCTCTTTATAACTCCTCATTTACATGCTGATTTATATTGCGTACTCTGATATTGTATGACTCATGGACTTGTCAGTATTTTCGATATTGTATAATTATGGCATGACAATATGATGATGATGATATGATTACGGATGCATGTAATATGGTTATGGCTGTGGTATGATTTTCTTGTAGTACATTTATCTTGCCTGCATGTAGGACGCACTGCACACACGTGTGTACTCACTAGGCTTTTTTTCAGGGCTAGAGTAGCTTGGAAGACTTAGCTTTCTCGATGCATTGAATCTATTCTTCGATTTGGTAATGTTGACGTTACGTACCTTTTGTAAAACATTATACTTATAACCATCAGGACTTATGATGGAGAGTGTTGCTTGGTAATTTGATCATGAATCTCTATGCTCGGGTATTACTATGTATGTATATATATATATATATATATATATATAAAATTCAGTAAAAAAAAAATCTTCCTTGTGGTCCGCCGACCTCGGGACTTGATGTTCGGGGCATCATGGAAGCTGTCTGTCCCCGGGTTTAGGGCGTGACATTATGTTCCAAAAACTAGTCGGTATATTGTGCCATGTGTACCATTTTTAAGAGCCCGCCTATCAAGTGTCATATGTAGTCAGAGCATCAATTAACATTCCATCTCATCTTCGAATAGGGTGTACATGAACTAAGTTATCTCGGTTAGCTTGCTCGACTCGACTCGAAAAAGCTCTATTTGACCCGGTTCGAAGTTGAGTTCCAGCCAAGTCAAGTTAATTTTTCGAGCTCGAAAAAATTTCGAACCGAGTTTGAGCTTGCCCAAGCTCGACTCAACTTGGATCGAACCCTAACTCGAATCAAACTCGGATCAAATTAGTTCAATAACTCGATTAATTTGACATTGATGTTGCTCACCAAGTGCTTGATGAAATGACTCAACAAAGTGCCGGCTAGTGGCAAGGAAGGTATGTATATGAAACAAATACCATTTTTGTTTTATTAATTTTGATGTTGCAAGGTGTTTGATGAAGTACTTGTAAACAGCTGCTGTTGTTTTACATATAATGAGAATTTGAAAGTACACAGCATGTGTTTGTGAAAATGCTGCAGAGGCTCAATTTTGGCTCAAACTCGACTCGAACTGGCTCGAGCTGCTGACCAAACTAAGCTGAGCTGACCAATCAGGCTCAAGGACCGAGCTCGGCCAAGTTCAAGCTGAGGTCAGCTAGTTGCCGACAGTGTACACCCCTATCTTTGGAACGCAGATCCTATGAGGCGGGGAAGCATCAACTCCAAATAAGGCTGTGGCCATGGCCCCACCTCGATGCATGTATTGCATATCCACCCGTTCATCTCTGTTTTTTTCCGCTCCAGGGCACATAACCTAAGCAGATATAAATTTCATGTGGACTACACAACATGAAACAGTTGTGATTGAATGTTTTTGGGCTGCAAATTTTATAACAAGCTGATATACGTGCTTTCCCTTCATCCACATATGTGTCACCTTATTAAATTTTAATGGCGGGTGTTCAATGACCTCTGTTTCTTATAGTGTGGACTACATGGAACTTAGATCTACTTCATTTTTTAGACTATGCGCTAAAATGAGCTGCAAAAACAGATGGACGACTTGGATATAGAATATACACGTCAAGGCAGGCCCACAGTTATGGCGTTACCGAAGCATAATTTGGCTGATGTGGATTGCTAAGTGGGCCACACACCATTGACCTGGGTGGTGTGTTGAGATGGCAAAGTTGGATTAGCATTACCATGATGGGACGCGGATTGCGTCCTACCCCGCCCGGACGGATTGCCACTCAGACAGAGCTCTGTGGGGTCCACCGTGATGTAAGTATATTATCCACGCCATTAATCATTTTTATCAGATCATTTTAAGGTATAAGTGAAAAAATGAGGCAGGTACAGAGCTTAAGTGGACCACAAGGTGGGGATTGGATGTCCACCATTAAAAACTTCTTGGGAGCTGGAGAAGTTTCGGATCAGGACGATATTTGTTATTTCACTTAATCCACGTCTACATGACCATATTCATCCGTTGGATGGTAAAAAAACATCACAGCGGCCCTGGGAAATGTTTCAAGGGTCAGTGTCATTATCAATGCAGCTTCCTTTGGTGTGGTCCATTAAGCACTGTACCAGCTTCATTTTTATCACCATGCCTTAAAATGATCTTAGAAAAGCGATTAACGGTGTGGATAAAACACTTAAATCAAGGTGGGCCCCACATAGCCCTGCCCGGACGGTAATCTATGTATGTCATATTTATATGGACGCGGATTTCCTTCGCAGGATGTTCCTGCGCAAGGAATTTGGGTGGGGTCCACTGCTGAGAAAGCCACTCCGTCCATCCATTTTTAGAGATCATTTTAGGACATGCGGCCAAAAATAAGGTGCATTCAAAACTCGAATGCGCCACACGAGAGGAAACAATGGGGATTTAGTGACCATGGTTAAGCCATTTATATGACCACAAAGGTTTTGTATCAGTCTAATTTTTGGTATTTTCACTTCATCCCAGTGAAAATGACCTTGTAAACGGTTGGGATGGAATATAAACTTCAAAGGTGGAGCATAGGAAGGTTTCAACGGTAGGCATTCCTTTCCTCACTTTTTCATCTCGTATGGCCCACTTGAGTCTTGTATCCTCTTCATTTTTAGTCTTACGTGCTAAAATGAGTTCAAAAAAAGGATGAACGGGTTAGATTTCTCATAAACATCACAGTGGTCCCACACTACACATAATGGGACAGCGCGCCAACTGTTAAAACCTTCTTGAGATTTATCATGGTGTTTATTTACCATCCAATCTTGCCATAAGATCACACAGAAGAATAAAAGGAAAAAAAACAAATAGCAGCTTATTCAAAACTTTTGTGGCCCTAAGAAGCTTCCAATGATAGGTATTCAATCCTCAGTGGTTTTTTGTGGTGTGGTCCACTTGAGGGTTGGATCTGCTTCATTTGTGGAATAATTTTCTAAAATGATCTTGTAAAATGGATGGAAGGTGTGGATATAAGACATACATCATGGTGGCGCCACAGAACTTTGCCACTTCAACACACCACCGAAGTAGGTGGTGTGGGGCACACCAGCCAATCCGCTTCTCATTTTTCGCTCCACCTCGCGGGAAAGGGTAAAACAAAACAATCCCATTTCCCGCCAATTCCAAACCCTAGCCTTTAAATCATAATCCAAAACCGAACCAAATAGCACCACCACCATCATCATCACAATCACCACGAGTAGAAGAACAGATCTCAGCTATGAAAATCCGGTCCATCAAGCTCAAGGAAACTAACAAGACCAACGGATCCACCTCCTCCTTCTGCTCCATCATCTACGACCTAGAAGCTCGCCACGTCATCACGTCCTCCTCATCCGATCCGTCCATCTGGATCCACGATCTCACCCTTCACCCTCCCAAACCTCCCAAGATCCTCCGCCATCACAAGGACGGAGTCTCTGCGCTCGCCCTCAGCCCTAATTCCACCTGCCTTGCTTCCGGCTCCATCGACCATTCTGTCAAGCTCTACACCTTCCCAGGTGGGCTCCTCACTCCTAGATCGACGGTTGTAACCACGGTTTCTGCTTGTTAGTTGCTGCTGCTGCTGTTGTGTTTTTCTCTCTTTGAATGTCTGATTATTGGGTTGGAACGGTAGGGTAATAGGAACGGAATTCAGGCATCTGTATTCGGCTTGCATGCACCAATGTGGTAGACATGTGTGGAATCTGAGCTCTTCATGTTGCGGCCCCTACATTGTATGTGATCTAGCCAAAAATCAGGTGGGCCACATGTGTACATGGATTGTGTCCTGCTCACCAATTGTATTAACCGTTCATTTTCCGCACATGTGTGGTCCACCTGATAAGCGAACTGGCCTGATTTTTGGGCAAGAGCACAAACACAGTGGGGCTGACACATGTGCCCTCAGATGAGAAATTACCATAAACAATCTCTGTATTTTTTTTCATTGTTTTAATTAGCACGCACCTGTGTGTTAGTTGATACTTATGGATATCAATGGGCTTGCCCTTGGGTTGGTCCAGGGGTCGACCTGATCCTAACCTAAAATATAAAGAACAAATAGATGTGGCAATGGGTTGGGCGGGCCATTTAAGTAGTGGATTGGGTCAGTCTAAAGTATGTTGCCCATTTAAGTAAATGGGTTGGGCTCAGGTTGAACCCTACCTGACCTGTCTCACCCATGAAGGTTATCAATATGCTGGGCTAGGTGACCTGGCCTAAAGCCCAAAACAAAATAATAAGTATATGCATATGCAATGATGTAGGTTTTCATATATCCACTAATTGGGCTGGGTTGGGCATACCTTTAAGGCGTGTTTGGCTGGGTGTTGGATATGGGATAAAGACATTTTACGAGGGTTATACTGTTTACATCCCATTCCCTTTTCTGTTTGGGATGGCGGGATAAAAACCATTCCACCCCACCCTCGTAAACAGCGCCTGGATTCCGCCAATCCCGAGATATAAGTTTTCACTGCTGCGTAGGGCCCACCAAAATATCAATGAGATATCTACTCCCTCCATCATTTTCACCTGCCTACATTCAGCCATGAAGTTGTTTTGAGGCAGCTATAAAGCAGTGAGTGGGGCACACCATGAGAAGCAGTGGAGATGCAAACCCATCCATTTGTGACCATCCAAACACCCTGCTAGATATCCCATGGGCTATCCCAAACCCATGGGATCAACAGACAAACACTGACACCACCATCATTACCTTAAAAACCATTCCATCCCACCTAATCCCATGGGATCGGTCCGGCCAAACACGCCCTTAGTCCTATATTCCATTCTTAAATTTGAGTTGGGTTATCCTAGATTGGGTTGGGTTGGTCGACCCAACATGATTAGAATTTAACAAGTGATTGGGTTGGGCTTGGGCTTGATGAATTTTAAGTGGGCTGGGTATCCCAAAAAGTAGTAGGTTACAAGACGAGCTTAGTGTAAAATTCTTGGTCAGTTTAATAAATGGGTTGTGCTTGGACTGACCCGAATCCAACCCAGTGCCACCCCTAATCAAGGAACTAAGCTCCCAAATGGGTTGGACTTTTTAAGCCAATGGGTCAATTGGTCTGACTTATGAGCTGCATATGGGCCATGATAAATTCATAGGAGGTCATGTTAGAGAACATAGCAATGGTAATTGACTGGCAATTGAATGTAACAAAAGCGGCTTCAAGATGCATTACAGAGTTGCTTTCCTCGAGTTGATATTTGCCCCCACTACGAATTAAATTTGAGTATGCTAATCTGGGTTATTGGCAATCTGACTTTAGTATATAATGAAGCCCAGTTCCCTGTTATTGATCTACAACGAGCAGTGTTGGTGATTGATCCTGAACACCTTTTCAATGAATCTGGTAGAATGAGAAAACTGTATTCTGTTTATGCAGTGACAAAGATAGAGTCTAAAGTTGGGGCTTGTTTCACTTTGTTAAAAAAGTGTTTTCTGTGCTTTTGATTCTGAAAATTAATTTTTTAGGCTTTAACTGAGTTTGGTTAGTCATGTAATTAATCAATTTAAAAGAAACAAAATTTTAAATTTGCATTTTTTTCCACAATTCCTAGCTCACTGTTTCTTACATTCGTTTCTGCTTCTATGAACTTGTTAAAAGTATTCATAAAATCAAAGATCTCTCTCTTGTTGAAAGGTTTGTTAATTGCACATGAGTGTAGAGCCATGCACTTCCACATGTGCCATGTTGAGATGTAGGGATCAAATCCACCCACCGGTTGGCCTGACCACATTTTCCTTAAACTTAATTTGGTCCACTTAGGAGGTGCGCCTCAATATTCAAAAGAGGTGGATGGGTTAGAAAACTTCATCCAACTGTTTTAGAGCTGTACATTTGTTTTTTCAAATTGCGCCCCACCTAATCAGCAGATCAACCTAATTCTTGGGCTAGAGCATCAATATATCGGTGCCTTTTTAATGGATGGATTGGATCTTGGACCTACATGGCATGATGACAAATGTATGGTGTGTGCATTGGTTGTATGGCACTTGCCTGTGGGAATAGAGCTATTCGATGGATGCAAGGACACCTTTCATTAGGACAAGGGGGGCTTATAGCTTAGGAATCCTAACTGTTGGTTTGTTGGATCTACAATGTTGGACTACGACCATGCTCCAAAAGGATTTCCTAGTTAGGATTGTCAGGTGGATCGGTTCAACTTCAAGCTGCCTCAACTACAACTCAATGGGTTTAGCTAGGTCGAGCTCAAGCATAGTGAATTTAGGTTGGTAGGATTGGGCCTTTGGGTAATGGGTTGTGGTTAGGTTTTGGCCAACATTCTTGGCCCATTTACTGAACGGGTTGGGCTTGGGCTGATCCTGGCCCCACTTTGACCTGACCAAAATCTGACCCGTTTCCACACCTATGCACATGACCAACATACATTTGTAACCATGGTGTGAGTCTAACTTAGCCTAACCCGATCCGACTGGCCAATGAGCTTGACCCAAGCCCTTATTACTAATCGCATCTGAACTTTTAGACCCGACCCGACCCGATGGGCGTAATTAATATCTTGGCTGGAACCCAAATTGTAGTGGGCCAGGCCTGAAGATCTAACGATCTGGATTGATCACTGACACCCTTAGTGATTGTGGGCAAAGCCTGGAGTTTAGCTAGCTGCTGCTTTGCAGAAAACTACCAACTGATGTGAAACAACTGTCTTTGGCATAAAAGGTTTTTACTAGCTTGATTTTTTTTTTTTCTTTTCTTTCTCTAGATGTTGAATGACCGCCCACCACTCAATTGTGTTTTTAAGAGACTGCTATACTAATATGTCACATTTATGAAATTTAAATGTTCTTGGATAGTGTAATCTCGGTTTTGGTCTTGCTTTACTATGACTTTTGCTTAGAACATGAAAATAGTTGCCCAATTACTTGCTGCTTTCTTTATTCAGTTAATTGGGTCACACAACAACCTAAGTTCCTTTCTTCTTCTTGCTTTGCTTCCTTGTGGTGATAACTTTACCTGGACCGATAGGCATCTTAAATCAATCCCATTTCTGTCAACATCTTGTTCATTTCAGTAGAAAGGAAGAGCTTATAGTGGTGCATTTTCCCTCAAATTCTCCAATTCAAATTTGTTTTTGTAGTGTGATGCTTTTAAACTCTTGGATTGATCTTGCTATTTTGATCAGGTGGAGAGTTCCAGACCAATGTAACCAGGTTCACCTTGCCAATCCGTGCCCTTGCTTTTAACAAATCGGGTACCTTGTTGGCTGCCGCTGGTGATGATGATGGCATCAAACTAATTGCAACCATTGATGGTTCGATCTCGAGGGTTCTCAAGGGCCATAAAGGACCGGTCACTGGCTTAGCTTTTGATCCTAACAGTGAGTACTTGGCATCTATTGATGGCATTGGCACTGTCATATATTGGGAACTATCTTCAGGAAACCCAATTCATACCCTTAGAGGCATAGCCCCTAATTGTGGTTCAGATGCCTCGGTTTTGAATGTACTGAGTTGGAGTCCTGATGGTGAAACCCTAGCTGTTCCGGGTTTGAAAAATGATGTAGTTATGTATGATAGAGATACAGCAGAAAAGCTGTTTTCGTTGAGAGGTGATCATGGGCAATCTGTTTGTTTCTTATCTTGGTCGCCTAACGGGAAATACATGGCCACTTCTGGCATGGACAGGCAAGTTTTAATTTGGGACGTTGATCAAAGGCAGGATATCGATAGGCAGAAATTCGATGAGAGAATAAGTTGTTTGGCTTGGAAACCAAATGGAAATGCTTTAGCTCTTATTGATGTTATGGGCAAATTCGGTGTGTGGGAATCTCCTGTTCCTTCATGTATGAAGTCTCCTACAGATGGTGCTCCTAGTTTACAATCGAGGATCACTAACGGGCTTCTCTTATTTGATGAAGATATTCAGGAATCTAACAGCTCTGGTAGTTTAAGTGATATTGGTGAAGATAGTCAAGGAGAATCTGCTCCAGTTACAAGGAAAAGACTACGGAAACAATCTGTGTTTGATGAGGATTTGGAAGAAGATAGTGATGGGCCCATGGGCTTGCTTCCTCAGACTGTAGCGCATAAAAAAGTTCGCAGCAAAGTTGAAGAAAACTTAGAAGATGGAAAAGGAAAAGAGGAGCTTGGAAGTGTAGTGAAGTTTAGAAGATCAAAGATGCAAGAGGCTTTTCAGCCAGGGTCTACACCCATGCAGGCTGGGAAGCGGCGCTTTCTTTGCTACAATATGCTTGGAAGTGTAACCACGATCGAAAATGAAGGATATTCCCATATAGAGGTAATGGCCATCTGTACTATTATTTTTATGATGTATCATATTGGTCAAACAAGGAGTTTGTTTTGATGAACTTTACTGAAGTTCTTTGGATGAGTTGGTGTGATTGGTATTGTAGCTCAATTTTCATGGCCCAAATTTATAGCAAGAGAAATCATTTGAAATAAAAAGCTGCTTTGAGTCTGTTTTATGCACTCATCAATCTCTGTGTGGTGCAGGTTGATTTTCATGACACAGGGAGAGGTCCAAGGGTACCCTCCATGACTGACTATTTTGGTTTCACCATGGCTTCATTGAATGAGAGTGGTAGTGTCTTTGCAAATCCATGTAAGGGTGAGAAGAACATGAGTACTCTCATGTATCGGCCATTCAGTTCCTGGGCTAATAATAGCGAGGTCTGCTCATTTCTTTCATAGTAGAAGCATAACTAATCATTGCATACACTTACTGTCAACTACATGCATGCATAGCTGTTCGTCCCATTTCTTCAGACTACAATTGTTTGAAGTTACATATAGTTGTGTGCTGACTTTACACCAGTATTTGAATTTAGTGGTCTATGCGGTTTGAAGCAGAGGAAGTGAAGGTTGTGGCACTTGGTACTGGTTGGATAGCTGCCATTACAAGTCTTAATTTTCTTCGCATCTTCACCGAGGGTGGTTTGCAGGTTTGTTACAGAAATTGCATTAAATTTCTATTCCATGGCAGCGGACATCAATTGATTAGCAATTCAGTGAACAGAATCATGAAAATTTCCCTTAATAGTACTGGTATTCTCATGTGATCTAATTTTCAACCACGACTTTTCAATTAAATGATAATGTGCAAATGGAAGATGCTTGGACTAAACTGCTTCTACCTAAATTCTATCTTAAGGAACCATTTCCCACATAGGTAATGTTTATAGGCCCGGTGATTATCAGGATAATAGAAGATACACTGCCTTTAAATATCTTTTTTATTTGTTTTTAAGGTGTGGAGCATGGGTATGAAATTTGCTTGGGGAGTGCATTTTGACCACTCTTCCATTATCTTATTTTTTAATTTTCAAAATTTATTGAAATTTTAAAAATGCAATTTTTTTATATTCAAATAATAATAATAATGCTGTTTCATGAAAATTATATTAATATTGTCTATTTATGGATGAATGTCAATGAGTGATGTGTTGTAATTTTTAATATATATATATATATATATATATATATATATATATATATATATATATATATATATATATATATATATATATATATATATATATATATATATATATTTGGAGTTTTGAATGTATGGATTGATGTATTTGTGGATGTGTGCATCGATGGATGGATGAATGGATGTTTTATTGACAGATGTGTTGTATTGAGTCTGTTCTCTTGAAAACAAAGCAAAATGATGAAGTAACATGCTCTGAATGCAATGTGGAAAATGGAAACACAATGGTCTTCAAAGTTCTCTGATTGCTTTGCTTGTTGAATATATTATGGCTGAAAACTTAGTGCATCAATTAAATTTTTTCTCGGGCTTTATGGTATGCCTTGCTTGTGATGCTCCATGTTTTATGTACATGCATGAGGAATTATACAGTTGCGTTCAGGAGACAATGTACAGTTTGCTGCTGTGCAGGATTCTTTACAGGTTGGTCTCAGGTTTGGGGATCCAAACTGTTGTTCTGATGGGCCCCACTATGGATGTGGCATATGCCAAAAATCTCCTGGAATTGAGGATCCTAACTTGTGGATCCGTGGCCAAATAAAACTATGTATAAGAATAGATAAAAATGACAGCCCACATTCAACATAAGGACATGTGGAGCACCTTTGTTTGGAGTTTACAGATGACCAGCTGCCAATTGCATTCCTTCCAAGTGTTTGTAGCACTTTTTTTACTATCTATCGTTTCTTCATATCACTTAGTTATTGTTCCCTGATTTTGTATGCATCTTAGCCCTTCAAGTGGCTGATTTCATGAAAGCAAATCATAACAATGAGCCGATATTTCTGAATTTGATGTGGAAGCATGCAATGTCCTTCAAAGTTCTCTGATTGCTTTTGCTCATTGTGTAGGATATCTTTGAGAACTTCAACAAGACTTTGATTGCTTTGCTTTGATGTGGAAACACATAACGGTGTTTGAACTCTGGCTGCCCTTGTAACTGAAGGCTGTCTTTTTGTTTTTTTGGTTTTTGTTTTTTTTGTTTTGTTTTGTTTTGGTTTGTTTTGTTTTGTTGTGGTTTTTTTTTTTTTTTTTTTTTAAATAACTAAGAAAGACTCTTTTAACTGAAGGTTGTCTTTTGTGTGGGCATCAAAGTGATTGTGCCTGCTTGTTTTTGTTCGTCTCTTTACAATAGTCCAACTCAAAGAAAGCTGATGAAGTAAGATGCTTTTGATTTTGACATGGAAACAAAATGGCATTCAAAGTTTTCAGATTTCTATGCTTATTGCATAAGATGTCCTTGACAACTCATTGCCTCACTTGTAATTGTTTTTAAGTGTGCTTTTCTTGTGATATTCCAGTATTGTTTATGGGCATTTACAATTAGCCTAATTTCTTGATGATTGCGGTACACAAATATGAATTGGCTAATGTTCTGTTTAAATTCTGTCTTTTCATGGTCAGTTTTGAAATGGATGTAAACAATTTTTTTGGAGTTAATGCTATCTTACATATATGATGGAATGCACTTTAATTGCATGCATATTCTGTGGAAATTGTCCTTTAATATGGATACTTGGGCTTTCACATCATGGTTGCTATCTTAGTCTATTGTTCCTCCATTCAGTTTGGAATGCAATCTTTGACATAGATCATAATAGTGGCGTTGATTGGTTTACTTTGGTTGGATTTTATTGCAGCGGTATATTCTCTCTCTTGATGGACCAGTGGTGACTGCAGCAGGCTTCAAAGATGAGCTGGCTGTTGTCATTCATGCTTCTGACTGTCTTTCTTCGGGAGATCAGGTATTGTTGTTACTTCACCAATGCAGTTCTCATGGTACATCCCTGTAAACATTAAAATTGTCCCTATGTTTTCAATCGTTGATTTGATGTTGGAAAGCTGATATTGGACAATCTAGTTGGCTACTTAGTCTGTGCTTAGGTACAAGTTGTAATTGAATGCAATAATCAGTTCAATGAAGTGAAAATGGCTGAGTCACAATTATGTTGGTATTTTTATTATGACTAGGCTCCAAGTTTCAGTCATATTACTTCCTAATTGGATTGAAAAAGAATCTAAATGCCAAATTGAGGGCTATTCTTCATCATGATTGCCAAGGACGGTAATTACAAGTTAGTTATTTCTTCTCGATTGAACTAATCATTGCAGTTCAATTCACTAGTGCACCTGAATGCAGCCTCAAGAAAAATTGATCTGAGCATTGTAGATTGTGAAAGTTAACGGTGGCCCACCAAAACATGGAAAGATGATCATGCCCTTGTTTTTTCTTTTCCAGAAAATGTTTTGAATCCTTTGTTTGATCTGCAGATGCTAGAATTTAAAGTATTCAATGTTTCTAATGGAACCCAGCCCATCAGGGGTCGCCTTCCACTGACTCCTGGTTCATGTCTAACATGGTTTGGTTTTAGTGAAGATGGCCAGCTTAGTTCATATGATTCCAAGGTTCGATGAGCTTCAAACATGTGTCAAAATTTTGCCTTTTGCTGCTGCATTGTAGAAACTTGATTTGATCTGCAATATGTGTAGGGGGTGCTGAGGGTGTTTACTAATCAATATGGAGGCAGTTGGCTTCCAGTCTTCAGGTATTTAAAAAATAAGATTTAATCAATTGTTTTGCATCGCCTCATTTCCGTAAGAAAAAAACTATGAAGGAAGCTAATAAAACAAGAATCCTCTTCGTGTTGTGCGAGCATGGCATGGGGGGGGGGGGGGGGGGGGGGGTTGGGGGGGGGTGGCTGTGCCATTCATCATGTAGGTGCCCCGATGGATATGCTCCGGCCCAAAAATCAGGTTGGTCCTTTCATCAGGTGCACCTCATGTGTATGCTGAATGTGGATCATTTGATTGGTCCATTTTCACCATGAATTTTCTCATACATGTGTGGCTCATCTCATTAATGGTCTGGCCAGATTTTTGAGCTGGAGCACGTGGTGTCCACATGTGATGAATGGCTTGGGTCTTGCACATGTTGTTCATGCTACTATATATATATTCTTTTCCGATCAGATGTTCTTAGAGGGGATAATTCTGTAAAGATAAATGAGCTTCTGATGTGCAGTGCCAGTAAAGAGAGGAAGTCAGAAGATGAGAACTATTGGATTGTGGGATTGAATGCAAGCAAGTTATTTTGTATTGTATGCAAATCCCCTGATTTGTACCCACTGGTAGTATGACCTGCTCTCTCCTTTGATTCTGCTTCATTTATCATCCGTTAAAGCCATGTAGTATTTTATTATTTATTTATTTATTTGTTTTTTTTTTTTTTTTTGGCAGGTGACGCCAAAACCAGTTCTTACGCTACTTAGCCTTTCATTTCCCCTTGCATCTTCTGATTTAGGAGCCGACAACCTTGAAAATGAGTTTATAATGAACTGCCTACATCTCTCACAGGTTCATTGTCTGCTTCTTTACTAGCTATGTAATGCTACCTGCAGACATGTCACAACTGCATGAGATTCAAGCCATTCGTTAGGACAGCATGCCCTGTCTCAAAGATAGGCTGGTCAACTCATTGGGTGGGCTATGTGAACATAATACAGTTAATTACAGAATGGATAACAGATGGTCTACATTCAATGTACATGTGTTGCTCACATGGGTGCATTCACCGAGGGGCCTACCTGATGTGTGGTTTGGAGTTCACATACATGTGTCATGTGGGTTGCTTGTTTAGCATCTGGAGATGCTTGTTTGCCAGTAGCAAACCTCTAGCTTGGTTATTAATCTGTTGGGTATTTGAACAACCTTGCAGACTCAAAGAAAGATTGAAGACATGGAAGCTGCTGGCCTAGACACCATGGCACTAGATGATGAGGCTTTCAACATGGAAGCAGCGCTTGACAGATGCATCTTAAGGCTTATCGCCAGCTGCTGCAATGGTAAGAATTTAAAGATCAAAGATTTCATAATGGAAAATGATCATGTTTCTGGGCTCGTGATATCAAAAGCTGTTCTTGATTGGTTCGTTATTTCAGGTGATAAGCTTGTGAGGGCTATGGAACTTGCCAGGCTACTGTCACTGGAGAAGTCGCTGAAGGGTGCGATCAAGCTTGTTACTGCCTTGAAGCTTCCAATTTTAGCAGAGCGGTTCAATGGGATACTAGAGGTAGGCATGCCCTCGTTCAGCACTCCGTTATGGAGTAAACCATGATTGATTCGAGCTGCATGTTATTATTTTATCTCCATTATATGGAAGGAATGTGATGGCTGCCCCCTGGAGTAGAGGATTTGGAGTCCTCTCTGCATATGTTCCAATACTGCATGTCTGACGTCCATGCCATTCATCTGTTGGGCTCTGGGGTCATCAAGTGGTCACCTGAAGAAGTGGATGGCTAATCAGGATGGACCCAACAATCCATATTTGACAATCGGGTAGCCCCCATGATGATCAGACCAGCCTGGTATGTACTGGGCTCACCTGTTAATGGCTCAGATCTTGCACATGTTTCACATTGGCATGTGTGGGAAGAGTAGATTCGTTATCCTACTCCCAAGAGTAACCATTGCATGGCTTGCTACAGTGCATATTTGCTATCTATTATAACAATTAACAAGAACTGTGAGGGGCAAACGTATTGTAGTTAGTCATTTAGAATGGTTAAACCATGCAATATGAAAAGGGAAGATAAAGGGTTATTAAGCAACTGAAAGAGTATTTTGGCAGTTTATGGTGAAACTGCATGGTAAGCCAACTCATTGTCCTTTCCCCACCATAAAGCTTACTTTTTACAACTTTCCCCTCACCTCTCCTGCAACTTGACAATTTCATCTAATGCATGTGTCAGGTGGGCTCCATTATGTATGTGTGATGGTGAAAATCAGGCTGGTGGTCATCAGGTGGGTCACCTTTGTCAGGAAGAAATGGACAGTTAAATAGGATGGACTAACAGTCCATATTTGACTTTATGTGTAGCACACCTGATGATTAGACCAGCCTGATTATTTGGCCATGGCTTAGACATGGTGGGCTCACCTGATGAATGGCTTAGACCTTCCATGTGTGCCACATTTGCATGTGTTGGGGAGAGGAGAGTGAAATCATACTCCTAAGAGTAGCCTTTGCATGGCTGGCTATTGTCATAGTCATATCTACTAGATATAAGGGGAGTAGTCGGGGGCAAAAATTTCAGCATTTAGTTTCCAGAATGGTGAAAACCTTATGTTGCTTAAGGACATGAAAAGGTTCTAGACTGAAATGATAGGTATGTAGGTAATTTGGAGACGCTGTATTGCTGTTAGACGATGCTGCCTTTCACTTTACAATGAGAAAAGTTTTGATAATCTTTCAGAGTATGATGGTTGATACACATGCAGTAATAAATTTGTACCAGTGGCATATGATGTACTCTAAGAGATAAACCAAACCAATCATGGGGGCTAATTTGAATCTCTTAAACTGACAATTGCATAGATTTGATTTTTTAACTGACTGATTGGTGGACACTAAATGAACAGTCGAAATAAAAACAATTAATGGTACAAATTCAAGAAATAGACGTTTATGGCGAGCTATTTAAAGTAGATCCAGCTTGGAGGTCGTGGACAGTGAGTTAATGTATTCCATTTTTACCCGAGTATATTAAACATCAGTCTGCCATTGTATCAAATTATCCCCCACCTCTACCCAACTGCCCCTCCATCCATTTCCCGCTTTTCTCACAAGCCACTCCCTCTTTTTATTGCATACCTAAGTATCAAACATCCCACTTGGCCAGAGTATCGAACTGCTGTTTTAAAACTGCCCCTCCACCCATTTTCCACTTTTCTTGCACCACTCAACCCTCCCCAGCCACACATCCTGTGAAATAAAAAAAATAATCCATTTCGAGGTATTAAAAAACCGTTATGTGACAGTGATGGTGGGATCCATTATGTAATGCAGTGCTGCAATGCCCAATCTTAAAAAAAAAAAGGCCTGCAAAGGGCCGATCTGGGGTTGATACATTTTTTCCTTTATGGTATCAATCATACAGCTGGCATGCATTGCACATGCCATATCTACTATTTTGAATAATTTTACTTCACAATATTTGTTGAAAGTGGAGCTTTATGTATTTAATTCTCATTTCTGCTATTTATTTTTGAAATGCTAAGATTTTGTTTGCAAACCAACTCCTGCCATTGATATGTAATTCTGTGATGCATTTTCTTACAGGAAAGATTGTCAGGGGCAGTGGCATGTCCAACTTCAGCTTCTAATGCATTCATTGGAGATAAAACACATGGTTGCTTGCCCGTAGCCGAAAACCATAGAGCATCAGAACCACCAATCTCATTACCTCCACCAAGGTTTTCCTCACCTCAATTCTCAAAACAAGAGAAATCAGAAGAGAAGGTTAAGATTGGAGGGATGGAAACCAACAAAAACTCTGGTCATGGAAATGCAACGGAAGTGAGCAGTCAGGTCCAGTTTCAGCAGCCGATGAATCTGTTCTCAAAGGCTTCTAACAACGATGGGAAGTTGAAAGAGAAGGCAAAGGTGGGAGGAGAGAAGACGGAATCGAATACAACTGCCAGTGAGGGGTGTGCTAAGGAAGATGGCAACCGGATACAGTTTCAACGGCCAATAAATCCGTTTGTAAAGGCATCTAACAACCAGGAGAAGTCATCTCTTTTTGATTCTCTTAAGAAGATGAAGAAGGTTGATGATGTAGGGAAAAACAAGGGAGGAAAATAGGGGCAGTTCAGTTTGGCAACTTCCACCACAAACGAACTGGGCCCAAGAAAGAACAGGTGCCTTGCATTGCTCATCGCACTCCAGCTTGTGATTGGTGAGTTTCTGTTATTGCCCTGAAGTAACAAAATCGTGATATGATTGGGATAATCAGCATGAATGATGGCAGCAATTTTG
This sequence comes from Magnolia sinica, assembly GCF_029962835.1. Lineage (NCBI taxonomy): Eukaryota > Viridiplantae > Streptophyta > Magnoliopsida > Magnoliales > Magnoliaceae > Magnolia > Magnolia sinica. The sequence continues at coordinate 14,880,313 of NC_080582.1, forward strand.
ATGGTGATGATGTGATTGGCTGCATTGCTGCTGTTAGATGCTCCCCAATGAGCCATGGTGCAGATCATCTGGTAGAATGCTGGAATTTAGCTATATTTATCAGCACTTGTTGGCTATTCCTCATTGTATGGCTACAAATATAGTGTTAGATTTACTTGTATGGGTGCAGCTCGTGTAATGAAATGATAGATAAATAACAAAGGAAAATGCTGGTGGGGATTAGCAATGTTCCCAGAGAGCTTTTAAGTTATATATATATATATATATATATATATATATATATATATACTCACACAGTGGCATTTCACCACAATGGTTACTCAAACCCATGGCCTTGTGCTGAAACTCTTGCGAGTCTACCATTGAGGCATGAGTAACAGACCCTAGAGTATTTAAGTAACATGGGGGACAGGAAATTGTCAAATCATTGGCTAGCCACGATGCAAGGATTGAACTGAGCTGATGATCCCAACCATCCGATTCAATAGCATGAAAATTGGGCAGTCAAGATCAAGGTGTTTTGAGATCCAGGCAAGCATTGTGTGACTTGTTGGAGTTGACTCAAACCTTGTTGGACCAGGTTCTGTTTGACACTATGATGCAGAAGTCAAAATAGGGGATGACTTGGTCCGACTCAACCTAGTTACCCCAACTATGATGAGTGGGGCGTATCAGGGAAGGGCTGGCTTAACTCAGCTAGAAAGATGACTTAGTCCCCTGACTAGACTTGGGATCTAAGAGTCTGATTGACTGGATGAGTCTTAAAATCATCGTCAAGGTGGAGTGGATATACAAAGTAGGTCCCATCATCATCTTGGAACATGGAATAGGAACAACGATGAGTTGTTTGTGATTTTGAAACACCTTTGTTGAATGATGCTAATCATCTGATATATAGCATGTGTGGCCAACTTTCAAAGGGTTGGGATCATCTGATTGGTGTGATTTTGCGTCATTGCATGCTGCTAGTGGAAAGGAATGAATGTACAATCTACTTTTGGGACAGTAGCAAAACACATTAATTTAGGCTTATGTAGAAGTGGTTTCCAGGCTAAGCCCTAGCTCCCTGTAGCTTGGTGGGCCAGGGGTAGCCAGGTAATAAAAAAAGAATCAAATGATCAAATATATGAAATAGTTCAATCTAAGAATTTTCTTTGGATGATTCTCCATCTATTTAATTCACTAAGCTTTAGCTTCTGGTACACTGAGTAGGGCATGAGGTTCACTCTCGCCCATAAATCTAGAAGCGTTTGTTCGATTTGGTAGTTCCTTATCAAGCAAGAGATTATAGGGCTACTCGGATCCTTATAATTTGGGAGTGCTTTTTGGTTTATGACGGCACTCGTTTATTCAAAAAAGCCTTTTGTTGCACATTATGCATTCTTTTAACAGTACAAAGGTTCTTCAGAAACTTGTCATATGAAGGAATTTGTTATATGGCATCAATTAAGTTATGTTTATTTTTACTTTTTTGAAAACTTTCAAAATGTTCTGAGTGTTGCTTAAAGGTTTTGGTGAGATTGGCATAAGGTTGATGTACATCACTTCGTGATTTTCAGATCATGTCGGGTAGTTTATATATGTCATGGGTTAGTCTTTTATGTGGTATCCCTCTCTAACTATCATTACATGGATCATTGGGAAATTGGAGATTCATAATTGGTTGTTTGTAAACTGGATCAATAAATGTATAATCTAATCATGCATCCATAGCACCTTTGATTTCGTTGCACGGTTACTTCGAATTTTCGGACCATGAGGCCACTGCATGTCCTTAGTGATTCCTGGTTAGTGGGGTCGATAAATGTCCCATGCGACTTGCATAATTATTTCATAGCTCTTGCATGAGGTCAAATTATATTACTTTGTGATTTTTAGATCATGTCATGGTAGTCTTGCATAGTGGGTTTACTCACAAGTTCCAGATAGATGTGAATCCCCAGCCGATGTGCATTCATGCAACCATGCACTCAATCTAGATTATATCTTAATATAATTGTTGTGATTGTTTTGTTTGTTTTCGTACACTATATTTGTCTACGATGATGGATGTGTAATCTTGAGGGAAAATTCTTCACTGAGATGGCCATTCAGTCTTTATATATATGTACATGTATACTAACAGATGATGGTGGACTAGAAGAGCCCATACTTTAGTGTGAGGAACCATATAAAGAGACCATACTTTAGTGCTGCTGAACTATTTGAATTGAACTAGTAGATAGCTTTACTTTGTTAACATTGAACAATTAATCAATTCATGTAATGTGATTGTAATAATGTTCCCATTTGAGTGGACCTACGTTGATTGATGTGATTGCTTGGACTTATGTTCACAAATTTCAGGTTGTCTTACTATATGAAATGGATGTAAGTGTAATTGAATCCATAAAATGTATAATTGTGTGGTTTAGATAACATCCAGGATTTTCGAACGTGAGTATTGTACTTGAGCAATGAAAATTCGTAGCGTTACACAATGGCATGAGAGTTTGGCTCTAGGAGGATCGTTGGTGCAGAGAGGTCCCTCTTACAGTTGTGTTCCATTCCTGGGCTATTTTGTGCCCTTTCTCTGACATCTTTGTTGCAGAGTAAGCAGAGTCTGGGTTCCTCCTTTAAGGAGGATTCTATCAGATGAGAAGATGATTGATTTCTCTATTCCCATTTCCCTCTCGTCTTTAGATGGGCATCGCTTACATAATATATGAACTAGATTTAGAGGAGAATGTGGTGAGGGCCTTCAAGTAACAGGAAACAAGGGACACAAATTACAGAGTGAACATTACCCAATCATCGTTGCCATCTGTTCTCAGAAAATTTCTTTACCATCATCATCATGGCATTAGAGATCATTTTAGGACTTTTGGGCCTCAATCATCTCACCAATGGTAAATATGAAAACCACATCCCAGCTACTCCATTTGATGGGCATTCAACATCCTTTGGCTTGTTTCTCATAATCAAGACGGCCATACTCTACTTGATGGTCATTGGTGTGATACCATGGAAAATTTGGCCCACCATAGCAATGGTTCCCAATTTCATTACCTTGGTCCTTGAAGTCTTGGCTTTGACATTGTTGCTGTGGGCCTTACTTCCATGGAAGTTCAAATGGGTTCCATAGATTTTCTTCTCATCGACGATTCTGGGTGGGCCATGGGAGGACTGATGGACAATATCTCCTACACTGGAGTCCAACTGTTCACACTCACCAGGTGATTGTGGGCCTAAAGATTCATGGTGAAAGCTTTTGAGTGGGCCATGGGTCATGGTCCTAAAGATCATATGGTTGACCTTTGACCTTTTATACACATGAGGGACTTGTTTACTGCCTATACTGCCAAAAATGGATCAAAGACTACGGATTAAGGTCGTGGTTGTAATGTAGTAAGGTTCGAGGTCGTGATTATATAGTGGTTGTCATGTTATATGAGTCCTGATTGTCATATTTTATGGATTACTACCAAATGAAAGGATAGTCATTGGTACCATAGCCTAAGGCCCACAATGGGGTGATCTGTTCCATCCACCTTGTCGGCCAACTTGCCGTGGACCCAAAAAGTCCTGACTTGGGTAGTGTCCACTTCTAACAAACATCACAGTGAGCTTGAAAAGTTTCAATAGTGGGTGCCATTGTCACCATTATTTTCTATTATGTGGCTCACATGAGCTCTGGATAAAGCCGATATTTAGACCCTAGCCCTAAAATGACACGGCAAAAAGGATGGGCGGCATGGATTATACACATACATCAATGTGGGCCCCATGAGCTGGGCCTTTCTCATGCTAAAAAAGGCTTCTGCCCACCTTACTTTTATCGGAATTGAAATAACATATAACTTCTTCCACACTCTAAACGGTACAACTACTCATCCATGGACTGGCATTTTGGTTTGAAAACTTTTCCAAACTTGTCATAAGGCCACCCTCAACATATTTGAAAGGTTGAATCCCTTTATGGAATTTGACCATATAATGACGCTAGTACAGTCAAAATCCCCTGGCATCCACTGCAACAAGGTCATCGTAGAACTAGATGCATGGTTCACTGATTCAAGCTGGTGTAACAACAATAACGAGAAAATTGGGTTTTCCGTGCCTCACAATAGAAATATGTCGTTATACTCATGCATTCAAAATTTGTAGACGTTGGCTCACAATGCCTATGGAAAACTCTTTCCTTTTCTTCCCATATTAACCTTGCAGTTGTGGCATCATACTCATGCACTCAAAATCTGTACATGTGGCGTGAAGGACTCAATTAAAACTCCCACCGAAGTGATCTGTTGCTAATGGATGGTTAAATGAAACTTTTCAAAGGTCCAATAATCAGCATATATGATCATTCAATAAATCTAATTTTGTCTTTGTGGCATAGGAACCATAATGTGGACCATTTAATTTGAGTTGTGTTTCTGCAAACTATACAATTTACCAGCCATCACACTGAGGATTTTTCAGAGAGAGAGAGAGAGAGAGAGAGAGGCGTTCACCGATTTCAGTGGTTAATCAGGTGACCGCTAGAAAGAGAAGAAAAAAGAAAAGAGTATGCCTGGGTAGAAAGATGTATGTTTGTATGTATGGATGGATGTATTAATGTATGTGTATATGGAAGGATTTATTAATATATGTATGTGGATGTATGCCTGCCTACCTGGGTGGATGGATGTTGGACTTTAAAAAAAAAGGAAAAAAATTTTAGAAACAACTTTAAGTAATTATTGTGTTCCTAATGATTTTGGTTACTATTGCATTGATTTTGCACGAGAAGAAATGCTTTAAGCCCTTATTAAGTGAAAACTTATTATATATAGTTTTTTTTGCAATTTTTTATTCTTAAATTGTAATTATGTTTATTTTAGCTTCTAAAATCTCAGTAAAAATTTCCACCATTACCCATGTTTCCCTCATTTAGCAGGCAATATCAACATATGTTTCCATATCCTCAGTAAGCACGGTAATATTATTGTAGAATATATGTTTCCATATCCTTAGTAAGCGTAAGTGATACATGTAATGATACTATATTATGAACACTAAGGGCCTATTTGGATGCCTGTAAGTTGGGTTAGTGGGAAGTGACTTATAGGGAAGTCGCTTTCAGGTGCTGTTTGGGGGAATAAATTCACCTGTAAGTCCCTTACGGGCAAAACTGCCAGGAAACTTCCAGGGGCTGGAGGTGAGAAGTCACTTCCCTGTAAGTGACTTACAGGCCAATGGTCTGATTTTTTAAACAAAGAGAAGATGGGGAAAATGTACCTCCATTACCGAAAAGCCCTGGTTATTGAAGAAGCTCCACTAAGCTCTCTCTCCCTCTCTCTCTCTCTCTCTCTCTCTCTCTGCAATGGCGTTGTGCGCCTCCCTCTCTCCCTCTCTACAAATAGTATTGTTGTGCACCCATCTCTCTTCCCCTCTCTCATTCTTTGCATGCAGTTAGGGTTGCCGTTTTCTTTTTTCTTTTATTGGAATCGACGGATTCAGTTAGGCTGTGATAGTGGGGCCCACCATAATTTGTGTTTTATTTTGGTATACTTATGCCATCCATCAGTTTTGCCATCTCATTTTAGGGCCCAAGCCCAAACATGAAGTATATCCAAATCTTAGGTGGGTCACACCACAATAAACATTGGTGATTGAATATCCACCATTAAAGCTCCTCACCGTCCGATCTATCGAGGTGGACCATTTATATTTATTTTTAAATTTTTTATTTAATTATTTTAATGCACTACACCTTGTACAAGTAAAATATCAAAAATGGCCCACCATGGAATAACATAAGAACTGGCTTAAATATTCCTCGTGTCAGGATTTTTTATGTGATTATAATATCTTGAAATGATTTCCTACTCCACGCTGTAAATATACAACTTCTTATCTGTAAGTAACTTACAGGTTACCCAAACACAAAAATCAATTTACATATAAGTGATTGCGGCTTACATCCAAACAAGATAACCTGTAAGTGATTTTTCAATGCAAGTGTAAATATCCGGTAAATGGATAATTATGACCCTTCCACTGGTTTGGAAAATTTTGGAATTCCTGCCTTTGGGAATTGGTTCAAAAGTGCTAGCTAAAATTTTTGGACCTCATGGTGACGTACATGACATATCTGTTCAGTCCATTTTTTTTACCACAACATTTTGAGACATGAGCCGAAAAATTATGTAGATCCAACACTCGAGTGGCCTACACAAAAAGAAGCAGTGCCCTGAGAAGTTTTTAACGGTAAGTGTTTGATTCACTTTTTTTTTTTTTGTGGCGTGGCCCACTAGAGCTTTGGATATGCCTCATTTTTTTGCTCATGCCATAAATTCAGCTGGCATAATGGATGAACGGTGTGGATAAGCAACATGCATCACAGTGGGACCCACAACTATTTTGCAGCCTTTTCGATTTTTACATCCAAAAAGTAAGCGGTCAAATTAAATGAAGAGTGTGGTAAATACATAAGGAAATAATCATTATGCATTTACACTGTATTTACCATCGAATTGAAAAATCAAACAAGCTCTAAATACTGTAACGTCTCGGAAAAATCTGTACAAAGACCCGAGTTTCACATCAGGCAGAAATCACTCAGGACCAAATTCTTTAGAAATTAGGCGAGAATTAGCTAATGCTAAACTAGAGTACCTGTGAAATTAGCACTAATCACTTTAAATATGATCTGCAAGACCCAAAACGTGTAGAATCATTACCGCTACATTACCGTAAAACTCAGGATCAATCTCTAATCCCAGTTGCTCTCGAGAGCACACCGAAACTCTGTATCGGACCTGAACCGCGCGTCGAAAGTCCGATTACGACGAAACTATACGATTATGACCACCTTGCTGGACTTGACTACTACATCAAAAATCAAGTCCTAATAGTATCTAGAAACACACAACTTGAACCTGCCCGATAATTGCATGTAGGAGAACGCCTCTTTGTCATCCTCGAAGTCTGGCTCCGTCTCGTAGGCATTGCCATCACCTGCAGCTAAGACAGAGTCTGGTTGATGTTTAAAACACCGTCCCGGAATGTGGGAGTGGGTGATCAACTCAGTGAAATTATAAAGCAAAGGTTAACATGTTATCAATTCAATTAAGCAGTAATGATATAGTAGTACAGCAAACATGTCCTAGATACTCTTGTTAATGCAAGAATGATATACGATAATGATGCATGCTCTCGTCTGCACTCCCTCAGCGTCTTCATCTTACGGCGCGCATGGCAACCACCCGAAAGTGCTCTTCCTCGCCAAAGCACATGCAATGCGGTGCATGCTCATGTTAGCTAGTACTTAATTAGATTTATTCATACAACAATTTTGGGAAGCTAAGGTATCTCCCTTGTATCATTTCCCAAACAATGATCCATTCTAGGGTCGTCAGTCCTAGCTAGTCTCATACGATGTTGCGGTTCTAGGTCGCTACAAAGGGCTCGTCACTTGATCAATGTAGGCTTAGTTTATACTCTAGTTGCTACGGAAAGGCTCGTCACCTCAACGCAGTCTCAGACTATGCTCGAAGTTACTACAAATGGCTCGTCACCTGATCAGTGTAGGCCGATAGCTTGAATACAGTGTCCCATACTACTGTATTCGGCTCACAAGGCGGTGTTGCTCACTGGTCACTACGGGGAGGCTCGTCGCCCCAGTGTAAGCCGACAACTCGATCGCGGTGTCCCATACCACCATGTCCGGCTCATGAGTCTTAGTGAATCGAGGTACCAAGGTTAACGAAGTTTACACTGGTGAGTTTGGTACCTTAGGTTCAAGCAATAGCGTCCATACATGGTGAACATACATCGGGTCAATCGGGTTACTTGACGAGCTCGACTAGTACGAGCATACGTCGAGATGATCAACATGAAGTGTGTAAGCACTCCGTGTGGCCTAACCACTGTCGACAAACTCCATACGACTCGGATTCCTCAAATACATTTGTTGTGGCGAAGCTAACTCAACCACTCCGTGCTTTTTAATTCATAATTAGGATTCTCTGACATATGAGAAGTAACATAGTATGTAAGATAGTAGCTGCACTTTGATGTTTTATTCTTTTAAAATCCTATAATGTATATTTGTATTTGAAACTTGTATATTTGATGTAATTGTAAATAATACATAATGGAATAATTTTTTTTGAGTTGCTCTATTATAAACACTACCAACCATTTTTTTTAAAAAAATTAACATTCCACCTATCACATCCCAAAGGTAGAGTCATAGCCTAAGCTCCGTTTTTGAAGTGTGACAAATTTAGTATTTCAAAATTCTCTAATTGCTTTGCTTGTTATATATAATGGTTTAGTCCCAAAATTACAGCTGGGGCTATGTTCTGTTTTCGGGGCATGACAGATTTGGTATCTCAAAGTTCTCGACTGCTTTGATTATTACATGTAATAGGGCTGAAAATTCAGTGCATCAATTAAACTTTTTCTTGAGCTTTCTAGTATGCGTTACTTGCCATGCTTCAAGTTTTATAGACATGCATACAGGTAATTTTTTACTATAAACACGACCTTCCATTCATCTTTTTTTTTTCGACCCAAACAAAACTTACCTTACCAATCAAGACCTCTACTTGTACGAACAAACCAATAAAGACGAAAATACCTTTACTTTTTCAGCTGCTTTTATTTGAAAACCAGGAGTAATTTCGAACCTCTTCCTGTACCCTAAAAATATACTTTCGTAACATAAGTTTTCGGCCGTTCATAAAAAAAAATGCATAAAAGGTAAGCGTCAACAGTGCTAATTTTTTCGATGCATACTGAGGAATTATATGATTCGGTTCAAGAGAAAATGAATAGTTTGCTGCTGCACAGGATTCTTTACAGGTTGATCTCAGGTTTGGTGATCCAGACTGTTGTTCGGATGGGCCCCACTATGGATGTGGCATACCCCGAAAATCTCCTGGAATCGAGAATCCTAACTCGTGTATCCGTAGCCAATTGAACATATGGATAGGAGTAGATAAAAACGATAGCCCACATTCAACACAAAGACGTGCGAAGCACCTTTGCTTGGAGTTTACAGATGACCAACTGCCAATTGCATTCCATCCAACGGATACAATCGCCTGGCAGGTGAGAATTTTGAAACATGGGCCATCCATGAGTCCCATGGGATGAACGGTCCCGATTGACACATCTCCTGCCTTTTCTTCTTTTTTTTTTTCCATTTATAACAGGGCATATGGTTCAGTCCAAACCATTGATGAGCCCTTACGCATGGGTTTTCTTCTAGCCAGCATCTTTGCACAGTATACATGGGTTTTCAATTCCGATATGTGGATCCACGCCTCGAAGATCTCCCTGCTAGCACAATCTTCACCCTTCTATTTGCGGCCATGCCAGTAGAGACGGTCGGGATCTAAGTACAAATGATCCACATTCATCTGAAAGCATCCTGACATTGGTTTCTGGGATCTTCCCACCAGCTACACATTTGGTTCATGCCCCATCCACAATGGAACTCAACAAATCAATGGTCTGGATTAAGTAAGGATGGGCCCCACTTATCAGAATTGTAAACTGACTGTATACCATGCAAAGATGTGTGCCACACCATATAATTCATCTTTCTGGGTTCTGGCAATCCATCTACAAAACTGTCCAAAACCATGGACCACAAGCAGTACTATCCAAAATCACCCTTCATCTTGTGACCTTCAAGCAGCAGTAAGTGAGAAAGCATATGACCCATTGCGCATGTGGGCCCATGGTTCAATAATCCAGACCATTGGTGTTCGTGTCCCACCGCAGATGCAGGTGGCCTCAATTTGTGGCCTATAGATAAACAGTTAAAGAAATTAAAGACGACAAGGGCCCTCATTCAAACTGGAATCTTCCACTCTGGGATATGGCAATTAGAGCTGTACATGAACCTAGTTAGCTTAATTTTCGAGCCGTGGGTTCCGGTCCTTGCCCGAGTGGTAGACCATGAGGAGTTTTAACACGAAGTCTTGGGTTCGAAACCCATAGGTGGTGAAATCCCACTACAGCGTGTGTGGGTGTGTGGCTGGTGCGTGTAAAAAAAAAAAAAAAAAGAAGTGCCGTGTTGAGCTGATTTTTTGAGCTCAAAACTTTACTCAAACTTGACTTGGTTTGAATCGATTCAACTCGGATCAAGTTCACTTACTATAAATATTTTGTAAATATTTATATATTTAAATAAATTATAAATTATATATATTATAATATATATTATATATTAAAAACCTTAAAACCTAAACTCGAACTCAGCTTGAAGGCTCCAACTCAAACTCGGCTCGAAAGAGTGAGCTCCAGCTCGGCTCGAGCTAGCCCGAGCTGTTGACTGAGCCGAGCCAAGCTGGCCAATCAGGCTCAAAGACCGAGTCAAGCCTAGTTCGAGCTGGGTTAGTTTGTTGGCCAAGCCAAGCCGAGCTGGACCAAGCTTGACTCAGTTCGGCTCGTGTACAGCTCTAAATTGGCAGTCTCCATCCACGGTGGGACTGAAGGGATCAATGGTCCTGATTAAGGGACCATGGGCCCCCCTAGTCAGAAATGATGACCCCAGACACTGTGCAAAGATGCGGGCCACACATCATAAAATTCCTCAAACCAGATATTCCAAGTCGTCATGGGAAAAGAATGAAATTTTACAACAAAAATCAAGAAACTCATCAAAGAAGCCTATAATATGTACAGAAATCACATCCCAAGCCAGCAAAGGTGTGTGAATCCGCAGGTACATTCCCTGCAGTTGGGTGATGAGAACTCATCTCAACTGTCAAATGGGCCATGTTTCTTGTTGAAACAGATATACAGCAAGCACTGAAACTAATACAACGAGAAGTGCGATAAAAACGTACTTTGAATTAAGCTGCCGCACCTCTATTGTCCTTACTGTCTCTTGCTTGGATCCCAAGCCTGGAGTATCCACTGTTGAAATGGTGGGCCCCACTTCAGTTACATGCGGTGGTGCATCTTTTGCAAACTTGTCTACCTGATAACAACACATAAAATGGGAGCAGATCTCAGCATCAATCAAGATGGGTTATTCGGGTTTTGATTTTATATGAAAGAATCTGAATTCAAAAAAGTAAGATGTTTTGGCTTAGAAGGATGCCACTCTTCAATCAGCATTATCTCCTCTCCTGCTTGAAACGAAATAGATTGGGTGACTCCAATCCGATTTTATTTGAGTGTAACGAAATTTCGTAGTAGGAAGATACCAAGATGCAGATGGAAAACTAATAATGTTGAACGGCAGAAAAGAAACTAGAGTCCACTTTGTTTTGCAAGTGAATTTTCCATGAAAATTTAGAAGGTTAACAGTCAAACCGTGAGATCTGTCTTTCATAACCGTGGAAATCCCCATGGATTAGCTTTTCGGTGAGGAAATCAACTTGGTCTGTTTTTGAGGAAAGCATTATAGTTACAACGAAACCCAACCATTGTAGATAGCAATGCTGTTGGACCCGTTCATTGGAGCTGGCATTGGCAAAGGCTCTTCTGGTCTTTGGGCCTGTTTGGATTGGTGGAATCCAAAATGTAACCATAGAAAAGAAAACATTTTCTGCTGATTGCTACAATGAAGGAACCTGTGGAAAATTATTTTCATATGCATGGTTTTACTCAAAAAGTGAGTGTTTTTCTTTTCCTCCAAAAAACTTGATTATCTTCATTTCTACTTTCTGAGAGAGATTTCACATTTTGACCATTCCATATTTCCTCACAAATCATGGAAACTAAAACAAATGACCATTTGTTTTCCTTCCCAAATATACTTTCTAATTGCTAAAATCCAAACATGACCTAAGATCATGTTATTGCCTCTCCCTCCCTCCCTCCATTTGCAAAAGGTTAATATTTTTGTTGCGAAAATCTAAAACCTTTTTCAATTATATCAACATTTGAATGCACAAATTGACACGAAGTGAAGATTGTGGGAATAAACAATCATGAGATCTTTGGATAAAGTTGTGAGAGCATAAAAACAACAAAGGGATAAACAATTCGAATCCATTTCTCAAGGTTTGAATCGACGAGCAATGAAGAAAAATCAAATTATTTAAAAAAAATCCATTAATAGTCCATCTCTTAATTCTCTTTCAAAAAACACTTATATAGTTGTTAAGATTGAAATTTGGGAAGTCCTCGCACACCAGGCTTGCAGGCTGCACGCCACTATGCTATGCCGCGCACCTGTGTGGAAGAAGTTGCTATGTTTCTATGTGAAAATGTCAACTCGCACACCCTTCCAAGAGGGAGCATGACCTGTCTAGAATACTTCAGCAACCATCCACTCACACGCACCCAGCCAGTGGGGAGCGAGGTGTGCTTTGAGGAGGTGAATGCTCTCCAGAGAGTGCAATATCCATTGGCTTTCAACTGATGGGAAGTTACAAGTTGTCCAACTAGCTTTCAACATGTGGGCAAAACCATCATTTGAGTGGGAACGGCCTAACAGCCTTTTAGGCGGGAAATAACAAACTTTTGGAGGGAAACATACCCCCAAAGAATGTAAATACCCTGTTGGGTCCTCATTTACAACACGCATACACTCACATTTGAATCTTTCCGGGGAATTGTTGGTCGTAGTTTGAGAATTTCTGTTTCCTTCTCCTCACCCAATGCGATCAAGACAAGTATGGAAGAGTCCAGGGACTCAAATCTTTTTCCTAGAAGGCACCTCGAGCACCTACCTGAATATACCCAAGGGGTGTGCACCTTCTCCAGGGCCCTTCAAGATAGTCCATGCTCTTGATCAAGATGTCTCTAGAGAGGTAGCACACTGTTCCTAGCTCCTTCAGAGAGGCCTTATGGCTGTGAAAGTGCAATCCAGCAGTAGGCTTTGCACCTGCCCCCTAAACTAGCTTAGGCCAGCCTCTGATTGCTCCAGTGCTAAGGCATTGCAGATAACAACCTTGTTACTACTAGTCACACACCATGGTTCATACCACCCTCTGAGCTAGATAAGGCCAGTCTCAAACTACACCGAGGGGTCGCGCTCCCCCTTAAAGGAGTTGCACTCCCTACTTAATATGCAGTTCTAATGCATTCTCTTCATCATTTTGGCATATGAGACCCCTGACAATGCTAGAATGATCATGCTTGTGTATGTCGCAACTCGCAAGGCTACATGGCTATCCAAAGAAAATTCCTCTCAGGACACACGATACACATCATTTGTTAGTATTTGATGCCCAACTAGCTATATGAGACACCTAATTGCCAAGGCCACCAGTACCTTAGCCTGCTCGATGATCTGGAATCTCTGAAGATGAAGGACTATAGATTAGGACTTCACGCATCATTTGCATCAACTAGTCTATACCATGTAACATATTAGTTTTCCCTGATTTTTATCTTTTAATCAAGGATTATCCCCAGGGAGTGTAATTAAGGGCCTGTATAGGACCATAAACCAGATTGTATTTTGTTCCCAAATTAATGAAAGCATCTTGATAGGCCACGTTTGGGAGCATATCTTTACAGAATTAATAATATCAAAACCTATCATAAGTTAGAAAATTCTTGTCGACAATAGTCTTCTAAAAACAATAAGAATCTGATGTAGTCTAGGGTGGGACCCAGCCCACACATTAAAGATCCATATGTTTAGAACCCTTGGCTACTAAATGGGCCCCACTTCGACATGCATGAAACTAGGAAGACTAAAAGGTTTATTACACAAGTGTTTAGCAGGTTTGTTTGCAATCTGCAGCTTTCATGACCAGGTAGGTGAGGGAGTCCAAAGAAGGCGAAAGTTAGGAATTATGAGAGGAGAGAGGAGGTGGAGCTTAAGACTCTTGTTTTAAATGGGAAACTTTTATGGGCCACACTAGTAGCCATTGGTTGAGAAGGGAGTACAAAGAAGGTGAAAAGAAAGGAATTATAAGAGGTGGCAGTGCTTATTGCTTGGATAGGGGGGAAAAGTTTGTTCTGCTTCGTGTGTTGGAATGGAAGTATGAGGAATCTATTGCATGCTTGTTTCTAGGTGTAGGCCCATGTTCCCAACATTTTGGAGTGGCTTGGGTGCTTAAGGTAGGTAAAGGACCATAATAAAGGGTGATCATGTGGACCATTCTCTCGTAAGGCAAACATTCTTTTCGGAAAATGTCACCTTTTGCCATCTTCTTCTTCTTCTTTTTATTTTTTTATTTTTTTTTTTTATTTTATTTTATTTTATTTTATTTTTTGATTTTTACACATGCACTCACCACACACCCGCACACGCGATAGTGGGATTTCACCACCTATGGGTTTCGAACCCAAGACCTCGTGTTGAAACTCCTCAGAGTCTACCACTCGGGCAAGGACTGGAACCCGACCTTTCGCCATCATCTGCAATGCATGGGGAGGAAGGAATGTGAGAACTTTTGAAAGCAAAGAATCCTCCATTGAGACCATCAAAAGGAAAAAAGGTGCAACTATAGCTTGTTGGGTTTATAATGAGATTGGAATCCCATAGAGTTCTGAAAGTGGAGTTTTTTTACTGAAACAGGAGAACGCGCCAGGGATTCATGTTGTGCTTCCCTAGCCGTAGTTCTTCTGGTCTTCGCATGCCAGTTTTTGAGGGGTTTTCGCTTTCCTATTTCTTTGTAGTTTTAATTCGTTGCAGCTTATAGCTCTATCCAAGGCTGTCAATGTGTCCTCGGATCCATGAGTATCGGAGGGACCCAACTCAATTTAGATAGGTTTGGGTCCAATTCAATGTTACGTAACTCACCAACCCCCCAATGTTTTCGATCTGATCCATGGTTATGGGCCATTTGCAATCTGGATCACAATTTTTTGGTGATCCGAAAATTATGGTTCATCCTCCTAGCATGAACTTATAATATCAACGTAACTTTCACAATATAGAGATTTATACAATTATACTTTGATGTACACAACGACGTGTGTGAGTGCGCGCGCATGCATGTGGGATCTAATAGTATTCATCATTTTCTATCTAAATTACAACATTAGTTTGTATAAACTATATTGCATTTGTATATACCTATTGTTTGTATTGGATTTACCCACATGATTCTACCCCTAGTAGTTCCACCACCTTATTAGGATATCCTATATATCTAGAGATGGATCGATGGATTGTCCTCGTACATATATATGTATGTTACATGTAGACGAACAATACATATTCATACATAAGTATATTGCATGTAGATAAACAATACATACACACATGTTCATATAAAAAGTATGAAGATATCTATGAACGACGTCTATCAAACAATCTTGCAATAGATAAGATTCTATTGTTAGTTGAGACAGCGGAATCTTCAACTCACTAATGAATATGAGATGTAGTAACTTTCCTATTAATAACACAAACATTATTCCCAAGTATTATTGTGTTACATCACTGACTTGAAGCAGAATAAAAGATAGTCAAAGATGGATGAAAATACCCTAACATTAAGCATGGGGTCCATTTATTTCATGATAGTTGAATTACAGCAATCTTTAAGCCAATCATATTGGGTTCAATTTCACATAAGCAACCAGTTAACGGGTGATCTATCTAACAAAGTAATCCCAAGAAGTGCTCTGTTCTGGTGTTGGAATTAAATGATATAGAGGACACCATTCTTAGCTAGTCAACAATCTCATTGTCTTCTTTATAGACATGGTGAAAGGGAATTTTTCTTGCAGCTTACAGCATTCCATAGGATTTTGACACCATGGCAAACCAAAATTTTATAATATTAAAAAATTCTCAACCACATACCAGCCATCAAAAGGAAGGAAAATCCAAATGCCTTCCAATAATGCTAGCCTAATGGCTAGGAGTGCACATTTTTCATACTCAGTGTGGATGCCTCACAAATATCACTAAGATTTTCAAAATCTCAGCTGTTTTGAATTTATCATGATTTAATCATGAAATTCTTGCCATTTTAACGTAAAACTTATTTAAGAGTTAAGAAATTCATTTCTACCTAAATATATGAATTTTTAAAAACACTTACTAATTTATAATAAATACTTTTTAATTTTTTTCAGTGAGATTTTTCCGAATATATCTTGAGAAAAACATCAAAATCTGAAAATCTCCTGAGAAAATCCCATGCCGAGAACGAGATGCCACTATGTTCAATAACAATAGTATGAATGTCGCCTCACAAAAATTGGTTAACTGTTGAGGGTCAAATATTGCATATTATCCCCCATTTATATCTTGGTTTTATGAACGTGATAATGCTTAATGTTCTATTTTACTCATGTTTGTGTTGCAAGGTGAATTTAAGAGCTTGGATTAAAAAGGGTGCTAAAAGCATGGATTTGATGCTTAAGAATCACCAAGGCAAGGGATGGATCTTAGGAGACCAAGATTGAAGAATTCACATGCCAAAGATCCAAAAAAACGAAGTGAGAAATGAAGAGAATAAAATATTTGAAGTGAAGAAAAGGAATCCTGAAATTGTCCTGAAAATGAACATATTTCTGAAATTGTCCTGAAGAAGCATATTCTGAAACTTTGGGTCATTCCGTGAAATTGCGCAGAATAAAGTCTATTTTGGAAAACTGCATAAATTTGAGGCGGTTTCTAGAGTTTTCCAACTAGGCGCAAAAGTTGGAGTTCCACAATTATAAATAGGACTCCCTAGGATGTTCCTAGGCATCTTATAAGGTTTAAGGAGTGCAGCAAAAGTGTGGAGAAGCCGTCGCCGAGAGTTTTTCTTCCCTTTCCTTAGTTGTTTTTATGCTTTTCTTAAGAGATTTTAGTTCAATCATGTCTATGATTGGCTAAACCTCTTATTTAGGG
This sequence comes from Magnolia sinica, assembly GCF_029962835.1. Taxonomy (NCBI): domain Eukaryota; kingdom Viridiplantae; phylum Streptophyta; class Magnoliopsida; order Magnoliales; family Magnoliaceae; genus Magnolia; species Magnolia sinica. The sequence continues at coordinate 14,897,054 of NC_080582.1, forward strand.
CTAAGAGGTGAAGCTTGTACCTTGATGGAATGTTTTCTATTATTTTGATTCATGTTTATGTTGAACTCTTTTTTATTCTCGTCTTAAGGAATACTTTCAGTTTTTAATAGTTTATTGTGACTCAAATTATAGTAGATCTGCAATAGCTTTGAGTATCTTCTTTTCGTGTATTGAGATTGTGAAATTAGAAAATCTTGTTGTTCACCATCATCTCATGGGCATGGTTGGGTGGCGGAATCCTTTCTAATCTTCATGATTCTTTTATGTTTGGCTATGAGATTGGTATATCCTATTGTGAGCTATTGTTTCTTGGGCATGGTTTTGTGATGGAATCACTTTCAATTCTCACACCTCTCATCCATTGAGAATTAGGTCAAAGGAAGTTCAGATTTGGTTTTACTGAGATATCTTCCAATTGGATAAGATGAGACTCTGATTCCAGTTGTGTCCTTGAGTCAAGCATAGATTTCCTTGATCTCTACAAGTGGATCCTTGGAAACCCTAGTTCCCACCTTCGAATTCATAAGTTTCTAATTACACACTTTACAATTACTCCCTTTAATTACAGATTTAGATCCATATCTTTTTCTAGTTCTACTTCTAGTTGCTTTCAGAATTCACATGAGATTAGTCCTTGTGGATTCGACCTCGGTCTCACCGAGATTATTACTACATCACGACCTTACACTTGGGGTTGTGAACATTAACGAGCTTCAATTTGAGGTGGAAAAACACCAAAACCCATACTAGATTGCATGGGTTTAGGTATGCAAGTATCTTTTGGTTGCATGGGTCCTTGCTCTTGCTCCAGTGGTAGACTCTTAGGAGTTTCAACACCTGGTCAAGGGTTCGAGTACCCATAGGTGGTGAAATCCCACTATGGCATGAGTGTGTGTGTGCGTGTTTTTTTTTTTAATTTTTTTTATTATAGAAGGGATACAAGTATCGTCTGGTTAACTATTTGATAGGGGAACATCATGCCAACTATTGGGTGTCATGGCATGACCATGAAGCTCAGACACATTCTGTTTGGATGCTTGTGGATGCATGAGTGCAAATTACAACACAGTGGTTTTGTTAGAGGTGTACACGAGTCGAGCCGAGTCGAGCTTTGCCCAGCTCGTGCTCGACTTGGACTGCTCGAGTCTCGGCTCGTGCTTGGCTCGGCTCGGCCTTCGAACTCGAAACAACAACTCGTGCTCAGCTCGGCCGAGTTTGAGCAGAGTTCGAGTTCGCACAGATAATTTAAGAGAGAGAGGGAGAGGGAGAGCAGAAGCGTACAACGATGAGATCTTTGAGATTGCTGGATTCCAAGAGCTCGAGGACGTAAGAGAGAACCGGCCTGTTTGCGACGGGAAGAAGGGCATTTAGAACTTCTTGTTTTTTTTTTTTAATAATAAATAATACTAATTAAAAATAGAAGAAATTACTTTTAAAAAAAGGATTTTATTCTAATTTATTTAGAGAAATTGAAAAAAAAATTAAAAAGGGGGGAAATGAGAAAAGGAGGACCTTTGAAACAATGGGGTGTAGGTTTTTGGATGTGCCATCAGCGAGGACTACCACTTGCAAATCCATCACGACTGATTGGAGAAGAAAGCTGAAAGAAAGAAGTGAAGAAGAAGAGCTTTTGAGGGGTTTTATGGAAAACGCTCGTAGACAGGAACCAAGGACAGGGACATTAGAGGTTTTTGGATGTGCCACCAGGAGAGTTACTGATACTCTGGCAGTGTATGACGCTCGATACACAAGCACTTAGAGATTACTGAGTCGAGCCGAGTCGAGCCGAGTTCGAGCAGTATTCAAGTATTCGAGTCGAGCTGGGGCAAGATCGAATTCGGCTCGAACTCGTTTCGAGCTCTAAAAATCAGCTCAACTTGGTTCGAACTCAACTTCGTTCCGAGTCGAGTTGAGTCGAGTGAGCTACCGAGCTAACTCTACTCGTGTACAGCTCTAGGTTTTGCCAACACTTCTACACTCATACGTAATGGGGAGAAGATCACTGTGAAGCCTATGAACATGAGTCCACATGGAAGATAGAGAAAGCAAAGTCCACATCGAAAGTTTTTCGTACAAAGGTAGGAATAAACAATGCAGCTTGGAGAAGGGGAAGAAGATCGATCCTACAGAGGAAAATGATTGCACGAAAGAGTAACAAAAGTGTGAAGTGGAAATGAGTCCAAAAATTTCTCCAAGAGTTCAATCAGGTGGTCCACATCACCAACTCCTTCTGGCATAGAAGAAGACACTAAGGGCCTGTTTGGACACTACAATTGTTCTGTCCCAGATAGGCTAATCCCAGACTCTCTCACCCAGACATCTCCTGGGACACATAATGGACAGTGGCACAAGTATGGAGTTTGAAGATGGGCATTGTAACATGTAGCCAAAGCGGCATATATGCACACCCAGATCCATAGCTCAAGTGGTAGACTGAGTGAAAGATACCTCGCTTCAACACTGAGGTCTTGGTATCGATTCCCTAGAGGGGGTGGCTAACAGTGAAGTGTGAACCGACAGTGGGTGTACTAACAAGCTAACAAAAAAAAAAAAGCGGCATATATGCACATTGGCAGATGTGAAGTGCTTCAAGATTGACAGTGGCAAATGGCATATGTGGAGTGTTTGAACATGGAAGGTGGCACATGCGGCACGTGCTACATATTCCACATGTGGTGTACGTGTTCACATATCATGTTCCAACAGACACCCAAAAAGAGCACAACTTCTACACCACCTTTGTCGGGAGAAACTATCGCCTAAGGCATGCCAAAGTTCAGAACAATCTATCCATCTTTCTCTTGCTTCCCATGCAAAAACTGGGTTGACATGCTAGGAACAAGATGACCACCAAGTCAGCCTATTTGGGACAGAACATTGCTTGCAACCAAATGGCCCCTAGAACAAAGTACGCTCATGGAAAAGGCATAACTAGATGGTGAGTTCTTTTCCAAGCCATGGGGAACTGATGCAATCAGCTTTACCATCACATTTCAAGTCAAGAGATGGGATCCATGATCTGTACATATTACAAAAGTGGGCTCAGATGCACATGCAGTCAGTCCGATCAGATTGGTGGGGGGGTCCACTGGAATTGTGGACCCCATATGTGTGCATTTTTCCACATGAGCTGATTATCTATACATGTGCAGTATTCACACATGTGAATTGTTCATCAGTATAGACCCCTGTGGTCTTGCACGCATGGTTGAGCATGATGAGCACTGTTGGTGTCCTAATTAGCAATTGGTAGTTTCCTTTTAGTCCACTTGTTTTGCAAGCTATTTGCATTAGGACTTAGACTAAGAGCTTGAATAGTAAAGTTTTCTACATTTTCTACAAGAAGTTAAAAAATGCATGTAAAGCCATGCATTTGGGATGCTATGAGATACTACCTATCTGGAACCTACGATGGAGTTGAGCAACCCCAGAACCCTTCAACCAATCATTTTCCTGCTCATTTGCAAATATTGAAGGTTTTCCACATCTTTTTTAATTGAACCTCCAAAACCAACTGCCTAGCACTTGGCTGGTTGTTGTTAATCACATCAAATCTCATTACAGATATCATTTTGCAGCCTGTGCAAAGTCAATGGACCTCAAGCTCATTAAAATCTTTAAAACTTAAGTTGCATAAAGTGTGAGGGGAAGCAAGTTTGAATTTGGATTCCAATACTAGAGAGAGGAAGCAGCTATTTCAAAACGTTAGGAATTGAGATAACTGGGTGACAGGAGCAAGAGCGTGATCCCAACGGGGAAGCATGTGCGCCACCTTGAGCAGAAGGTTCTTGCAAGTTGCAACAAAGCTACAAGACCAGGTTGTCCACAACAAAACTCTTAAAAGCTACCTTCGACCCACTAACCAAGGAAAACTATGCTCTTAAAACTAGGAGAGCCTATCAAAATTTTTTAAATATTTTTAGGAGGAAGTCCATCCTTTCATTATTCTTGGGTTATCACTGAATTTCATGGGAAATTTACCAAGAAATTAAAAGCAAAAAGAAGATTAAAAAAATCCCATCCGTAGTAGGGTAGCAACATAGGGTTCGAGTCAACCCAAACCCAGTTGTCCCAACCTGGGATCGGGTCAAGTTGTCATGGTCCTCGGGTTTGGGTTCAGGTTGGAAAATGGCAACTTGATTTGAATTTGGGTTGGGTTTGGGCTGAGCAAATTTGGGTCAGGTTAGGTCAGGTTGGGAATAATCAAATGTATCTGAGCCAGTTTGAGGTTGGGTTGGGTAGAGTTAGGTTGGGTATGGAGGAATTCAGGTTGGAATTCATGTCAGGTTGGGTCCTCTTGATGTTGGGTTGGGCTCAGGTTGACCCTCGACCCAAGCCAAACTGCCCAAGTTGCACCCCTAATCTATAGGTTTTTCCTTAGTAAAGATTATAAGTGTTTTAGGTAGTAGGGACTAGGAAGAAGTAGATTATAAGTGTTTTAGGTAGTAGGGAGAAGTTGATCGACTTCAGTTTTCTTGATGTAATATTGCAGTACAAAATGGTTTCAGCTTTCATTTGGAACATGCACAACAAGGCAAGGAGCCCGATGAAAGAATTGTCTGTCGCTAGGAAAAAAAAAAGTTTTGCCCCTTTCCTAGGAAATGATTTTTTGGTCCAATAGCCATTTATCAGGAAATGATTTTGCTAGTACTGACATCCAAACACAAAGTAAAAGAAAAATCTATATTCATCATAAAGTAGGTTACTGAACAAAAAATTGATTTTTGGTTGTCATCCAAATTGGGTGTAAGAGATAAACAACAGAACCAACCTGAGAAGTTGTAGTAGAAGACTCTGTTACTTCTTCTAATGATCTCAAACATTGAGCAGCAGCCCAATCATTCTTGAATAGGATGGATTCCTTCCCATTTTCCTTTCCTTTACTACTCAAAATAATAGAAGCAGCCTTGTTATTTTTCTGTAACTTCTCCACCAATAGGCTGTTCTCTTTCATCAATGAAGATATCTGCATAGAGAAGATGCTACCATATTTTAGTTCGAATTATCTGAGTTTTATATTTCAATCATGAGTTCTAGAAAGATCCCAAGATGACCTACCTGCATTTGAAATGCATCATGTATGCAAATCTCCATGTCATCATGCAACTCGCAAGTAAATTATGATAGTTGATCATACACATTTGTCAATATATCCTCAAAAGAAAGAAAAGCAAATGCATCTAAGTTAATGGGGCTACAGGATATCATAGCTTACATATATTGACCTCCCATTCTCCAATTCGCAGAAGATAGATGTTTTACAAACACCAGATACACGACAGTGTTTTACACTAGAAATGAAAACTGAAACTTTTAAAATGCTTTTACTTTTTTTTTTTTCTTTGAGCAGCATGATGCCTTTGAAATGTTTTTATCAACTAGCATGGCTGTACTTGCTAGCTTCCAACGAAAGTATTTTTACTGCAAGTACCTTTTTCATAAAAGAACCATGAATGTAAGTCATGCTTTTCTCGACTACATGGATTAGCTGTTGAGAGCTCCCTGCATGGAATGTTGGTGTCAATGGGTGGGCCTGCTCTATATGTGATAATGGCAGTATCACCATAAGTGTCATACTCTATGCAGCTTCATCCAAAATCAAGGGGACAAGACTCCTTGTGCTTGTCCCATGGCAATGATAGTTAGGTGACTCACAGGTCTATTGGTCACTATCTAGGCATCTGTGATTCAGGTAACATCATTGGTTACCTCACATGCGGAGTCCAATATCAAGGAATTCCTAGTTTGAACCTACCTGAGTGCTAGGGCTAGTTGTCATGGTCTGAGGTGCTCCCCAAGCATAGACCATGGAACACCCTGTACTCAAGAGCTCCAAAGCTTTCAACTTCATAAGATTGGTTAGAACTTAGAAATGAGGATCACTTCTTAGACTAAGAACCTCCTACCTACTTTACATGGATGGCTAGTAGCATGAGGCTATATAGCAATTGCCCAATGGCTAGGAACACTGTAGAAACCTTTTAGACTACGCTACTTCTCTCTATGAAACCCCACTAGAGAATTCTAGAACATTCTAGAGATTTCTACACTTCTCTGCACAATTCTGGCCCTCCCTAGAATTCTCTATAATACTCTATAGACAACGTACAGGGCCTCTAATGTACAGGAAGAGCACAGCTTGGCTAAGGTACAGGAAGAGCACAGCTTGGCTAAGTCCTTGATTTAATCTCTTACAAATGTCGGGTCCGAGACCATTTCCCCTGCTTATTATTCCAATGCTATCTTTGACTTCTTGTCAATAACCTTCCATGTTAGTTTCTTGAATTGTCACAGCTCACAAGTCACAAAATGTCATCTCAACTTCCTTGTAACCAAGGTATTTCGTATCGGTAACGGTGACTGTAACGGTCACCACCATTACCGATACGAGTATCGGTATTTCGGCCGCCATGGCTAATACGGGGGTGTAATGACCATTATGACCCCTGTAACGGTTGAAATTTTCTTTGCCCTAAAAATTCTGAGAAAATATCTAGAAAATTCATAATAATGTACCCAAATATGTAGTCATTTTTTTGTTTTGAACATGTTTATGGTAGTGTAACGGTCCATTCTTTGGTGAGAGTGTTGAATCGAGCTGTCTAGTGAATTTGTGAATATGATTATATGTCTCTAATGTTTATACATCACAATCATGAGAAATCAGAAAAAAGACATAAATACTACATTTTCAATTTTTTGAAAAAAAAAAAAGGCCCTCGGAGCTTCTATTCGCTCAAATCACTTCAATCTATGGTTTTAAGTTTAAAAATTATAGTAAGAGTGGTCGAAATCTATTGTAAAATGATTTAGGAGAGTCTTTGGAATGAGAAAGGTGAAAAAATGAGGAGAAAAATGGCTTTAAATAGAAAAAAAAGAGCCATTTTTCAATCGTTATGGGAGTAACAGTCGTGATGCCCAATAACGGCCTTTACGGCCACCGTAACGGCCAATATGGTCCCAAAAAAACCAACTACCCCATTCCCCTCGTATCACATAACAGTCATAGTCATTATTTATACGTATCAGCCTTTACGGGTGTATCGTAACAGATACGGAACACCTTGCTTGTAACCCTTGATTAACAACTACAAGGCTGAGATTGTTCCAACCTTGGCCTTCCCTTTCCTCACCATATTTATCATGTAGAGATGTCTATCGTCCATAATGCACATCACCCAAGGAAGGGCATTGGAATCAATCACCTCATTCGGGAAATCCAAGCCCAAGATAACCTTCAAGTTGTCCAATGGAATGGTGGAGAGACTTGTTTGTGACCCACCTTCCAATTTGTATCTCCACATCCTAGCCAAAGTTACTTCTTAACAGTTGGGTTTCTACAATAGGTTTAATGGTCTCTTGGCCACACCTTGATTTAAAGAGAGATTTTACTGGGCTTCACACCACTTGAAAAACTAACCAAAGCTGAAACACTTACAAATCTGGAGTTCACCTTTCTATGAAACTGTGTGGACCCAAAACCAACGTCTACATGGAACCCTCATCCTTGAACTTTCTTTCTATGGATCTCAAAACCTGCGCGAACCCCGACTTCCTAATTTGCTAAACTTCTTCACATATAGAAGGGGAAGTAGAAAACTTTACATAGTTCCTTGTTCAACTCTAGAAAAGAACCCCAAAATCAGAAACCCCATATTCAATGATTTTGAATTAAGACACAGATCTCTACATGGATCTAGATCTAGATGAATATATAAATTTAGACCTCAAATCAGATCAAAATAAGGATTACCATCTCCTTGTTACTTTTGAATCCTGAATTCAGTGCCATTTAGTCTAACCAATGAGCACATTTATGAAAAAAGCACATGCATGAACTGCTGTGGAAACCATATATCCATGGCAGTGTACAGGGAACAACAAATAACAGTTTTACTAATCAATACGCACTGCCCCAAACACGACTGCTAGCTAGTCTTGATAACGGACTATGGTGATTGTCACTTCTTTGTCTAAAATTATCAGTGATTTGTCTTTTGTACACATCAAAAACATATATGAGATCTGAACCAATCCTCAAGTAAGCTATTCGTTGGATGAGCCATAACCCTACAAATTAATTGTGATCTGACAGTTCTATTGAAGGATTTCTGGGGAAGAAAATGGATGGTCATAAAAAATAAATAAATATAAGATCCTTCGACCAATATATTCTTTCCTAAAAAAAATCCTCCAACAAAGGATTAGGATTGTCCAATCAGCATGAATTTTGAAACATGGCCCATCCAAGGTAGGGTGTACATGTCCTGATAACTGGTTCAGATCTTTTTCATGTTTGCTACATATTAAAAAAGCAAAGTTAAATGAAAGATAGTGACCAACATTCAAGATTTTCTCCTTGACGAGCAGTTCGGATCTTGCTAATGTCTGCCATATGCGAAAAGGTGAGTCACTGAATGGTTAAATGAAAGTTTTCTCTGAGTAACTATCATACACATGTTGTTGGCCTGATCTGAATCAAGAACATGAAAAAGCAGGAAAAAAACAAGGTAATAAGCAGAGACCTGTGTCTGGAGCCGTTCTCTTTCCATTGCCAGTTGCATGACAAGATCAGTAATTACTTTGGTCCTTACACCAATATCCTTTGCCGTGGTGATTTTCACATTGTCAGCTTCATGCAAAGATACTTCCAAACATTCGATCCTACCTCTGAGAAAACCCACCTCTTTGTTAACTTCCAAGTTAGTCTCAGTTAGCTGAATGCACTTAGCTTCCGCACTCTCCGCCCTGCTTTCAGCTTTCGAGGCCTTCGCCTTCAGATCCTCAATCAACTTCTCCATATCACTGAATGCAGACGCTAACATATTCTGCCGTTCTTGACTGGCTTCATCAGATGCCTTGGCATGCTGTAACTTGGTCTCGGTTTGCCTCAGCTGCTTCTCAAGCAGGTTCACCTTTTCCATTAAATTACTACGTTGAAGAGACATTAATTCAGTAAGTTCCAAGCGCTTGGCTTCTGCAATCTCCACCCTCATTTTCTCTTCTGAGAGTTTCGCTCTCAAATCTGCAATCGTATTTTCAAAACCACAGATTTGAGACTCCAACGTACTCCACAACTCAAGGCTTGATTCGACTGAGACCCTCCCATCCCTTGAACGTACATCAGATTCCATCGGCTGCCCCTCAAGCGACGCTAGTCTATATCTGAAAGATCCAGCTTCAGAGCCAGCGACACTGTATCTATCTTCAGCCTCCTTGAGACTGGGCTTTGAATTATCGATTTCCATGAGCTTCCTTAAAGCACTTTCTTCTCGTTGCATTGAGCCATTCAAATTCAACTGGACAATCTGGAGCTTTCCCATCAGTTCTTTTGAAATGCCCATCAGGATCTCAGCTGTATTTTCTGACTCGAATAACCGCTCCGAAACAAGATCCACTGTTTCTTCTGCACAATGCAGTTTCACTTTGAGCTCTTCTTCATTGTGACTTGATTCCGAGAGCCACTTCTCAAGGTCCAACTCCCTGGCCAACGATTTCTCCAACATTTTCAGGATATGTCTTTGTTGTTCGGTGGTCTGCATCTTCACCTTGGTATTCACAGACGAAAATTGACTGATTTCCGGAAACTCTGCAACACCACTATTCCCTGCTAATATGCTCACATGAGTGAAAATGTGGCAGTTAATTGACTACATGCATCTTTTATCCAGAGTTTTCCACCTATCATTACAAGGAGAAAGATATTATCCTCAGACCCCAAAAGAGGAGTCAATGGTTCGGTGATCCAGACCACTGATCAGGTGTTCCCACAGTGGTCGATCACAAGATCTTGCCATCTTTCTGTTGAATGTGGACGTTTGTTGCAGCTTTTTTTTTCCCCCCTTCAAACATGGATTAAGATTGTCCCATCAGGGGGACTTTAGAGTAAAGACCATCCACAATGGGGCCCCACAGATCAAAGAGCAATAAGAACACTTGTATTGACGCCGGGACCCTAGAAACTACATATCTATGTGTAACTGCAGGCTGAGGAATTCCTCTGAATCATCGCCCAAAGATAAGTATAGCCAGTTCAGGTTCTGCATCTGTGCAAGAGAGCTGACTGTTCAGTGGTCCAGACTATTAATCTGATAGGCCCTATTGGTTCATGTCTTAAGAATCTCCCAGATTGGAAGATCATAACCATCCAATCTGTGGCCTTTCTTCCATTGACTGTCGACAACTATTGTATCTTTCTGTTAGCCATCTATCCTCATGCCAACAATCCAAGGGTTAGAATTATGTCATCGGGGAGATCGAGGATTCTATTTTCTGGAGGGGCCCATCAGACCTACCGTCTGGATGACCAAAACATTTAACCCGTTTGTGCAGATCATAGTTTGAAAACCCGAAAACTCGACTTGACTTGATGTTCAATTGGGTCTAGTGGACTCATAGATGAGACCTGACTTGACTCAATATTTAAAATTTATAAATTAAAAATATTAGGATTGCCAGTTGATCTAAAGTTAGTATTGTATAAAGAATTATAAAATAGAAACTCAAAGCATCAAACTACTTGATGACACCCTGGTTTAGTGAGCCTCTCCTCTATCAGAGGGTGTTACATCATTTTCCCTTATAACTGTTAAATTTTCTTTATTAAAAATAAAATCATGACTCACTGGGTGACTCAGTTCAAGGCACTGCGAGTCGCTTCAACTTGGTCATTGAGTTACCCAACGAGTATTCATGAGTCGGCATTGAGTCAGACCTAGGACTGAGTTTCCAAGCGACTGGGCTCGAAATCTCGCAAAGTCAAGTTGACTTGGTTGAATTTTGAGTTGTTCGCCCAGTTTTAGAACTATGTTGCAGATGGTATGAGACAGAGAGAGAGAGAGAGAGAGAGAGAGAGAGAGAGAGAGAGAGAGAGAGAGAGAGAGAGAGAGAGAGAGAGAGAGTCTTTCTCTTTATTGGTTTATTGTTCTCATCCTCATTAAATAACATGCGTCATGTATCTTTGTTTATGTATGGGTCATTTGGACCCACCATGCATACAAGTGAACAGCATCCTTTCAATTTTTTTAATTTTATTTTATTATTTTATTATTATTATTATTATTTTTAAGAGTTCCATGAACTACCAACTGACCCAAGGATGAAACTAGTGGTCCAGAGATGGAATTTCACGACTTACAATAATCCTCCCCACCAAAGGAGATGGTGCTTTGGAACTTGGCTGATAGCATTCTCATACCAGAAACCTGTTGTTGCAACTGTTTCAAAGATTCTTCAGAATCATGCAAATTTCCTTCCACTTCTGTAGAAGTTTCTTTGAAGTTTTCACATAAAGATATCTTGTCACGGGCATCCATGATCTCTTCCTGGAGAGAAATCATGAAATTGTCCAGCTCTTTCACCTCCGAATCTAAGATCCCAGATAAGATATCAAATTCCAACGCCTTCTCGATGGAGTCAGCTGAGACATCTTCACTCTCTATGACCAACGCTTCGTAATCACTTGCCCTAGCTTCAACATGCATCAAAAGTATTTTTAAGTTCAATAGCTTCTCGGAAGAATACGCTAAATCAAGATCCACCCTTTTCAAGACTTCTCCAGAGCTGCCAAGTCTCCTTATTATGCTTTCACTAGGTGAGCATTCCAATTCTGCTTGTGGATCACTGGCATGAATATGATCAGCAGAATCATCATTGATGATGGCCATGATCTGATGGATTTGTTCTCCTGAAAAGAAAAACCAAAAAGAAAAGTTTCAATCAACACACACACACACACACACACACACACACACACCTGAAAAGAAAAACTAAACAGAAAAGTTTCAATCAACACACACATACCAACTTGTGCATGCAATTGTTTTATAGGAAATATACAAACCTTATCGCTTTCCAAAGCCATACAGCTGTGTAAAGTTACAATCAGTTGTGTATATAAAATCAAATCAAGCTTGGAGCCATTTACGTAAAATTGGATGGCCTCTACAATGCTCATACGATTGTGCATAGAAAAAGCCCTGTTGCATGGTTTATGAGGAGGAAGTGGAAAGATTGTCAGAGGGTCTGGGAATGTTGGGACTTTTTAGGTGAGAGTTGGTTGTGACCGAATTGATTTATTAGTTATGAGAAGAACTTTGATACTCTGGCAGTGTGTGATGGATGATGCACGGGCACATATACACTACTAGGAAATTTCATAGATGGAATACAAGTAAACTGCCCAAGTTAGGGTTGCTTTGATAATCAACATTTATTGGATGTATATAAATGAAAAATAGCCAAGGGTCTTATTTCAACAAATGTGTCAACGAATTGAAGGTTAGGATTGTTCAACCAATTTAAATTTTGGGCTGGAACTTAGCGACAGTGGGTACCACAATGTAGCCAGCTTAATTTGAGCTAATATATTCCAAGTATACCATTTCTAACTGCCTGCATGCATATCGAGTGCCATATGCCGCCAAAGTATCAAATCACTCCCCATTAACTAATCAACACTGGCCTTGGTGCTACACTGTAGCTTTTGAATTTCGCCAACCACTGATCTCTAGGCCTCTATCTGCCATGGCCTTGGTTGTATACTTTTTAAGACTCTCAAAGCTGGCCTTATATCATTGATAGCAGGAAAGAACCTTCTCCAACCCCAGCACACACCAGTAGTTGTTTTCGGATTTCTTTATTTAGTATTTAACCAACAGACAGAATTCCATGCAACATGTCATGTATGATGATCCAAACCATGCATTCCACAAACTTTGCCATTAATTGGCCACTAAACAAAAATTGTCTCAATTGGATTTTTCTAATAAATGGATGTTTTTGTCACTGAATGGGAGCCGCTCCTTATTACTTTTAGTGCACATTTGTGCTCCACAAACTAAAGGGTTATAATAATCAAAACCATGTGATTTTTGGTCTACAGCCCATTGAGTATTGGACCTATTAAATATCCAATCTCAACCTCATCCACAAATGCACATGTGAGGCAATGTCATGGAGGAACAGTACCTCCCATGCCTCCAGAGGCATTGGATCAGCTCCCATAAAGAATACAAGTACAATAACAGACTGTGAGGCCATTTGGATCCTTGCATTCATCACCCCCAGATTAGCCAGCACTGGCATTTGTTTCAAGACCACCTCATTTCCCAAAAGTAGGGATTGACAACTCCCAAGAAGGTGTTATTGCAACTCCATGGATGGTAAGCTCCCACAACATCCCACCTAGACACACACACACACCCCACCCCACAAATAGCACTCCTTGATATCCGGTGTTTTTTCACTTGTCCCCAAGACATCACCCATCAACTTTGGTTTCTATTTAATTAATTTTTTTTAATTTTTTAATTTTTTTATTATTCCTCTTTCTTTTTGAATCTATCAACCAAACAACAAATTTAAGGATTTATGATTCCCAATCCTTGATGCCAAACAAACAAAATATTTGTTCAACACTGAGTACTCCTGAGGTTTGCAACTCCCCTAAGACTAACTTCTTGTGGCAGGGGGATTATGTGGCTAGGAAATTCCCTCTTTTGAAGTGGGATGAGATCGGTTCTCCCCACTCTCAAGGGGGAGAGGGCATCAAACGCCTTGATATAGTTAATTCTGTGCTTTTGATTAAATGGGTTTGGCATTTTGCTAAAGAGGGTAGTCTTTGGAGGTCCATAATCTCAGCTAAATATGGGTCCTCTTTGATGGGCTGGTGGACAAAGAAATCTACCCTTTATCGTTCCTCCTACATCTGGAAAGGAATAGCTAAAATAACTCCTTTTTTTGCAAATACGGGATTCTCTGTTGGTAATGGATTGAGGGTCAGATTTTGGGCTGATTCCTGGATGGGTGATCACCCCTTCATCTTGGATTTTCTGGAGCTTACTTCCCTCAGCATAGATACCAATATCTCAGTAGCTTCTTGTTTCTCTATAAGTGGTGAGGGAGGTTCTTGGGCTCCTTTTAGGAGGAACCTGCAGAACAGGGAGAATGTTAGCTTAGCTTTGTTGCTATCTTGTTTGCAGGGCATTTCGCACTCCCCAGATTCGGAAGATAATCTATTTTAGAGGTCAAGTTCCTCAGGAAATTTCTCTGTCAGATCCTTCCATAGATTCCCTGTCGAGACAGCCCCCCTAGAAAGTTGTCATCCAACGAGCGAAGTTCGGTTCTACAGAGCTCCCCCTAAAGTTGTGACTTTAGCTTGGCTCATAGGAAGGAGCTGGGTTCTCACGATTGACAACCTTTGAAAAGGGGAATGTCTCTCCCCAGTGTATGCCTCCTGTGCATGCAAGATGCTGAAATGGTCGATCACATGTTCCTGCATTGCTCCTTAGTGGAAATCTAGATGGGGACCCTCTCTTTAGCCAATACTCTTTGGGTTATGCCTGTATCAATAGAGGCCTTCTCTCTTCTTGGCACGCCACGGATGGTGGAAGCTTGGGCAGGAAGAAGTGGAGGTTATCACCACTTGCTGCACTTTGGGTTATTTGGGGAGAGAAATGTCATTGCTTTCGCAACAAGAGAATCTTGGTGGCTGGGGATTTTAATAGGGTTCTGATGCTCTTCAAGGACTGGGATCCTTGATTCCATCAGCGGTTGGGATCTTTGTCTAACTTCGGGGCTGGTTCTGTTGTTGTACCTTAGTTTTTCCTAGGTTTCTCTTTCTTTTTGTTATTCTTTAGTGTTTTGTCTCTTGTTTCTCTGCTTTCTTTTTTCAGCTGAGGCCTAATAAATCCTCACCTTTCAAAAAAAAAAAAAAAACTATCACCACCCAAATAGTCCCAAGAAGAAACAGATAAAGTGTGGGCTTTCATGTTGATGCAGGTTCAAAACAATGCACCACATCCAACATGGCAAGCATTTAATGTGTGGTGGTGTTGCACCTACGATTGGCAGTGATACCACATCCCATCCCCCATTTGTTGTTGGGAATAAGCATACTGCCTAATCAGAAGGAAAGGCGAACATGAGAAAATACTCAAATGTAAGAGTGTAAACCAACACCAACCCCCATCCGACAAGGGAACATTTCCAGTTCAAATGTAAGAGTGTAAACCAACACCAACCCCCATCCGACAAGGGAACATTTCCAGTTCCCAATCTTTCAATCCTTCTACAAAACTTCTTAAATCTATCCTTTTTCTTTGATGGAGAACTCCTAAAGAATGATATTAGAAGGAAAATGAGGAAGAACAAGAAGAAATCATAACAGGGGCCATGAGAGAGAATCACTCAAGACACCCTCCTTTGTGAGAACATCCACACTATCATCCGGCACTAAAGAAACATGATTAAATGGAATATTTAATGAGAAAAGATATTGTAGATGTTGTCAAATATGAAAATGAGCTTCCTCTGTTTCATCTCCAATTCTTTTGCCCACACAATCATGTTCCTCACCTCACATTTGCTAATAAAATGACTAGAAAGGTGAATTAAAAATAAAATTAAAAATCCATAAGCCTTCCTTTTACAGTTATTGCCTCCACAACATTCGAATTCCCCCATCCAGCTGGACCAGAGAACGTTTTCGTTCCATTCACTTCCCTAATGAATCCAATTCCCATCTCCAAACAACTATGGAATTCCTCTCAACAAGCAATCAATACTGAGCTTCCAATACCCAACCACCAAACTCTTCCAACTTCACTTCCATGGGAGACAAATGGGACACTATCAGCAATAACATTCCATTCTCCCCACATCTCTGAAATGGACATCTCATGGAACTCCTGATTGACTATGGCCCAACTAATTGGGGTCCTTGATTTTCCCAATAATCACATCCATCAGTGCTTTGATGGAAAATCAGATTGTTCCTTTCATTAAAAAAAAAAAAAATCCAAAATACCCTACTAAATGCATCCTGACTCTATAATTCGGAAGAGTCCATGTGTCAAAGTGTACTTTTCAAGAACTTCATTTACTCAGGCACTGCTAAGCCAACTCATTTACATTGTTCACATTATAACGAACATTGCCTTGAAGAATCTGCGCCAATGACATAGCTTTCCCTTTCATCCACCCATCGTCAACTTTCAACTATGATGAGAGTTCTAGCACAAAACAACTGGGTTTTCATTAGGGTCAGCATTCCATATAGGTGGGACCCACCTTCACAATCCAGTCTCTTCATCTGATGGGACACACCATGGATTGGATGCAACAAATGGACACTTGATTACAGAATCCATTCATACAATAATTGTCCTATAAATGGATGGTTACAAAGAATATACAGCCAGCAGTCCATATGCTGCTAAACTAAGTCCACCGATCGTTCCTCTGTGCGTGATCGAAGCAGGAGATTTTTGATCCATTGCCGATCAATGGTAGGACCTGCTAGATGAACGACGTGGATCATTGAATGATGGAGCTTGCCTGTAAGAAATGCTTGCCCAGGAAAAATTGTCAGTTCCCTCATGAAAAGAATTGAATTTGATTTAATTCAACAATTCAAACAGCGCGATGTCTGCATGATTCCATACACATGATCGACAAAACCCGAAAGCACCCATCAAGTGATTTTACAAAAAAAAAAGAGAAGAAGCTCGTAATCACCTCCGATTGGTCCGAAAAGCATGTAAGCATCGAAATTCCCAAGACCCAATTCCAGAAACCTCTAGAAATATACAAAATATTTGGAATTTCAATTCACAAAAGCAGGAAAAAAAAAAGAAAGAAAGAAAGAAAGAAAAGAAAAAAAGCTGGGGATATTGCAAATCCAAGAAAGAGTTCTACAACGAAAGAGAAAATGCAGAGATACAATTGAAAGCAGTAAACAGAGATGGAATTGCAAACAGGAAATGCAAAATTCCATTACAAAAGAATATACAGTTCCAATAGAATAGGGAATCCTTACCTCTGAAGATTTTTTCACATTCTCTCAATTCCGGAAAAGGGAGAGAACGGCCATTTGAAGAGACAAAAAAGAAAAAGAGATGGAGCGTCATTTGATATACTCTGGCTGCGGATGACACTTGATACGCAGGCACTTGGGAAATGGTATACGTGGCATCTATTAACTTGATTTTTTCTAAGTTACATGTCAAAAATAAGATTGGTTGAACAATCATAACCTCTGATTTGATTCGTGGACACTTGCTTCTTAAAATAAGACCGTTGGATATTTTCACTTTTAATCGTCCAATAAAATTCCAACCAATCTAAAAGTCAGATAATCAAATAAGAATAGTTATTGGTTCATAATGCATCTAAGGTATGAGACATAATTTGGACGGTTTGATTTGAATTATAGTATGCCACGTGTATAATATTTAAGTGCCTGCATATCATCATCCATCACACTGCCGTAGTAGGAAATCCTTTCTCAAAAGCAATATAAAAGGAACTTTACAAAAAAATAGCTAGTTATTTTAGAATTTGCATTCCAGTGCTATTTTCAATAAATAAATAAAAAAAAATCAATAACCTACGCTATTATTTGTAAACTCTGTAAGACTGAAGTTGGTTTTGCGTGGAGCAAAGGAGTCAGCAGCTTGGGTGGGCCCTACTATTATGTTTACATAAAATCTACTCCGACAACCAAGCGCATCACCACATGTCTAACCCAGGGTCTAAAAATCAACACCATCCGTGATTTGGGTGGACCACATGATTGGAGAAAATGTACATGACAACCTTCATCTTCTAAACTATTTTCCTTTGTGTGGCCCACCTGAATAATTAATGAGACTGATGTATAAGCCTTAGGTCCAAATTTTGGTGTGACATCTAATGGTTTGAGTGGATTTTATATAAATATCATGGCGAGCTCTCTAAAAAAAGGTGGATGTATCTTTCTAAATTATTTTCTATTATTGTGGCCCGTTTAAATTGTAAGTAAGTTTGGTTTTGTTTTTTTTTTTTTTTTTCCTTTGAGCCTAACATTAGATGACACATCTAGTGATGAGTAGGTGTCACTTTAAGGTGAGCCCCTTAAAAAACAAGGGTAGGCATCCCTTAATATTCTCATTTTCCAACATAGATATGAGAGGGATGATTAATTTTTTATTTTTTTTATTTTTAGACCTACCTTGATTTGTATATGTATGATCTCATGTTAGATTTAGGACTAAAAATTAAATGATATCTAATTTAGATGCGCTACATCAAAAGATACAGGACGGAGAGAGACATCCACCTTTATTTTCACAAGCCCATTGTAATGGTTATATAAATCCACTCCATCTATTAGATGCCACGTCAAAATTTATGCCTATGGCTCAAAATTGACCATTTATGATTCAGGTAGGCCATACCAAGTGAAATAATTTAGATGGTGAGGATTATCCTTTGTACCTTTTGTACCTATGTGGTTCACATGAATCACTAATTAGGTTGATTTTTTTGGGTCCTTACTCTTGCTCGGGTGGTAGACTCTCAGGAGTTTCAACTCCCGGTCAAGGGTTCGCGTAGAGCTAGGCAAATTGGGTCTGATCCGATCCGACCCGATTCGAACCGATCCAACGGGGTGGATCGGTGCGGATCGGGTAGTTCCATCCAAATCCGAATCCTTTTTGGATTGGGTTCGGGTTGGATATGACTCGATCCGATCCGATCTGTAATCCGATCCGATTGGATTTGATCCGATCTGATCCAGATATATTTAGTAATTTTTTAAAAAATATTTTTTACTATTTTTAAAAGCTTTTTAAATTTTTTAATGGTCGGAATCGTGTCCGATCCAATCCGACTCGGTTTTCTTGACCGATTCGGACTCGGATCAGATCTATACAGCAAGTTTTCGAATCGGTCCGGGTTAGGTGACCTAGACTCAATACCGGATCGGATTAGGTTTGGGTTAGACTAGTATCATTTCAGATCAATTCGGGTTGGACCCAATCCGGTCCGATGCCTAGCCCTAGGTTCGAGTACCCATAGGTGGTGAAATTCCACAAACGTGAGTGTGTGTAAAAAAAAAAAAAGTTAGATTGATTTTTGAACCGTGAGGCTAAGATTGAGTACTGATGCACCTGATGGTTGGGATGGATTTAACGTAAACATCTTGGTGGGGCCCACTTGAGTCACTGAGATCATTTGCTCTACACAACCTCTATTAAGAAACCTAATTAAGCTAATCTATTAATAATTACTTAAATTAATAAAGCAGGTTATTGAAAACCTGGAAAAGATACCGGGTGTAAATTTCACGCTGGGTAGGTAGTTTTTTAAAAAATTCCCCACGACGAAAAAAGTGTCAGAGATTGCTTTATATGATAAGGTGGAGACAGAAGAACAGTAATATGGTAGACCCATCTAGCCAAAAGGACACGTGGAAGAGTTATATAAAAATCAGGTCTGTCCGTATGTAGGTTACTAGCATGGACGGTTTATATATAAAAAATCATTACTATTGAATAATCCTGTCCATTAAATATGTGGACACTAAATTAACGGTGGATTAGAAGAAAACGTAAGTCAAGTATGCAATGGTATGAACGGGAGAAACGAAAAGCATCGAATAGGATCGCGCGTGGATTTTCTTTGAAAAACATAAGCCATCATTCCTGGTGAAAATATATGGGCGCTATGGATGCATGCATCACCCTGCCACGTGTCCTTTGAAGAGAGGAAGCTGATTGCGTCCGACCCCGCCCAGACAATAATCCATCCGACCAGGCTCATGTGGGGCCCACCATGATGTATCTGTTTATACATACCTTCCATCTTTTTTTCAGATCATGTTAATGTATGAGCCGCACAATGCATTAATGCAAGAGTCATCTCTGGTGTGGTCTACTGATAGGTGAATCTGCCTCATTTTTCAGGTCGTACCTTAAAATGATCTGAGAAAATGGATGGACGGCGTGGATAAACAGATACATCATGGTGGGACCCACATGAGCCCTTGGTCGGATGGATTGTTGTTCAGGCGGAGTCAGACACAATCGGCTTCCTTGAAGAGAGGATTCCACAAATATGGGCCCACCTTGATTATTTTATGTATATCCACGCCGTCCATCCGTTTTCCCAGCTCATTTTAGGTCATATGCCAAAAAATGACGCATATAAAAATCTCAGGTGGACCACACCAGAAGAAACTGTGGCGATTGGCCATTAAATACTTCCTGTGGGTCACAAAAGTTTTGGATCCAAGTGATATTTGTTTTTTCCCTTCATCGGTTAGATTGTAAAAATAAATATTAAGGTGGGTCCTAGGAAGTTTATAACGGTGGGAGTTCATTCACTTAATTCTTCCCGTAGCAGGGAAAATTGAGATTTGGATCTACTTCATTTTTGGGCTAATGCATAAAATGATCTGGTACATCTGAGATTTAGATCTATAATTCATTTTTGGGCTAATGCCGAAAATGATCCGGCAAAACAGATAGACGGCTTGGATATACATTGCATACATCGAGGTGGCCCACAGTCCTAGACTGACCAAACTCGGTATTACGCTGACCTGACAGAACCCGCACCCTCGAGGTTATGTAGGTGACTGTGTTCATGACTGATTTGCAATATGAATTGGGTTTTACTCTCATTTTGGAGAAAATGATTTTAGAAATAAAGGTTCGGTTGGAATTGATGGGCTTTTGTTTGTTTTGAATTCATCTGTGTTTGTCATGGGAGAAGATACATCTATGTTCCATCAATAGGTTAGGTGCTATTGATTTTCAATTCATCTGTTTTTGTCATTGGAGAAGATCTTCATATTACTTGTGATCTACGCCACAAGTTAAGAAAAACAAAATAGGTCCAATCATCATCTTGAAACTCTCATTTAATAAATTCCATTTTGTGTTTCTTATGACTCTAAAGGAGCAATTCCATTCGATGATTGGCTTATTTAGC
The DNA here is from genome assembly GCF_029962835.1 of Magnolia sinica. NCBI lineage: Eukaryota > Viridiplantae > Streptophyta > Magnoliopsida > Magnoliales > Magnoliaceae > Magnolia > Magnolia sinica. The sequence goes on from NC_080582.1 coordinate 14,917,811, forward strand.
TCGTAACAACTTATGATTGTAACAAATTCATCGTATTTACGGGGTTAGAATTGGGTCATTTTCCTTTGATAAGATTCATTACTTGAATGAAAGAAAATGATTGTTTTACTAAATATCTCTTTTTTATTTAGAAATTATCACCAGAATCAATTGACTCAGTGATTGGATCATACTGAGTTAGTCGAAGACACCAGATCTTAAATGTATGAAACATCTATTGGATAGATCCAATTCATATTGCTTATGATCAGCACCACAAGTTAAGAGAAACAAAATAGGTCCAAGCATCATCCTGAAACTCCTATTTAATAGATTCCATTTTGTATTTCTTATGACTCCAAAGTATCAATTTCATTAGATGATTCTAAACATTTGATCTATGGTTTATGGCTCATAACAACATTGGGTTGTAACAAATTCACCCTATTTACATGGTTAAAATTGGGTCATTTTCCTTTGATTAGATCCACCACTTGAATGAATAATTAAAAAAAACGGATTGTTTTACAAAACATTTTTTTTTTTTTTCCATTTCAAAATTATCACAAGTATCAATTGACTCAGTGATTGGATCATTAGAGCTATCTTGTCATTAGTCTAGGGTTTGCCTTTTCAACCATAGGTATTCTTTCCAAAGTAGCATGGAGATCTTATTGGAATTGGGACCCCAGTAAAACTAGGGCATTTATTACTTGATTCATATTTATAATTTATTTACGTACTAGAATGAATAAGGTGTAAATTTGGCAATTGTGGTTTTCATGAGATATCTTATAATTTGAATATGCTTTTTTGGGGTTAATCTATTAGTAATGGGATTGCATAGTTATGGTTCATTTACATTAACATTAATTGAAGAAATAAGCTAAAATACATAAATGTTCTATGCATAATGAAGGTTTGTGTAAGTTTTTTAGAACCATTTAAATTACTACTTGCTTTAAATGGTTCTCAAAAACTCAAGATGCATTTGATTACAGTTCCAACTCACTTCAACTGATCAGCATAATTCTAACACCATGGTTGGTTTCTTATAGTACCAATTGTTAATGAATGCATGTCTTTCAAATCATTTGAAAGGTTTGGAGGTATTGCTAGGTGAAATTGGGGGACATTAGCGGAATCTTAATATAATATCCTGAGTAAATTTTGTTAAAATTTTAGAAATATAAGAGTTTCTTGTACACAACGGAGGATAGAAGAAAATGATAACAAAACGATCAGATCTATTGGGTTCAAGGCTCGACTTGAACAGTCAATTTCTCAAGACAAGTTTGCTGCCCTTTTTCTGGAATTTCCAGCAAGTGCAAACGAAGGAAATCTGCAAATTGTCTTCAGGATACAATGAACTCTCATTCTGATTTTCAACACGAAAATTTGTACATTTAAGTGTTGAACAGATCTCTAGTTTTGACACCGATATGCCTTAAGACGTTCAGAAAAAATTCAGCAAGAGATCAAATCGAGAGTAATTGCACAGAAAATGATATAATCTTAAGGATTAAGAGTATTATCTTCTGGATTATAGTATCCAGGATTTATATTAATTGAAAGGTTATGGATTTCTTCCTGAAGAGGTGCTAAAGTGTCTCTTCAAGAAATCCATACCCATTTACAGCAAATAATTGTCTTCCATGAAAGGACATGACTCTTTGTCCTATGACAGTTATTTCAGTACCCATTCAGACAAGCAATTATCCAACAGGAAAAACTGTATCCACATAAGCGACACATGGCATAGGTGCCACATGTACAATCATGTCACAATTATTCTCAATTAGCAAAAAATGTAATAAAACATCAGAGTATTATGACCCAAAAAATTGAACCGTGTGCCAAAAAGACTAAGGCTCTTATTGCTCCTTGCGACGATGTGAACGTGCTAAGTACGCCTAATAAAGCGCCCAAGCAACCCTACAGTCCACGCCACGCGCGCGCGTGCTCGAGGAGATTTGAACCCTGGTTGCATAAGCAAAAACCCCTTCTCTTACCAACTGGCTATACACACTATTTATAGAAAGTTTAAATAATTAATATATTTATTTACTTTCTAAAAATAACTTTTATTTTTGAAATTTATTTTTATTCTAAAAAACACAACAATCCCCCACAATTTCAAAAATAAAATCAAATTCTAGAACGAATGACATATCAGTATAAATAGGTGCATAAGTAAATGTATCTTTTAGATTTGAACCTTTACTTTAGTGTATATGTATCAAAGTTATGCCAGGTACTCAGTGACTCATTAGTCTTGAACTAAGGACCTTATATGACTCACCGAACATATAACACACATCTATTCATATATAACGGGAGATCTAAAAGTTCGCACATTTCTGGCCTTGTACGTAACCTTATTTCATGAGTATTCTAGAGACGATCCCAATCTCTTTAAAAGCGGTCTCACTTCTCTACTCATATAGATAAATCTATCAAAGATGATTCTACTTCATCTCAGCAAAGTCTGCTTATAGATCTATTAAGAGTTAGTACTCAGCCTCTTATGAAATGCAGAAACCAAACACTAGACTTTTTAGGAATGAGACTCAAATTTTCTTTTTCTAGTGTATATTTCAGTCACATACTTGACTTGTTTGTCCCTTTGAACCTAGCTTATATTTCAAAACATAGGTAGGGTTACCATCAAGAGTGAAAGTTACATCTTTATGGATCTTAGTCTCATTCCTTTAGTGGTTCTTCTTATTTGATCTCTTGATAAACCTTTTGTCAAGGGATCTGCTAAGTTCAGGATGGATTTAACATATTCCACTATGATTACTCCGGTTTTTAGTTATCCTTTAACAAAGTTATGCCTTAGACCTACATTTCTAGACATACCATTATAAGTCTTACTCATAGCACGACAAAGAGTAGCCTGACTATCACAAAAGATAGATATGGCAGGAGTAGGTTTTGGCCAATACGAGATTTCCAACAGTAAGTATCTTAGCCATTCACATTCTTTACAAGCAGCATCAAGTGCAATAAACTCACTTTCCATTATAGAGTGAGATATGCACGTTTGTTTCTTAGATGCACATGATATTACTCCTCCTCCAAGAGTGAATATCCAGCCACTTATAGATTTAGATTATATGCTATCTGCATTCCAGCTTGCATCGCTGTACTCTTCAAGTACAGCGGGATATGATTTATAATACAGTCCATAGTCTATGGTTCCTCTTAGATACTTTAAAATTCTCGAAATCGCATTCCAGTGTACTTGTCCTGGATTACTGGTATACCTGTTTAGCATTCATACTGTGAATGCTATATCGGGTCTAGTGCAATTCATTATATATATATTAAACTCCCAATAACTCATATATTCTTGTTGTGCTTTACATCTACTAGTATTTTTAACCAATTTAATACTTGGATCAAATGGGGTTGAAACCAGTTTATTGTTATAATGATTAAATTTTTTTTAACACTTTCTCTAAGTAATGAGATTGTGTTAAGGCTATTCCATTATTAAGATTATAAATCTTAATACCTAATATTACATTGGCTTTACCTATATCCTTCATGTCGAAGTCGGTACTTAAAAACTTTTTAGTTTCTCTCACATAGTCCTCATTTGGTCCAAATATTAGCATATCATCTACGTATATGCATATAATGAATTGACCTTTAATATATATGGACTTATCTGCTTGGTTTACTCTAAAATCATTAGATTGTACTACTTGATCAAACTTCTCATGCCATTGCTTAGGAGCTTGCTTGAGCCCATAGAGAGATTTGACCAATTTACACACTTTCTTCTCTTGCCCGGGTTGAACAAACCCTTCAGGTTGTTCCATATAAACTTCTTCATCTAGATCACCATTTAAGAATGCCGTTTTGACATTCATTTGATGGATTACTAGGTGGTGAATTGCTGTAAGAGCAATTAAAGTCCTAATGGTAGATATACGAGCAGCAGGAGCATATGTATCGAAAAAATTGATAATTTCCTTTTGTCTAAATTCTTTGGCTACCAATCAAGTTTTAAACTTATTTATGGTTCCATCAGGATTGAACTTTCTTTTAAAAATCCACTTATATCCTATAGGCTTTGAACTTGGTGGAAGATCGGCCAAACACCAAGTGTTATTTGAGATTATGGAATCCATTTCATCGTCTATGGCTTCCCTCCAAAACTGTGCATCAGAAGATGAGAGAGCTTCACTAAGCGTTGATGGATCACTTTCAATAGTTAGTGGTAGAATAATTTCCTTTCGTATTTCATTTATATCCCCTTTTATAAGGAACATATAGAAATCTAGGCCAAAAAATGTTTCTTTTCTTGCTCTTTTCGATTTTCTTGGTTCATTTCCTTCTGGATGAGTGTTGGATTTATCATGAAAGTTGTTAGGCTCTTCGTTCATTGGTTCTATTATATTTTCATCAACCTGTCTTTTTATATGATTATTCATATAGTCTTTGTATACTGTATTTTCAAAAAATATAGCATCCATAGACTCTATAATCATGTTTTTGTCAGCAAAAGAAGTTTGTTTTAGAACCAGGAATCTATATAAGGGACTATGAATCGCACACCTGATTCCTCTAGGACCTAACTTTACTCTCTTAGAATCAATAATCTTGACTTCTACTATACTTCCCCACACTTTGAAGTAATGAAGATATGATTTCTTCTTTTTCCATAATTCATATGAAGAGATATCCAATTTTTTGTGTGGGATAGTATTTAGAATACGGTTTGCTGTTAACAATGCTTCTCAATCCAGAATTTAATATCATACAGTTGATCATCTCAACTAATGTCCTATTTTTGCGTTCCGCTAGTCTATTTTACTGAGGTATGTAAGGTACCGTAAATTCATGGATTATACCATTTGATTCACAGAAGTCGTTGAATTCATTAGAAGAATACTCACCCCCTCTATCACTTCTGAGGGCTTTAATTTTTACATTCAACTGATTTTCCACTTCGGCCTTATAAAGCTTAAACTTTTCAAAGGCTTCATCTTTAGATTTTATCAAATATACATAGAAAAATCTAGTGAAGTCATCGATAAATGTGATAAAATATATTTTTCCTCTACGATTTAAGGTATTATTTAAATCACAGATATCGGAATGAATTAACTCTAAGGGTTGTGATTTTCTCATGCCATTCTCAAATGATTTTCTGATTATTTTAGAATGGGCACACACATCACATTTCCCTTCTTGTTGAATTTCATGATTTGGTATAAGGCCTCTAGGATCATCATTCTTTTCATTGAATGATAATTAACATGACCTAGTCTAGCATGCCATAAAGATACAAAATCCACTATATAAATGGAAACATCATTATTATTATTAATATTCAGTTTAATCATACCATTACATGAATATCCTTTGCCTACAAACATACCATTCTTGGTGATAACCAACTTATCAGACTCAATCACTATTTTGAATCCTCTCTTATTGAGAAGATCACCTGACATTAGCTTTTTAAACATGTCAGGTACATGCAATACATTTGTTAGTGTCAGTCTTTTGCCTGATGTAAACTGAAGCTCTAATGTTCCCTTTCCAACAACATTCGCACGAATGTTATTACCTATCTTCACTTCTTGTCCAGTTGTTATACCTTTATAGGTCTTGAAGATGTTTCAGTCCTTCGATATATGAATGGTTGCACCAGTATCTAGCCACCATCCACCATCGGATATTACTGTGTTAGCTTCAGTGACCATTGCTACAAGTTGGTCTTCTACCATGTTAGCCTGAGCTTTCAGTTGTTTTTTCCCGTGTCGACATTTCTTTATATAGTGTCCAGGCTTATTGCAAAAGTGACACTTGCCATTTTTTCTTTCCCTTTTTCTTAAACTCTATATTTTTCTTTGGGGGAATAGATTTGGAGTTTTGAGATTTTGGCTTGTCATTTTCTACTATATTTGCTTTGGAATGATTTTCCAAAGCACTTTCTTTCTTGTCTCGGTTTCTGGACTCTTCTTCTATATGAAGATGTCGTTGAAGCCCTTCAAGAGTGTACTTCCTTTCATCATGTTTCAGTTTCTTTTTATAATCAAACCATGATGAGGGTAATTTTGCAATTACTACACCGACCAGGAATTCTTCAGGAAGATCTATCCCACCAATCTTCAATTCATCAACCAAGTTCTGTAGTTTGGTTACTTGGGAGAGAATTGGCTGATCATATTTAAACTTGAAGTAGACATAATTGTCGATCGGAAATTTCTGAGTACTGATCTCTTCAATTTTATATTTTTGATCCAATTTTGTCCACAGAACTTTAGCAGAGAATATTTTACGGTACGAATTATAGATAGAATAGAGAGGGCGTTTAGGATATGACCTTTGCTTAGAAAATCATCATCCTTCCTTTTCTTCTATTCTTCCTTCACTTAATCTGAATCGTCTTCTTTTGGCTCGGGTAGAGAAGACAGATTATCATCGAGAATGTAGGATAACTTGAGAGTAGTCAGAAAGAAAAACATCTTCTACTACCATCTTGAGAAGAATTAACCGTCGAAACGATCTAGTCGTACAAAGTCTTGGTTCATAACTTGAATGGAATGAATTGCCTCCATTGTGAAAAGATAATAAATTTATCTTGAATGTTAGAATTTTAGAAATATAAGAGTTTCTTGTATACAACGGAGGATAGAAGAAAACGATAACAAAACGATCAGATCTATCGGGTTCAAGGCTCGACTTGAACAGTCAATTTCTCAAGACAAATTTGCTGCCCTTTTTCTGAAATTTTCAGCAAGTGCAAACGAAGGAAATCTGCAAATTGTCTTTAGGATACAATGAACTCTCAATCCGATTTTCAACACGAAAATTTGCACATTTAAGTGTTGAATAGATCTCTAGTTTTAACACCGATATACCTTAAAATGTTCAGAAAAAATTCAGCAAGAGATCAGATCGGGAGTAATTGCACAGAAGATGATATAATCTCAAGGATTAAGAGTATTATCTTCTGGATTATAGTATCCAGGATTTATATTAATTGAAAGGTTATGGATTTCTTTCTGAAGAGGTGCTAAAGTGCCTTTTCAAGAAATCCATACTCATTCACAACAAATAATTGCCTTCCATGAAAGGACATGACTCTTTATCCTATGACAGTTATTTCAGTACCCATTTAGACAGAAGCAGTTATCCAACAGGAAAAACTGTATCCACATAAGCGACACATGGCATAGGTGCCACATGTACAATCATGTCACAATTACTCTCAATTAGCGAAAAAGGTAATAAAACATCAGGGTACCATGGCCCAAAAAATTGAACCGTGTGCTAAAAAGACTAAGGCTCTTATTGCTCCTTATGACGATGCGAACGTGCTAAGTGCGCCTAATAAAGCGCCCAAGTAGCCCTACAGCCCACGCGACGCGCGTGCATGCGCTCGAAGAGATTTGAACTGCATAAGCAAAAATCCCTTCTCTTACCGACTGGCTATACACATTAGTTATGGAAAGTTTAAATAATTAATATATTTATTTACTTTCTAAAAATAACTTTTATTTTTGAAATTTATTTTTATTCTAAAAAACACAACAAATTTTGGTGGTATAAATTTTTTTGGTTGTTCATTGTTTTTTTTTTGTTAAATTAAAAACTTCTCCTATAAATATTAAAACTTGATACTTGTAACTATGATAGGAGAACACTTTCCTTGGATGAACCCTACATCATATTGTCATACATCCCTTATAACCTTTTAACCACTCATTCAATTGAAAAACTACCCGTACACTTACTTATTTATCATTTAAGGAACCTAAGTACCCGTTTACTTTTTCCAATCTTAAAGTCTAAATAGATATTTTTTTATGAATCAAGGGCCATGATTGCATAAGTCAACTTACCCGAATTCCTAACTTTCTGATTATGATATAATTTTCATAATAACTAAGATTGCTATCAGGTTAGATTTCATTAAACATGATCATACACATCACAAGACCAACTTAAAATTCCGTTATTATGATTTAAATGGTATATGTTAAAAATGACATATATCTTTTAAACTTTTTGCCCAATCGTAAAACCTACCGTACATTTACCTTGAAATCACTAGATATATATTACATTCCGTCTATAGGATTTTTGGACATCTCTGTCATACTAAACCAAACGTCGTATAATTAGATCCACCCATTTTTGGGGCCCGAACCAATAGTATGACATGATTATTATGATTCTTATATTTTTCTATAAAAACCATATCAGTAAATTAAGAGTCTAACAACTACAACTCGATCAATTTGGGTCCAAGTAATCCCAGTATAAATACGCACATGTACAAACCTTTCTTTAAAAAAAAAACTACTTCCTAGAGGTCCTATCGAAAAATGTCTGGACATTTTGTAAATGGCTATATAAGACTTCTAATCATCTTTTTTTTTTCTCCCAAAAAGGTCCATCTAGTGGGTCCTTATCGAAATCTGACGGTAGAGATCACCCATGATTGGTGACCAAATTACAAAACTGAGTTTATCACTACGTAGCGCTTAGAAAGCCTGGGTACTTGTTCATTTAAATTAATTCTTCAAAATGTGAAGTCCATCATGAATCCAAAATATCCAAGGGTGTGGATTGATTGCTTGCCTCCAAGTGCAGAGGTTTGTAAGTAATTTCCTGTGAATACGAGGTCGATCCCACAGTAAGATGAATTGCGAGAAGGAGAAAATCAAATGCAAAACAAATTAAGTAATAAAAACTAAACTGATGATTTGATTTTGAGAGTTTTGAATAGATATAATTTAACTGAATTAAAACAACACCCAAGCTTCAAAGTTACACACATAGGTTAATGTTCCAAAATCATGATGACTTGGATAACACAACTAGGATCCGAGCACTATGGTCTGCCTAATCGGAAAATAAAATAATTTAAACATTTTAAATAAATGATATAAAAGATTAGAAAATCATAGATTTGCACCATTGATGTATATTCTCAAAGGTTAGTAATTTTATGAATTCATATGTATAAGATAATGAATATCAAAGAAATGTAACAGGTTGAGAACCTCTCATATCTAAGAAATCTAATTGATTCAGGGTAAGCCTATCCATCAATGTAGATCTCATATGATGGTATGTATCTCACATAATGATAAAAAAACTAAACCTGAACAATTGATGACATGCATACACCATTCATCTCATCATTAAAAAGAATAAATCATCAAAACTTAAAGAATTATTAGACCTATGTGCTTCCCTTCTAGCTTGGGCTAGAGGAAACTATAAAAACATAAGTAAAATAGAAAAAGAAAGCAACAATAAATAATAAATATCTAAAAGCTTGTAAAGAAAAACAAATTAAAACTATAAAACTCTCTAAAAACCAAGATATAAATGGGAAAAATTATGCAATATTTGAGTCTCAATACGGATGCCCATGCACATAAACTATTCTTAAAACCTTGTTTGCACATGCCCATTTATATCCGAACTTGTACCAAGAGCTATTTATCTAAATTAAACCAAAATCCCTTAATTTCCACACTTAGATCCATTATCTCACCATCCATTGCAAATATGGATCATAACTCTCAAGTGGTCAATCTAAAAACTAAAAATAATGGTTCATCATGAAGATCTTGTTATACCTAACACTCTTATTGGTCGGATTCTGAGAAAAGATCTCTTACAAGACAATGAGACCCACAAATCAATGGTGATCTAAGGCTTGAAAAGTTAGTTCTGATTTTTTATTTTTAAGAATGTGTGTACACTTATATATATGATTTCACCCTATACATCACACAACAACATCTTATACTTCAAACTATTCATGAAACTGTCTGTACACAAACTTCGTCACTTGTCAAGGAACCTAGTGGACCATACACTTCTCATTTACAAAATCATTCAACCACTCATCATTCATTTTTTGCAATTACCATAGATCAGCTTATCTATTCAATCGATCATCGAACCAACGGTACACATTATACAACTTTCAAAATCGTGAGGGGTCATATGTTATATCAAATATGTGGTCCATACCAAACCTTGAATAATTTTCAAAGTATATGAAATCCAAAAATCACTTACGTTTTCTCAAGCAAAGAAAAAGAATAAAAAATGCGCGAAGATAAAAATTCATGCATCTCATGCATTAACATAAAGTGGGACCCACCTTATAATATAAAAGAGAAGGGGGAGACGTAAGTGACATCCCACTCTCAAGCAGGAGAGAAAGAGAGAGGTGTGATCGATGATCCTCATTGTCCATCTGCTTCAAGCGTTAATGTAACACCCTGAAAATCGGGGGTCGTGCATACGCTCGACTCCCGAGTTCCCGGGGTCACTTATAACCGGTTTTCATTAATATGCGATTAATCTAGTCTAAATGCGCATTCTAAAATTTCCTGGAATATGAAGCACAACCACATAAGTCTACTGAAATGGAAAAAAAACAACTATACCTATATATACATGACCAAAAGAGTACAAAAGGGCGCACAAGGTGACGCCCAACAAAATCACAAAAAGAATGGCATGACCAAAAGAATAAAGCTGAGCCGCTGCTCGGCGATCCAACGACCCATCTACTGATCCGACGGGGTCCCGCTCATCAACTGGAAGTAAGGGAACTCGTCCTCCTCCTCGAGGCTCGCGTCACCAGGCTCCACGAAATCTGTATCACCTGCATCTATGAACGGGTCTGGTTGGTGTTTTAAAATACCGTCCCAGAGTGGGAGTGAGTGATCAACTCAGTGGGTGCTATTAGTCTTAAGTTGCAACAAGCATCAATTATAATAAGAATTTAATGAAAAGCAATCAATCATAAACATCTATCTAGTCTTGTTAATGTGCATGCATGCAGGATGATATGATGTATGCCCTCACCACAACGCTCCCTCGTGCGACAACATCTAACGATCGCCAATGCCAACACTCCCTCAGTGCGACCTCGACTGCCGAGTCGCCAACCTAGCTAATGCCATGCAATGATGATGTTAACCGGGTTCTTAGTTAAGTCCATTCATCCAGCAGATTTGGGAATCTGATACACCCCACGTATCAAATGCCCTAAGCTAGTTGTGAGGGCAAGACCCCCCAATGTGTGAGGCCGAGACCCCGCGATCCTTGATCCCGTCGGGTTTTTCCCATCCCCGACTTCAAGCACATGGGGGGTGCTGAATGTGGGGTCGCTTGCGGTCACTACGGGGAGGCGCTCACCCCAGCGTAGGCCGACAGCTCGGACATAGTGTCCCATTCCACCATGCCCGGCTCACGAGACTGTAGATCAATATTCCATCCGATATCGATGAGCTACAACGGTGGTGGGGTGTTCCAGTTTTCATACATATGTGAGCAAACAAGGTTAACAAACTAGGTGGGTCAGCCAGTGGACTAAACCGCACAAGCCCAGACAAGTATGTGGCGGAACGACATCGGGTACAAGCGACCCATGTAGTCTAACTACTGTCGCCCACACGCACTTGCCCAAACCCATGGGTTCAGCCTCAAAGTGGTCCTACCAACGGAACCACCTTCGCTCTCCTCATGTTCCTGACCAACCTAAGGGTAGGAATAGTGACTCATAGCATGCCAACTATCAATGTAACATCAAGCATATTCAACACCATGTTCTCATGTTGCTCAACATACAATTCAAATTTCCCTACAAGCAAATCATTAATATTATAAATAAAGTGTATGTGTGTGGTGTGGGTTATTGAGGAAGTTAACACTTCCTCCATGTTGAGAAATCATATACACAAGAGTAATGAAATCATACGAAATATGAAGCAACAACGTATAAAAATCAACACGGCATGAGCATATGATCATCCATACATCAAATCATGTGAGAAACATAAACGACATCATGAGAGAGAGAGTCAAACATATAAATCCATACCATTTCAACCAACATACAATTCCTAGGATTTCCTAAGCTTTCAAAAATAACATCCAAGCAATCAAAATCATTAATCTCGTATTAAAATTGGTGCTAGGTCACCTAAGAGTAATAGTCCGCACCTATGGATCGTTGAGATCTTGGAAACGACCTAGGAATGAGGGCTTTTGGGGTCGGACGGCCGGATTCCCTAAAACAACCATTTGCATGTTAGAAATTCATGAAATCCCTTCTCATCACAAGGGTTTTAAGGAAAAAAAAAGGGTGATGGGTCTTACCTAGACGATCAATGGGATGAATGGGCGGTCGTAGAGGAAGGATTCTTCTTGGAGAAGAGGTAGGGAGTTGTGGGGTTTGATTCTTTGGGCCCCACCTCGATCTAGGGTCCACCTTCACTCCCTTCTTCACTCTCCCTCTCTCTTTCTCCTCTTTTCTCTTCTTTCTCTTTTTCTCTCCTTAGGGCAAATTCGTATGGGGAGAGGGGTGCCCCAAGTAAGGCCTTTATATAGTGCTAGGTTTGATGAAAATGGCCCCAAGTGTTAGGTTTTTACTATACTAGACCTATGAGAGGGTCTTTTTAGCCTCTAGGGCCCACTATGGGGTGTACAAGTCGATATACACCGCAAAATAGTTAGGCTTAATGATGATCTACGTATGGACATGATCGGCCCGCCATTTGGATGCGCCGATCGACAGATATGATTATAAATCTGTTCAACGGTCACCGATGGTCGATCGGGGCCATGACTATATGGATATGAGCAGGAAAATATCCTTACTCCACGGGTAAAGTTTGGTCGCAAACCGACGGTCCGAAATCCTCAACTTTGTATAAGAGTGGACGACTCAATTCACTTAAGTTCCAACTCCTTCCTTTAGGGTATTTGCACTTCTCATGCACTCGTCCTTCAGCTCAAGTTGACCGGCGCTGGACCGTACCCAGGTCTGATTCCCCCGATGGACGTCAAGCCCAATGAGACGGACATTATTCTATAGTTTTGAAACTAGTGGTCCACCAACGAGCGGTCTAGAGCTTGTTTGGATAACCAGGGTAGTTTCGGTGGCCCTCTGACCATGAAACCTTTAGGATAGGTGCTCCATGGCCCGATGAAGGGCCATGCAAAATTTGGGGATGATCAGATATGGGGTTTGGTCGTATGGGTCTGATTCGCGATCAACGGTCACCATGCTACGATCGGGACCCAGATTTTGTGAGCGGGCGTAGAAAAATACATTAGACCTTTACCGTAAATCTGGAAGAAATCCGGCAGCTGAAATGCCTGAAATCTCAGCTTTATTTACCTGCGTCAGATTCCAATTCTGGCATTGATGGGGCGCATCTGGCAAGTGCCAGATTTCACTTCTGGGTGTCCACTGGGTCCGTGGTCCGCGATGGTCCCCAAGCCCAGTGAGATCTATGCTCCCCTAAATTTTTATAATTTTCTGACCTTCCCGTGTCGCAGTATAGCCTGCACGGGCTGTCGCTAGGTGTTAACGGCCATCTGGCTTGGAGGCCCGCACCAGGTTTTATCAGGACCCGTCTGATCTATTCAATTAGGCTAATCTTAGTCTAATTTATTTATGATACCTCACTACGAGTGGCTTAAACGAACGGTCTAGTGGCAATCCTACGTGGACGCCCCACGACACTGTTCTGGTTGGGCGGGACGTTATACTACACCTGATGTTCAAGTGATCGGGCGGATTCATTGGCTTCCTACGGCTAATTAATCGGACTGGTGCGGCTCTTTACTGGTACCACCCCTGTATACACTGACATTGAATGCTAATGGTTATTAAGTAATGTTATAAGTTAATTAAATTAAAAAAATTTCAAGGATTTTTGGAAATCCAAAACAGTGAAAATCCAGGATGTTACAGTTAAAATATGTCCCTTACCATTTTTTTTACGGAACGATCTTACATACATCAAGTGGACCCCACCATCAATCTTGATGTATGACATGGATTTGTAAAATCCTGGATTTTCACTGTTTTGGATTTCCAAAAATCCTTGAATTTTTTTATTAATTAACTTATAATATCACTTAAATGACCATTAACACTCAATGTTAGTCTATACAGGGGTGGTACCAGTAAAGAATCGCACAAGTCCGATTAATCAACTGTAGGAAGCCACCAAATCTGCCCGATCACTTGAACATCAGGTGTAACCCCATGATTTACTCACATAGGACCTAAATTTAACCGACCCATCTCTAACTAATCAAGACAATCATGACTAAATTAAAGATTTAACCGTGGCCAAGTTAGATAAGGCCCGGATCTTGACTAATAAACCAAATCAACCCCGTTACTCTTTTAGCCTAAAACTGACGGTAAAGTAATCATGACCAAATCTCAACTTTTACTAGTTATAAATAGGTAACACTATGAACATAGTTAATCCAAACCCTAATCATCACCCACGAGAAATCTCAATACTTAATTCATTCCAGAAATACCCCGATTTTCCAAACAAGCTCTAAACCACTCGTAGGTGGGCCACTAGTCCCAAAATTATAAAGTAATGTCTGTCTTACTGGGCTCGACGTCCATCGCGAGAGTCGGACCTGGGTAGTGCCCAGAACCGCTCAAGTTGAGCCAAAGAACGAGTGCATGAGAAATGCAAGTACCCTATAGAAAGGAGGTGAAACTTAAGTGAATTGGGTTATCCACTCTTATGTAAAGTTGAGGATTTCGGACCGTCGGTTTACAACCAAACTTCACACGTGGACTAAGGATATTTCCGTACTCATATCCGTATAGCCGCGGCCCGATCGACCATCGGTGACCGTTAAACAAACTTATAATCATATCCGTTGATTTGCACATCCAAATGGTGGGCCGATCATATCCATACGTAGATCATCATTAGGGTTAACCATCCTATGATGTATATCGACTTGTACACCCTATAGTGGGCCCTAGAGGTTAGAAAAATCCTCCCATAGGGTTAGTATAGAAAAAACCCAACACTTGGGGCCATTTCCACCAAATCTGGCATTATAAAAGGGGCTCATTTGGGCACCCCCTCTCCCCATACGATTTTTCCCTAGAAGAGAGAGAAGAGAGAAAGGGGAGAAGAGAAAGAGGAGAGTAAAGAGAGGAAGGGTGAGTGAAGAAGGGAGAGAAGGTGGACTATAGGCAAGGTGGGGCCCAAGAGAAGTCGATCCTTGCAACTCCTTCCTTCTTCCTCTAGAGATCACACATCCACCACTCTAAATTTGAATTCCAACCGACTGGGGAGGTAAGCACCCATCTTCTTGAGATCCTTTGTGTTGAGCTAGATGTTGCATGTAATCCTAACATACAAAGTTCCTTTGACTCAGGGTCTCTACGAATCCACCCGTAAGATGGCAATCCTAGGTCGTTTCCCATTTATCTCAACGATCCATAGGTGCGGACTATTATCCTTAGGTGGACTATCACCAATTTCATTAGGAGTTTAATGATTTTGTATGCTTGGATGATGTATTGGGAGAATCTAGAGAAAACCTACGAATTGTTGGTTTGTTTGGAATTGTATGGAATTGTACGTCTTTTTGATTTTCTCATATGATGTTGTTCTTGCTTCTCATATGATTTGATATGAATTGATGATCTCACATTTATGTCTTGTTTGGTTTCCTCCATATGTTATTGCCTATGGCATGTGTGCCTTATTAATTCTTGTGCAAATTGATTTTATGAGATATATGGGATGTTTAACATCCTCACTAACCCACACACCACACATGCACCTCTGTTTCATAATATTGTTAGCTTGCTTGTGGAAGTTTTGAATTGTATGTGAGAAATATGCATGCACGACATCTCATATGCTAGTTGATAATGCCGATTTTTAACATGTTATGGACGTTTATCAACCTTTTTAGTTGGTTAGGAAAATGAGGAAAGTGAAGGTAGTCCCGTTGGTAGGACTACCCTGGGCTAAACCCATGGATTTGGGCGAGTATGGAAGGACGACAGTAGTTAGACTACATGGGTCGTTTGTACCCGATGTCGTCTGTCCCGTGTTTACCTGGACTTGTGCGGTATAGCCTGTTACTGACCAACCTTGCTTGTTAACCTTGATTGTTTACCTATGTATGGAACCTGGAACACCCTATAACCGTTGTAGCCTATCGATAACCAAATTGAAATTGATCCACCGCCTCGTAAGCCGAGCATGGTGGAATGAGATACTGTGTCCGAGCTATCGGCCTACACTGGGGTGATGCGCCTCCCTGTAGTAACCGCGAGCGATCCCTTTATTTCTTGGCACTTCCCATCTGCTTGAAGTCGGGGATAGAAAACCCGACGGGATCAAGGATCGCGGGGTCTCGGCCTCATACGTTGGGGGGCCTTGGCCTCGCAACCAGTGTAAGGCATTGATACGTGGGGTGTATCAGATTTCCCAACCTGATGTATGAATGAACTTAACTAAGAACTCGGCTAACACGATCGCATTGCATTGCACTAGTTAGAGTGATGACTCGGCAGTCGAGGTCGCTTTGAGGGAGTGTTGGTCATACGCGATCGTTAGATGGAGTCGCTCGAGGGAGTGTTGTGGCGAGGGCATGCATCATATCATCCATCATGCACTTGCATTAACAAGATTAGTTAAGTATTTATGAATGTTTGTTTTTCATTAAGTTCATAATGTAATTGATGCCTGTTACAACTTAAGATTAATAGCACCCACTGAGTTGATCACTCACTCCCACTCTGAGACGGTGTTTTAAAACACCAACCAGACATTTTACTAGATACAGGTGAGGTGGAGCTCGAAGAGCCAAGGGAGGTGAGCAAGGATAGGGAAGAGGAGTTCCCTGCTTCCAGACTTTCAACAGATACTTTTAGTTGAGTTCGGGCTACCGCGAGGTATGGACCAGGGCCCTAGTTGCTTTGGGTCACGTATGAGTGGGACTAGTTCCCTATTTAGATGATTTTAAATTCATTGTCTAGATATTTTTTATATTTAATAGCAATCGATACTGTTTTATGACGTACTTATGCTTAATGCTTTACTAAATCCTCCATTGTTTATGAATCATGTAAATGTAATCAAAATATGAAGCCCATTAGGGCATCCATGACACCTGGGAATTCGAGAGCCGAGTTCTTACACGACCCTCGAAAACTCGGAGCGTTACAGGATTGGTCCTAAAAGTGAATATATGTATTTTAGAATCTAACTTTAGACATTTCATGTGAAATATATAATATCATCACATGATCATGTGCTGGGCTGCACATGTCAAGAATACCCTTTAAAGTGGGCTCCATCACACAACTATGATTGATGTGATGGATTCAATCCTGATTTTTGGAACAAATGTTTTAGAATGTTTACATTTAGAGTATATGTGATGATTCTGCATGATCATGATCTCCGGTGGACCCCACATAGAGATCGTACTCATAGAGTTAGCCACACCACAAGATCGTGTCTATCATATTAAATTATTTATGTTTTTCATATCTTAAATAGTGTTATAATCCTGTAAGCGGAAAATCCATTATAGACATTTAGTGTGAAGTGGGCCTCACATAAAATTAATTGTACCTCTAGAAAGTCTATTTATTAAGTGTAAATATGGATTGAGAACCTTATAATCTATAAACCAGATTGTTAAAATTAGGAAAAATATTAATAATGATCTAGGCCATTAAATCGATGATTGGGTCCAATCCAACTGTTAATCAAAGGTTTAATAAACTAATTAAGATATTAGATTTAAGAAATTTAAAAATCTAATTGATCTAATGTTAGATCGGATCATCTAATCAAAGATCAATCACGACCATTAGACTAAAATCGTGAAACATAAAGAAATGAATGGTTGGATCGGATGGATCTAAAAATCCAATTGTCTTTAAGGTAGATCTTAATCTGAAACAAAGATAGTAAATGGTAAATGAACTATTTACAACTCAAATATAAGACATTAGGGACTTGATCGACCGATTTAATGGACTAATATAACAATCTTAGGATCTTATTCATTTTTGCAACTGTTTTAAGAAAACGAACACTACGGAATAAATTAACTTGACGCTTGTATTATAACCATGACTAAAAAAAGGAAATTTTCTATGGATCGTAGACCCGAGTGCAGTCATCAGATCCATGAACGAATAAAGAATAGATGTTTTAAGTAGGTAGTCACTATCATGGATGAATTTTTTCTGCATGTATTGCATAACATTATATGGTTACAGTTGCTTTTAACTCTTATAATTTGTTAATATCTGTTTAAGTATCCAACTACATTGTATTTAATATATCATTCTGAGAACACCAGACAACTCGGGGATTGAGTTATCCCTTAAATTCACAGGCAAAGTTCCCAATGGAACTCTAGTTGGTATTAATAGGGCCTCCTCCTTAGACTATGGTCGAGGCTGTGGAAGGAGTTTAGCTAGCTCTAGAGTGGTCCACTCATTGCTAGGCTATGCAGTTACATAGAGCTGGGCAGAATCTGACTCGATCCGAATCGAACCAAAGGCCAGGATCAGGTCAGATTGAGTAGGCCCACTCAGATCCAACTGTACATTAAGTTGAGTTCGGATCAGTAGCTAATCTGAACCGATCCGATCCGCATAATGTTCATTCAACATTGTTTCCTGTAATGTTGTCCACTTGAGATTGGGATATACCTCATTTTTTATTTAATACCATAAAATGATTTAGAAAAATATATGGACGACATGGATGAAATAAATACATCATGGTGGGATCCACAAAGCACTGACCACCAGCCATTGGCCGGTGGCAGGGGGAGTAGCCAATCTGTCCTCTCAGTCTCCCGCTCACGGCTTGAGGTGCAACGAGCATTGAGCTCTGACCAAGAAAAGGGACGTGATTTTCCTGTGAAAGACAAGTTCCTGCGCAAGGATGCTATGTGGGGCCCACTTCAATGTATGTGAGAAATCCATTCCGTCCATCTGTTTTGCAAGCGCATTTAAGGACGTGCCACCAAAAATGAGAAGGATGCAAAACTAAAGTGGGTCACACGAGAGGGAAAATTGGGGAAAGAAATTCCTACCGTTGAAACTTTCCCGGGCTCCACCTTGTTGTTTATATGCTATCCAATCCATTTATAAGGTCATTCCCGATGGGATGAAGTGAAAAAAACCAGAAAGATAGCCTGATATAAATCTTTTATGGTCATAGGAATGCTTCAGTGGTGCTAGCTAAATTTCCACTATTTCTTCTTGTGTGGCCTAGTCGAGTTTTGTATCCATCTCGTTTTTGGTGGCACATCCTAAACTGAACTCGCAAATCAGATGGACGGAATGGATTTCTCATATACAATGAATTGGGCCCCACATAGCATCCTCACACAGGAACTTCCTACGGAAGGCTTTCGCAGGATATCCACGTCCCAATAAAAGAAAGAAGATAAAGCCTAAAGGACGCGAATTGACAGGTGTACCACGCACCAGGCCACAATACACCAGCAAGTTTCGTGGGTCCCATCATGAGGTATGTGTTATACCCAAACCATCCATCCATTTGGCGGGCTCGTCTTAAGGCTTGAGCCGAAAAATAAGACAGATCTAAAGAACAAGTGGACCACACTGGAAAAAGCAGTGGGGGTTGAACGTCTACCATTGAAACTCTTTTAGAGGTCATAGAAGTTTCAGATCAATGTGAAATTTGTTTTTCCTCTTCATCCATGTAGTTGTAACCTTATTAACAGATTTGATGGAAAATAAACATTATGGTGGGCCTTTATAACGGTGAAAATCATTTTTTTTTAAATTTTCAGAAAAAAATTAAAAAAATCGAAGATCTGATCCGAACCATACCCAACCCAATCCGACTTGGTTTCCCTAACCGAATCAAACTCGGTTTGAGTCAGGTCAGCAGTGTAACGGATCGGATGGAGTCGGAAGACCCGGACTCGATCGCGGATTGGATTGAGTTCAGGTCAGTGCATTGAAAATTTCAGACCGAGTTGAGTTGGACCCAATCCGGTCCGACTCGACTCGATGCCCACCTCTTCAGTTACACATGGTACGTGAGATACCTTAAGCCAGCATTTGTGTAAGATGTGAGTAAACTCCTACATGTGTTGGCCTCGTATGGATATTGGTAGATGGGTGTTGGCAGGCTGGACGTTGTGCGCAGCTATGCCCCTATTTATTTACTAAAAAAATTGTTTATGTGGTAATGCGTCATACTAAGATTCTTATATATGCACTTGTATCATGCCTATATTGTGAATCATGTATATAACTACTTGCTAGGTTGTTAACTCATTCTATTGATTGAAAAACTATACATTACAGGGAAATAAACTATAGTCTCCGTGTGTAAAATGATGACTTTGAAAGGCGTGCTCTTGAAAATTTGCTGCGAGAATAAAGAATTTTTTATTTTTGATTTAATGATTTAAATAATGATGTATAAACTTATAATGAATATCAGTTAGTAGATAATGGATACTTTTGACTAGATGCATAAAAATTAAATGAGTTTACTATTCGTGATGATTATTATGACTATGTGTATAATATTACCCCCTCTCCATCAAGTCACACACTCAAGTTGGTGACTGAGTCAAGTGAGCTCATGTTTCTAGAGCCGAGGTGTGACACTTAACCTTTTTCTCTTAATTGTTTAGGTTCTCGAGATTATCCTCGTTAGAAACTTGTGAAGACTCAAATCTTGGAAGAGTATGCATCCATAACCAGCTGTAATACCTAGATTCCATTGTATCTAATATTTAAAATAGCGTATTTTATGGAAGGGGAAAAAAAAAAACTACCTCATTAATATATGATTTATGTTCTTGGACCTTTTTCAAAAAGGTCTTCACTAGGCTACCTTATTAATGCAATTAACGATCCCTCCAACACCCTGGTTAGATTTTTTTAATAGCAGGTTGCCTTGCAAGCAAATGTGTCGGGGGATTGGGTGGGCCTAATGTTTATATGAAATCCACCTCGACAACTACGTGTGTCACTCCATTTTAGGCCTACAGTCAAAAATTAACCCCCATGTATGTTTCAAGTGGACCTCATGATTGGGCAACCCTCACCCTCCAAATTATTTCCCTTACTGCAGCTCACCTTAATCACAAATGGGCCTGAATTATGGGCCCTAAACCTACAGTTTGAGGTGACATCTAATGGTTGGAGTAAATTTTATATAAGCATCATGATGGGCCCAGTAAAAATCAAGGGTGGTCATCTCTCTCCCGACCATATTCTTTCCTGTCGCTTACCAAAATCAGAGGTCAGATCTTTTCGCTTGGGGCCTAACATGGGACTACATATTTAATGGTTAGATGGCCCCCTTTTAGGTGGGCATCTTATTAAATTCCATTTTTAATCTCTCAGTTTTTTTTTTTTTAGTGGAATTTTTACATATGGCCGCTAACATTTTCGGCTATGGACCGAAAACCTCCTTTTGAATTATTTCTCGAAACCCGCTACCGAATGAATCCGTTAACTATTGAATGTCCGTTCTGCCCCTATTTAACCGCAGAAATGACTGTTCCCTCGCCAATTGACGGACGCGGATTGCGTCCTACTAATCCGCCCGGGCAGGGCTCAGTATTTTATCCACACCGTTCATCGCTTTTCAAAGATCATTTTAAGGTATCGTTAAAAAAATGAAGCAGATACACAGCTCCTGTGGACCACATCAAAGGAAGCTGCGGTGATAATGACACCACTGTTGAAACCTTTCTAAGGCCACCGTGATGTTTTTTTACCACCCAACCTATTAATAAGGTCATGCAGACTTGGATTAAGTGAAAGGACAAATTTCAGCTTGATCTGACACTTCTCCAGCTCCCAAGAAGTTTTAATGGTGGAAGTTCAATCCCCACTTTGTGGTCCACTTAAGCCTTGGACCTGCCTCATTTTTTGATTCATAACTTAAAATGATCTGAGAAAAGTGTTGAACGGCGTGGATAAAACACTTACATCACGGTGGGCTTCACAGAGCCCTGCCCAGACAGATTACCTTCAGGGCTGGGCTAGGACGCAATCTGCGCCCTGCGTGCATACGTGATATGCCTTTTAAGTTTTGCTTTTTCCTCCGCCAGTACGGTGGATCGTAAGGGAATGCAAGTTCAGCCAGTGCATTGCATAATTTCAGGCGTGGAGTAAAAATAACAAATCCACCCCGTCCATAAGATTGGTCATCTGACTTTTATGAAATGGAATAAAAATGGAGCTGATATAAAGCTCAAGTGGGCCAAACGAACAGGAAAGAGTAGGGATTGAATGCACACTCTTGAAACATTTACGGGGACACATGATATTTATGATAAATCCACTTTGTCCATCTGTTTTCCTAGCTCATTTTAGGGAATGGGATAAAAAAATAAAGCAAATTCAAAGCTCAAGCGGGCTACACGACAGGAAATAGTGGGATGGGCATTCGTGGGTCTATTTTGAGTTCCAGAGCCGCTGGAAAAATGTGTTAGATATACTGAAAATTTTTTTTTTTAAAAAAAAGATTTAATTTTTTTCATTTTACTACGCTGAATTTTGCAGATCTGCTCTATTTGCAAAATTTGTTTTGGATTTATTTTGAAATTCTATATATATATATATATATGTGTGTGTGTGTGTGTGTGTGTGTTTGTGTGTGTGTAAACGAGATTGGTAAGTATTTTAAGGGTTTTTAAATTGTCTTAGAGTTTCAAATGGTGTAGCAAGGGTGAGATTCGAGGTTATTCGGATTGGATAAGATCATTCTCTTTGTAATTTCTACTTTCATAGTGATCATATGTCACTTTGTGCCATGTTTTGTTTACATTTGATTAACTCACCTGTTTTGTGTCCAACCAACAACAAAGCGAGTGAGCAATGGGTGAGGTTTCCTGAGGCCACATATGCGTGGAGCATTGGCCCAACCAAATGCAGCCACATAATATCAGAACTTTTCATCAAGTTGGTCAAAAATTTTAAAATGTCTAGCTTAAAAATCAAATGTTTCTCCCCTCAAGTGGACCAATGTACATGAAAGAAATGGACGTTCAGAAAGAAACGTATTAGCCATTTTATTCTTCTGTATATTGTGCCGGATTCAGAAGCGAAAAGCTTGATTCTTGCTACATCTCAAACACATGTTCCATACTGGCATGTGCAACTGCATGTGGATGGTCACAAATCCACACGTGTGTGGGCTTGACCTCTGTTTCATGTTTACTTCATATGGTTTTTGGCTTGTTTGGTCCCATATGATAGTTGTCGATACAACACATAATGTTCAATTGCATTAGTGTAGTCTTTTTTGTATATAGAGAACTCATTGAAGAGCCAATGCATTTGGCTTTGTTTGCATTCAATCCATGCTTTAAAGCTCATATTTGATGAATATAGTAATTGGCATCCTAAGCTGGAAATGTATTAATATAAGTTATATTCCTACAACTTCTAAAAGTTCTCTATTTGTCATGAGCCAAGAGAATCTAATTAAGAGTTCCTTGCCATCCAATCTGTGGCTACTTTTTTCCATATTATCTTCTTAACCATCTTTTACAAGTCATTGATGGACAGCTTAGAAGCTTCTATTCTTGAGATTTTTAGAGCATTTACCATCCATGGCAGAACCTATCAAATTAAAGTTTGGACTCTTGAGATTTTTAAAGCATTTTCCTTGTACGGCAGAACCTATCGAATTAAAGTTTGGATCTCATAACTACTGATCCCACTTGTAAGTGTTGGACATAGGCTGGTGAGACCCATTGGTGGGCAATCACTAGTGGATGAGTCCCGTGAGGTTTGACTCCTTTTATTAATCATTTTTCTTTCTTACGTTTGAAGTTGAATTTCATATTCAATTTTAAATGAAGATTTAGATGGGGAGATAAGAATAAGACCGGATATTTTTTGGTATCATCCAAACTCTCCATCATTCCCTAGGAAGAGGCTCTCTCATGAAATACACATTAAGCAACAACAACTAGCGTAGAAAGAGAAAAATGAGAGATTGATATTTGGTCCTTGGGACGATATAAGCCATAAATCGTAATCCTACCGTAAAATCAGAGAAGTGATTACACCTATCTTCTCCAGTAATAGTTAGGCAAACTGCTAACTACTTAGGCAAACCACTAGATCTAAACCGTTCATCTTCGACTTTGTGGAAGTCCCATATCGTGTAGACCATCAAATCTTGAGGGCTCACTCTTCCTTGTAAGCCATTAGTAAGACAAATCAAGACATCTAGACTGAATGCATCAAGAACTCATACTTCCTCTTTTATCCATGATTAGTCTTTAAGTACATGCTTCAACTTCTTTTATAAAATTAAGCAACCAAATTCTAGCATATAATTTTCAGATTTTAATAATAAATTTCACTCTTGGACATTTTCTCATAATAGAGGTGCAGGAGTGAAGAATAAGAGGAATGGTGCCTAGATAGTGATGAGATGTTTAGATGATATTTTCTGACTGTGACTTCGAGATTTGTATTTTTTGTAACAGATTTTTCAATACAGAAAAATGTGGTAATATTCTTTATATGTTTTGCACTTCAATTCACATAAACAGTTTCATTTAATGTTATATTTATTCTACTGTATGAATTATCTGTCTGTAATACATTAGTTGAAAATTAAAATTAGTAGTTTCTTTACAGTGTAGGTCTAGAAGGGCTTCTATGATTTTTTATTTTTTAGGCATCATATATTCTGCATGACAAAAGAGTTTCTGTTTCATTTTGCACAGTTGGACCCATGGTTCAAGGTACGTATGGTTGATATAATGGAAGATTTTCCTAGCCATAATTTCTGTAGCCTTCTCTGCATAGAATGTAGAATGTTGTTACATTTCTTTTTTAATTAATAGCATACTTGCTGGCAGCTAATTGAAGGATCAGGAATTACACATCCAGCAGAATAACTGAAGGATTGGAATGTTCTGTGGGGCATCCAAATTAAGCCAATCATATCAACGGTACGGATCATTAAACTACATGCTCTATTGTTCTGAAATGGTGATCTTAACCTTCTAATAACTGGATAGGAAATGGGCAATCCATACCTACCCTACAAGTTCCATCATTCTTTAAAACATCCATCATGTGAGGCTCAACCTTGATCATCAATTGGTCCCAAAAATCACTTTTGTTAAGATGATCCAACCATCCAATCAAAGGCGAGGAAATCGACAACCCATATTTATTATACTAGAAAAGGCATAACCATTGTCTATCACACTAGACCATTTCTTATTATCCTTCTCTCTAAACAAAAATACTTTCATTGGATGATTCTAACCATATGAGAAATAACTTGAAATTGATGGTCGATATTATTTATAGTAGAAATAGTCATTGATTGAACCTTCCATTAAATAGTGTACAAGTTGACTGCATATCACTCTCAAAAGTCATCTTTTAGGGTGTTGGGGAGAGAATCTCCCCTTCAATAACCTAGAGCTTGACCTAGCTCAGCTCCGCCAGCAGGCTACCCCAGCTCAAAGTCAGCTCCTCGAGTTTGATCTACTAGCTCAGCTCGGGCCAGCTCAACCTGAGCTTGAGCTCGATCTTTCGAGCTGAGTTCAAGTTTAAGTTTTAGAATTTTTAAAATAATACACACACACACACACACAATATATTTATATCAAGTGAATCCGATCCAAGTCAAGTCGAGCTTAGTCTAGCTCGAAATTTTTTTGAGCTAAAAAAATCAGCTTGGAGTCCAGTACACCGAGCTAACTCGGTTCGTGTACAGCTCTAATAACCCACTTAGATTTTAATAAAATTACAAATAAAATCAATTATAGCCCTTTAAAAAAAAAAAAGATCTCTAAAATGGAGCTCCCATGTATACAATGGGTCTAATGTACAGTACTCCCCACAACATTTTTCATCCACCTATTTAAGGGCTGGTCTTTCAGACCTAGATAGACAAGATGCGGGCAGGTTTGAGTGCTATGCCAGGGCAATGTTCGTAGTACACCTGATGAAAGGCTTAAATCTAACAGTACCAGAGAGAAGACCCTCAAACCCAAGCAATTCCGTTTCGCACTCCTTGTCACCATATGATTGAAAATACACGTTAAAAGGATTGGACAAGTCTAACACAACTCAGACTCGGGAGTCTCCCATTCGACTCGGGGCTTGAAAAGACACTTTGAGCCCCTTTATCACATAACATCCATGCAGCGCTCACCTGATGGGTGGCTTGGATCTCTTACATGTGGTGGATGCATTCGTACAATTAGTAAACATCTGTAACCTTTTATACATTTCAATTTAACTAAGAAATGGAGAGTAATTTAATGAAAGCACCACCAAATGTTAGTTGTGTGATTTTCTTTGGCTGTTTTAAGCCTAGGCCTGTTTGGATACATGGAATTCATGGGGAAATGGAGATTGTTTAGGGTCTGTTTGGATACCACCAAATAAGTTACTTTTTCTACTTTTGGTAGTAGATAAGTAACTTATTTGAGATAAGTTTGGTTTTATGATCAATTATAAGTAGCTTGCTTATTTAAAGTTAATTAATCACTTCAGTTTAATTAGTAGAAATCAAGATGAGCTACTTAAGGCATAAGTAACTTACAATCCAAAATGCCCCCTTAGATACAAGATTTCAACGCCTCAATCAATACCCTCATCCACAGTTAGTATCCTCTGAAAACAAGAAACAAATGACAGTTGTGTAATGAACTTGAGGATTCCAATTGTTATCTAAATAAATTCCCATTTTTCAAAATCCTATTCTAGGGCGACCATGGGAGTTATAATTTGGATAATCATTACATGATCCACAGAATCCAAACGGAACCCACATATCCAATCATGCCAAGAGGTGCTTCATTTCATGTTCTTTTTAGGGCATTAACTATTTCCTTACTTCTTCCCCCTCTTTTTGTTTTCTAGTACTAGGCAGAGGCAGAGATTGACCCTTAACATTGAAATCTCAACAATGGAGAGATTTTATTTTATTTTTCCTTTTTTCTCCTCTCTTCTAATTTCATTGAGACATGGTAATTTCTATATAAAGAATAAAAGGAAACTAACATCAGATATTAGTTGTGGGATTTTCGGCAGCAGCCTCTTTACCCTTTCTGTAGAGAGCAATGTGCCTATGGTAGTCTTCCAACTCCTTCTCCAGCTTCTCAATGAACTCGCTTGTGTGTTCAAGGGACTGCTCAAACTTATATTTCTCCAATGCCTGAAATAAGGAGAAAAGAAAATAAATAAATGTCAGAGGTAGTTTAAAACATGGATCATGTTATTACTGTTGGAAGTAGAGAGGAAAGTATGATTGTACTAGTTCTAAAATCCAGCAACTCAACAAGATATCGAGTCAATTGTGGGTGTGACTTGGTCCCGAATTGGCAAGGCCCATCGAGTTGAATCACTGTCTCAGTCAACTCGACGGACGCGACTTAGACTGAGTCATTCAGTTGATCGGCTGTTTGCTTTAATAGAAGGCAAAGAAAAGAAGCTGCTAAATTTTGAACTCACAACCTTCCCTTGAGGAAGAAAAGGCCAACCAATGTTTTAAATATCGACGATATCGGCCAATATATCCCACGATATATCTTGTATCCCACATGTGCGATACAAGTAGTGCCGATATATCCCACATGTTCGATCCGGTAAGTATTTTCAATTTCTGATCTCTTTTTTTTTTTTTTTTTTTTTGAAATTATGTTAAATCAGTGTCAAATGATTCCAAATCCATTGGATTTTCATGTTTTGCATGAAAAATCATGGAGTTGGAGCTTTGATTTCGATGTTCATTGGTTCTACATGTTCTCCATATTATTATATTTTTTTTTTGAAATTTTCCTCCAACCAGCCGTCAATTGAGACTACTTTCGAAGTATTTAGGAGTGTTTGATGAAATGATAATCACATACACTCTAATTTTGAAATTTAGGTGTAGGTGGTCCCAATTTGAGGAATATTAGGATTTCTCCCAAATTGCTTGCAATGTTGTATTCCAAACATGAAATCAAGCATGCATGAGGGCTGATCTATTGATTTGTTAAGTCCTTGTCAATTTTCAAAATATAAAAATTATTTTTAAATTAAAAATTAATAAAATATTATTGATTTTTTTTTTTCAAAATTTCCATTCAACCAGCTGTCAATCGAGACTAATTTCGAAGTATTTAGGAGTGTTTAATGAAATGATTATCACATACACTCTAAATGTTATGCATTCAATTTGAATATAATTGCAATAGTTCATTCAGACAACGCATAGCTTAAGACCTTATACAAAGGTAACCTATTGTGTGCACTTATTTTTTGAGATGTTATGGTTTAAAATTGTGTATTGATGCCTTTTTTAACAATCCCTGCAGTTTCATTGAAAAATTCAACCATTTTCCCAATGTTTCCCAATATTTCCCAAAAAGTGTGATAAATTACCCGATATAAACGATATATCTCGTGCAATAACCAATACGTATCGGTATCCCAAGGGTGTGATACGTAACGCGATACCAATATTTCGAACACTGAGGCCAACCACAGCACAACCCAATGGATGTGCCTTTGTTGACTAATACTTTAATATTCTTAATTTAATTATTAAATACAGAATGAAGTTGTAAAGACCCGATTGAGTCTTCGAGTTGACCCGATCTATCTGGAGTATGAACATAAACTTTTGAGCTTTTAACAAACATGCACAGCTGCCAGACCAGCACAACTAGTTGACTGTAGAATAGTCTTTTGCTCATTCATAGCATTTGTGCATTAGGATTTCGAGCATATCCACTACGCCACGAGAAATACACAGGAAATTGCTCAAAGCGAGATGTTTCACTATCTTTACATGCAAGTCTCTTTTGCATGCCTTTCGCATGTTTCCACAATGCTAACATAATCCTTCAACAGAATCTGTGCTTGCCATCAAAGTTTTCGGATTTAGAATATGATGTTTCAAGATGTTAGTCGTGCTTGGATCAAATCAACAGCTCTGCTTATGACTGCTCACAATTCTACATGAGACCACACTTTCCAACCTGGCACCTGTAGTAGATGCAAAAGCCTAGCATCAGATGGGCCCCACTTTGTGGATGACCACTCACCACCCAAAATTAAGGCCTGTCAACTCATCAGGTGTCTAAATTTGCATGCCAAATGTGGATTCTCAGAAAATATTCTTAAAACACATTAGTTGTTTCTGTACGTGTAGCCCCACCTGATGAGTTGATCAGCCCTTTCTGTGCCAGAGCATCTATGCACCGTAGCACACCTTGCAGAATGGCTCAGATTGTCCATGGTATGTGCCAGGTAGGCATGCCCAGTGCATCTAGAAGCATGTGGCAACTTAGCAAAGCCCATCAAATCACCAAATAATTGTTCTTTGAAGGTTCCCATCTCACTTGGGCCCATAACCAAATAAGAGGTTCGCTAATTCCCAAGTACATGAATAACTTGCACCCATATACACACACCATATATATTAATGCTGAAAATGGGTTCAAGATCGAAACTGTACATCAGGTGGGTCCCAACGTTTAGTTCCAAAAACAACCTCTTACAGTCTTTGGGTGGGTCACAATGTTAGAAACAAATGGCGGGTTAGAAAAACTTTGCCAAATCTTTTTTAGCTATCCATTCATTCCCGAAAAATGTAGCCTACCAGGTCATTGGATCAGCCTGATCTTCAGCATGGGCATGTAAACAAAGGGAGCCACCTGATGGACGGTTTCAATCTTGAACCCATGTGCCACGTTCACACGTGGTACCATGTATATGAGCTGTCTTGTAGGCATGAGTCAGATTAGCATACCACACCAGTGAAAATGTCTATTAAAGCAGCCATTAATGTGCACATGGTTAGCTACATGTCGGAACACCAGGGAAGACATTTCCAAGGCTATACTAACATACATGTAAAGAACCACAAAAACACCACATGACTTTAATAGAATAACCAGAGTGCAGCACCATGAATGCAGGCACATCAATACAAAATAGCATTCTGGTACCAGTAAAATAAATGACTGTGAGAACTCGGATTTATAGGATCCTCAACCTAAGCCTTTGCCCACTTAGTCGGGTTTTCAGTTCTAACAAGTGAGCCGATGGTTCAGTAATCCAGACCATGGGTCTACCGCACCCAACCGTGGATGGACCATGCCCCCAAAAAATCTCCTGGATAGGATAATCCTAGAGGTTTATTTTGTAGCCTACAAATACAAGGTTGAAAACATAAAAAATAGAAATACAGAAACACTCCACATTGAACTGAAAATAGACCCAAGATTGGTGGCTGGGATCTTTCAATATGGGGGAGTTTTGGGGCATGGTCAATCCAGGGTGGACATGACAGACCATTGGTATCGAATACTGATCTATGAATCCCACTTGAAGAACCAAAAACCCGAAAATACAATGCAAAGCCTTGGGGTCAAGGATCCAATAATTCCTCTAAGAACACTAGCTTTCAACTGAATTTTCAAAGAAAAAGTAGCACTGTGCAACTACATCAAAATAACATTGTGACCACTTGTTCAAGTAACAATCATAAGTCCATTTTCATGTACATTTACTCATTCATGCACCAGCAAGTAATCTTACATCATTTGAAAATACCAATGCAAGAAGTTTGCTCGACGTACTGCAATATGATACATCGGGGCATTAGCCTTTGAATCCGGGTCATCTTCCAACAATCCAAACCGTTTATATGACACGTCCCATTTTGTATGGTGGAAAGACAACAAATGAATGCTCTCAATTGAATTATTTGAACACTTTGATAAATCGGCTCTTTTGCTTTGCATATGAACGGTCACCTATGATCTTTTGTATAATCAACAGGTTGAAATGTTCAATCTAAGAATATTTTTAAATTTTTTTTTTTTAAATTTAAATTTTTTTTTTTTGCGCATCCCTCATCTAAGGAGAGCCATATCAAATAAACGGTTTATGTCAATAAAAAATACCCAAATCTAACGGTTAAGAGTCCCAACGTATCTTATTGTAATACATTGGTATGTATTCAAGCAAACCTCTTAATGCACTTCTTGTTTTTGTTCGAAACACCTTGTCATTTTATTTTCAAAATTTTGAAATGCACAAGGAGTAAATAACTGTAGGAGGTGCCCACAAAGAGATGTTTACCGTGTCCTTTTTATCTATAACATGAGCAATATGTGTTTTCCAAAATAAAGCACCACCACACAAAAAGCAAACGCAAGCTTGATGATGCTTTTGCATGCAAGATTAGAGAAATTTGAACTGTGAAGGATATTGGCATAAACAGGAACTCCCAGTACACATGTCAATGTGCCACATTGGTGCAAGATCCAGGTCATTCAACATGTCAGGCCCACTGTTAGCATGCACGGGCCCACAACTAATCAAGTGGGCTACACATGAGAAAAATGAATGGTTGGGAAAAAAATGGCCAAGAGTCTATATTCAACTTATACATGAGCCATGCATGATTAGATCCAGCCTAATTTTCGTGTCAGTGGACCCCACCTGATGTTTGCAACTCATGTTCAATTTTTAACATATGCGCGCCAAATTGCCAAAATGTGCCATGGGGATCCTCTTCATTTCTATATCCTAGCAAGCCCGTACAACTATCAACATATATCATGAACAAAACAGGTATAGCATCAGATGAGGAACAGATAACAAAGCATACCTTACTCTTAGATAGTGTGTCTGGAGGTGACATCACCTCCGGCTGTACGTAATTCTTTCCACGGTAGAATATTATAACATTGTTGGCTTTGATATCAATCGCAATGCCTTTACTCAGCCGCGCTAGCTCCTCAGCATATTCATGTACCTGTCCAGGTCTGCAGGGCTTGCAAACAACCTTCACAGTTTCATGCCTCTTCCAGTGAAGATGCATGTTAAGAACTACACCCCCAAATACTCCGCGTCTCCCAACTGGTACATAGTTCTTCTTTTTCTCACCTGTACGCTTGAGGAAAAACAGCTCCTCCTCGGTCAGTATTTCTGGATCATATATTTCTTCTGGAGCTTTGGGGACCTCAAATTTCCTTAGTTTCTCAATCAACCATTCTTCTTTTCTTTTAGCCTGAGATAGGAACATAAAATGTGACAGAAATTTTAACAAAAACTCCGCTCTCTTAGTTAAAAGCAAACATCTCAAAATATTAATATAAAAAAAATGGAGAGAAGAAAGCTGATCGTTTATTATTTTTTCCTGCTTTTCTATTTGAGATGGTGCATGGCCACTGAGAAAGCAATTGGATCCTGAACTAAAAGTCAATCACAAGGTTCAAATGCACCTCTGAATCTGAATCCTCAAATAACAGCACAAAAAGCAGATGGTGCATTGAATTATTCATAGGGTTGGCACTGGGTCGGGTCAACCAATGGGGCAATTGGCCCGACCCAGTCCTAAGCGGCTTCAGGCCAGGACAGGCCACGTTTTAGGTCCAGCTCAGGCCAAAAAATAATCCCAGTTAGATAAAGGAATTGGGCTTAAGTTTACCCCAACCCATTATGCCCATGTAGGGCATCAATGGGCCCAGCCAAATGACATAATCAGACCCAACCCATAACCCAGAACAAAAATGCCCATGCTATAGTTTTGATCACTTCTACATCAAGAGAGAACCTATCAACCAATGCATACCATCAAGGCAAGATTTGGAGCATCATTGTAGGGGCCAATGAAAGTGCAAGAACCACACCACTTTCCACACCACTTTAGGCATAAGGAAGCAGTAATAAATTGCAGCTACGGGCACTTAGCATCCAGGTCAGGTCGGGATGGTTGGTTGAGCCTAACCCAATTACAATTAACTGGGTCAGGTCAGGTCGGGCTGGAGAAATTTTAATTGGGTCAGGTCAGATCATGGGGCAATGGGTCATGGGTCAGGTTAAGGTCAGATTTCTTGGTCTGTGGAGGTCAGGCTTGGGCTAACCCCAACCGAACCGAACCTGACCCATTGCCAGGCCTAGTTATTGATTTACAAACACCCTGTAAGACAATGAGAAGGTGCCTGTATTCAGATCAAGATGGGATTTGGCCAATTCGACTCAGTCAACTCATATTTAAAACACAACTCATATTTAAAACACATTGGCCCAGACAATCATCGACTTCATCAATTTTTTTTAATAAAATCAGAAAGCTTTCATTAACTCAGCCAAAGACAAACTAGGCAATTATGGGCCTGTTTGGTTTTCCAGTGTCCTGTGAAATGCAAAGTAAATAAGCCGTCATTATCATTTTCAGGCGTTTGTTTAAATAGGAATTATGGCTCGTAAATCGAGGTCAAATACACTCCTAAAGGAAATAGGTAAAGTGTAATCATTACATTTTTCACATTATAAAACTACCATTTTTACGGTGATTTTTAGGTGAAACAAACAATATAGCAAAATCATCATTGAAGTCAAATGCGAGTGATGTCACCATACAATTACAAGAGTAAATAATCATAACCTATAAACAGCCATTTACCGTTGTAATTGGAAAACCAAAGAGGTCCATATGCACAAAATGGAACAAAATCCAGAAAGAAGACCATATGCACAAAATGGCAAGGCAAACAAACTAGAATAGGATGACCATAATGACCATTTTGTAGTTCTAACTTCTAAGCGGCCTCTTCATAGAAAGAAAGTCGAATTCCATTGAAAGTGAACAAGATGAGAACTTAAAAGTGCAATAAGGAATCCAACCTTTTCAAGCTTGTACCTAATCCTAACTTCTGGATTCGGTGATGTCATCTTCTTCTTTGCCTTTAGACGATAAAACCTGAGTTCATTTACTTTCGCTTTTTTGGACATCTTCTTCCGCTTTTGTGTATTTTTCCCTTTTGTTCGACCCTCACGTTCAACAGCTGGTTTATCAAGACAAAATCTGACAACATCATTGTCTGCCTTCAGCGTCACTAATGCATTGCTCGTAAAACTACAGTGTTGCCACTTCAGCAGAACACTACGGTACTTGTATATATATGATCTTGATATTGAAAAACAGGAAGATGGAGGATATACACAGGAGGGGAATGCCTTGTAGTGTTTCACATATGGGCATAAATACGTTGAAAAATGCGAGAAGAATGTGGTTCTTGGTACAGACGAGAGGCTTGGCACAGTTCCATCTACACTATTGAGCTGCATCAATGAGTCCCTGCGAAATGGAGTCAATTGTCATTTGCCAAACCACCGAGGAAGAAGCACGTAAAGATAAAATTGAACCACACGATCTCAAAAATGTAAGAGCAGTTTCACTTCCTCATAAGAAACTAATTGTGGAAGCTATCAGTTGCAACGAAACCAGAGATATTACTCTGAAAGCTCCAGAAGAAATATATGATCTGGATATGCTGATCGAATTAAGATCTCCTCTATTTTCAAAAGACGACAATAAAAATGGGATTTTTACAGATCACTACCCAATTATTATGGAATTTACATTCCGGTACCTTTTTTCAAAAAGATTTTTATTAAGCTACCTCATTTATTCAGTTAATTTTCACTCAAATGCCTTCTGTTAGATTTCTCTATTAGAATTAGATTAGGTGGGCTTTTTTTGCAAATGACGAAACTGCCCTCTTGTTGAGAATGCCCTTTCAACATGTTAGTGTTTAGCATTATTAGCCTGGTCACATTTTGGGACTGTGACATGGGGACAATCGATTCCACAACTTAGTTCTGATTTGAGTTACGCTATGTATAATTGCACAGTACATGTGTATCAACTGTCATACTCTGCCAGAGTATTAAATGCCTCCAAGAAAACCCCCTTATCGTTCCTCTCTCGCCCACAACCAAAATCCCAAAATCGGGTTAGCCTGACTACGAGCATATGTACCACCACGTGGGTCGAACTTCCATTAGAGCCAACCAATTCTTCAGGTACACTGCCTCTAGTTCAAACTGGAATCCAGAAATCATGATGATCGGAAAGTCGAAAAGGCAACACCGTAGGAATTAGTTGGTACGGAATGCCCACCATCGGTTTTGTATAGGACCCATAAAGTTGTCTATATGTCAAACAATCCATTCATCAAACTTATTAGGATGAAAGCATTCCCCCGAAACCATGCTATTCCAAGACACAGGTGGGCCATAACACGTGAACTATGAGGTGTAGGTATAATTTCCCATGGGGTGGCCCATTTGAGTGTTGAATTAGCCTATTTTTGGGATCAGGGGCAAACATGGGGTTACGAGATGGATATCACGCATATAAAGTCTTTTCCCTCATAGAACTGTTGGGCACATCTTGGCTGTCTACTGGTAGTGGATCTGGCTAACAGGTTCGATGAAAGATACACACCATGGGGGTGGGGCTCCATACACAAACCTATGGTTAACATCCCATCCCTATTGTTCCCTGTGGTGTGGCCCACCTCAGATGTGGATCTTGCTGATTTTTTTAATTTCCACATGTCCCAGAATAGAGGATAGAACCATACAAGAGATGTTATCCAATGAAGAAGAAAGATAAAAGCCATACCCTAGAACTCATAAAGAGAGATGATCTAAAAAAAATGCAAAACATAAAGACCCATCTAAATTCCTAAAGACATATAGCCAATCCAAGACCATAGCATTTGGCTTTCGAGTCTTGGCTTTTCCCTTCTCAGCATCTTCAAGAAGTTTGAAGGTGAAAGAGAAATATCAGAGGTCCAAAGTATATAATAATCATCACTATATTTGCCCCAGCTAAAGAAAAGCATGTTATGATGACAAATTAAATACTACCACATCACCAGCAAGACTAACATTCATTATATGTAAGACCATGGCTCAAAACTCGGTTTCAAAGTATGAGTTGCCTATGGATCAAAAGCAGCGCGACACATTCCATTTAAGTCCAACAGGATGCATGTATCGGTGGGCCATCTTGTTTCCTTTCCACATAAACCGAGTTGCAACTTGGACAAGGTATTATTAGGGGTGCAACTTGGGTCGGTTGGGTCAGGTTGAGGGTCATTCCAAACCCAACCCAACTTCAAGAGGACTCAACCCACAACCCGACTCGACATGAATTCCAACTCAAGGTGCCCAACACAAACCCAACCTGAATTCCTCTGTACTCAACCTTGAACTGACCGTCTTGTTTCCTTTACACAGAAACCAAGTTGCAACTTGGACAAGGTATTATTAGGGGTGCAACTTGGGCTGGTTGGGTCAGGTTGAGGATCATTCTGAGCCCAACCCAACCTCAGGAGGACTCAACCCACAACCTGACTCAACCTAAATTCCAACCCGAGGTGCCCAACACAAACCCAACCTGAATTCCTCTGCACTCAACCTTGAACTGACCAAACCAATCCAAATTCATGCAACTATTCCAAACCTGTCCAGAATTTGCTCAACCCAAACCCAACCTGATTTCAAATCAGGTTAAGAGTTTTCCAACACTAACCTAGCCCAAGGCCATAACAATCCAACTCGGGTTGGGTTAGTTGGGTTCAGGTTCCCAAACCCAAGTTGCAACCCTAGGTATTATACATTGCTTAGCATATACAGCGAGTGTTCCTGTGTGAAGCCCACATTCTAGTGACCAAACCATTCAGCTGAGCCAGATTAAAAACCTTCTCCATTGGCAAATCCCAGCCAGCGGATTGGCAGACTTTTCTGTGTTGAGCATACACAGTCGGCTGTATTTCTTTTTAACGACACATCTGCAGGCCAACAATCGGAGGGCAGGATGCGTCTGCTAAGGGAGCTCTCTGCAGCATTTCTCATCATATGGTGTGGTACATCAGCTGAACAGCTTGGATCACCAAATGCTTATCCAAACTAAAACACAGCTAATTAGGGCAAAACTTTTTACATTTACTCTTATCGAGGAACTATGGAATTCATGGCCCAGATCAATCACATTCAGTTTCAAGGGGGGCATTTCATAATGGTGGAACCATTTCAAGCAATCGAGATCTTTTGCATACACGCCCAGCTGAGGATGGACAATGGACAAAAGAATCCCCTCCGTAGAACAATCCCAGCCATCCAATCCACTAGCTTCTTCCTTTTTTTCTTCTTTTTTTCCCAATGGTCACGGACAGTCCGGATAAAATTTTCATCACAACCGCCCATTTTTGCGCCAATTACCAGACAGCTAGGATCGTCCAGTGGCGAATACTTTCGCAGTATCACACAGCCATGCAAGAGCCATCCAGATTAACGGTCTCTGGATCATCAAAATGTGGGGCCCACCTGTAATGCCAGCTCTGATGGAAATTTTCTACTAATTCAAGCCGCAACAATATATATATATACACACACACAAAACAAGTGCAGAAACAGAGAATTCATTTCATTTGAGAAGAGAGAAGAGCAAACCCTAGAAATCATTAAAAAATAATTATAAAAAAATCAGATCTTGAAAACGACAAAATTAATTAATTTTTTTATAAAAAAGAAGAAGAAGAAGAAGAAGAAAAGAAAGCTACCTGATTGAAGTAGAGAGATGGAAACGGATCGAAGGGAACCGTTTCCGGTGGAGAAATGGAGAGAGAAAAGCCATTGAAACTGTTTATTTCATATGCCCATTTCATTTCAGTAAAACCTCCCGATAAAGAGATGGGTTTTGGGAAAAATGCGGGTAGAGACGAACTGAACAGGAGGGTTTTAGGAGAAAAAGGCACAGTGCGTATTACGCACCCCCTTGTGTTATACAGGAGTAAAAATGATACACTCCAGGTGGACACGGGTCGGTTCGGTCCAGTTTCGGAGTGAAACCGGAACCGAACAGTTCTCAACGGTTATAGGATTTTCAGAACTAGAACCAGGCCGTTAGCACCTTTAGAACCGAACCGACACCAGACTATTAAAATTAGTTCGGTTCCGGATCGATTCCACAGTTTTGGGCTTTTCATAATCCAGCCGATTTGCGAGAGAGAGATAAGAGAGAAATGATCGGCGACAGAGATGGCCAGCCGCAAAAGGGACTTAGGGTATTGGGTTTTTTTTTTAAAAAAAAAAAAAATAGTTTGGTTTTTGGTTTGGTTCCAAGTTCAGTTCTACGGATCAATTCGATTCTACATACCCCCAAACCGAGAATCGAATCGATGTAATCGGTTCTTTGATTTTTGGAACTAAAAGGAGAACTGTGCACTCTAGAATCAGACCAAATTAGATTGTTTGGCTAGTTCTGATGCGGTTTCACGGTTCTATCGATTTGATGTGCACCCTTAATACACTCGGGCTATGGCTACGTATGACGCTCGATACGCAGGCACTAGGAAACAGACAAAAACGAATTGGCTACTCCCCAGCCAGTAGCTTGGTGGCTGGTGGTAGGTGTTTTGTGGGCCCCATAATGATGTATGTGCCTCATCCATGCCGTTCATCCATTTTTACATATCATTTTATGCTTGAAACTAAAAATGAGAGAGATATAAATCTCAGATGGACCACACCATAGGAAAACAATAGTGATTGGATATCCACCATTAAAATCCTCTTAAGGTTTATTTGACATCCAACTTGCTGATTAGGTCATAAAGACCTAGATGAGGGGGGGGGGGGGGGGGGGATGGCCCCCAAAAAGTTTTTAATGGTCCACC
The DNA here is from genome assembly GCF_029962835.1 of Magnolia sinica. Lineage (NCBI taxonomy): Eukaryota > Viridiplantae > Streptophyta > Magnoliopsida > Magnoliales > Magnoliaceae > Magnolia > Magnolia sinica. Next base: position 14,956,136 of record NC_080582.1, read on the forward strand.
TTCATTCAACACTATTTCCTGTAACGTGGTTCACATGAGATTGGGATATACCTCATTTCTTTTTATCTTATTCCCTAAAATGATATAGAAGAATAGATGAATGGCATGGATGAAACACATACATCATGGTGGGCCCATAGGGCACCGACCACCAGCCATTGGCTGCTGGCAGGAGAGTAGCCAATCCTAAAGCTGGACAAAACAGATTTGATCCGGTGGATCCGACCCGATCAGACCCGATCCGATCCGAACCGAACCGACTGCCTGGATTGGGCAGGATCGAGTTGGGTAATTCAGATCCGAATGAATTTCGGATCGAGTTCGGGTCGGGGTGTATCCGGACCGATCTAATCTGAATGGATCCAGACCGATCCGATCCAGAGTCGGGTAGTATATATATACATTTTAGTTTTTTACCATAAAAACTACCCAATCGTTTTTACCCTTACCCCTTTCTTTCTTACCATTTCCCGCCTGAACGAACTCTACCTGTAAGGCCCGTATCCTAGACTGTACCGTTCCATAGGCTTTCGTGGTCCTTTCGGTCGAATTCCAACAACCATTGACTTGTATCTGACGTTTGCCTGCGATCCTAAGTCGAGTCCTGCATACTAAAGTCGGCTTGACCCGAAACTTGTACCCTAGTGACCACACCGTCGCCGCGACTCATGCACCAATCCAATACCCGGGCTAGAAGATGTGCGCCCACGTTCATTTCGAGGAAAACGCCGCGCGTTGCAAATTTCGAAGGGATCTCTACAACATGTCCCATCAATCAATCAATCAAGTACACTCCATACTTCAAGTACCAACACCCATCCTTCATTTTTCCACAAGTCAACTCTCTCTCTCCCCTACTCATCCCTCTTTTACAAAATTTCAAACCAAACATTACCTATTCATCTCCTTTCCTTACAACCACCACTCCATCCATCCCTTCATCCATTATTTCTATCTCTCTCTCATTCTCTAGCAACTTCTCAAATCTCATGAGAAATATCCAACAACCAAGCTCTCTCCCAAAAACTAAGTGTGGCCCACCCTCTCATCTCACATCTCAACCGTTCATTCGTCATCTACCTCCATCAACATTGGAGGCTAGGAGCTAAGGAGGGTAAGGGATCAAGGAGAAGTGTAATAGGTGAGTGATCTACCGTTAAATTTTATTTTTTTGGGACCACATGTGGTGGGACCCGTTTGAAGCATACAATGTAAGAAATGGAGGGCCCATAGTGGCGGGGTCCCTCGTCTCTCTCTCTCTCTCTCTCTCTCTCTCAGATCAATCGCCCACCTATGATTTGTTTATTTTATCCCTGCCGTCCAACAAGTGGGCTACTTTGATCCCGATTTGGGGCCCGCATGATCGGATGGTCACCCAGGCCCGGATGAAAGGGAAAAATAAATATCAACTCCATCCAAATCTAGTGGCCCACTACGTGGGACCACCATGATGTATGTACATCATCCAGCACTGTCCAGCTGACTAGACCGTGACTAGACCTTGGCTGGACACTGGAGTCCTCACTCTCTCACACACACACATATGTATATATCAGATGATATATTATATAAATATAAATTTGGTAAGCTACTCCCATGTGGGACCCACATTGAAGTGGATTTATCCACTTGATGAGTGCATTTCGTCCAACCGTCCATCTGGACGCTGGACGTTGCAACCCTGCTTTTAAAAAAAAGTATATATATATATATATATATATATATATATATATAATAATAATAATAATAGTAATAATAATAAATAAATAAATAAATAATATAATATATAGATTACATTGTTGTGGCCCCACGTGGCAACGATCCACGTTGAAGTGGATTGCTGGTCGTCCATACACCAGGTATATAGCTGATGTATTGACGTCAGCAAGTAGGCGGGGCCCACCCCACACTTTGATGTTTGTATCCCACACCGTCCACACCACAGGACGGTGGGACCCCACATGTATGCTGCTGAACGTGCAGCAGCATGCAGCAGCTGCATGCCCCACAATGATGTATTTATTGTATCCACGCCATCTATCTGTTCCCCTGCATGGGCCCGCTGATGCATGCGTTATGTCCAGACCATCCATTCATATGGCGAGCTCGTCTCAGGGTTTGAGTCTAAAATAAGACAGATCTAGGTGGACCACACTAGAGCAACAGTGGATTTAAACGTCTACTGTTGAAACCCTCTTGGGATTTTAGAAGTTCTGAATCAATAAAATATTTTTTTTTCCCCTCAATTCAGGTACTTGTGACCTTATGAACAGATTGGATGGAAAATAAATACTATGGTGGGGCCCACTAGAATTTAACGGTGTGAATCATTATCACCATTGCCATTTGTGGTATGGTCCAGTTGATCCTTTGGATATGATTCATATTTTTTTTTTTATGATTTCTATCAATGGATGAATGGTTTGGGATCGGCCCATTTGATTCGGCCCATTCCAATCGCCCCATTTGATTCGACCCATTAATTCGGCCCATTTGATTCGATCCATTTGATACGGCCCGATGTTATATATATTGGCCCATGAGTGAGGTCCAATGTGATGCGTATATGCCCCATGCCCCATAAGCGAGGCACATGATGATGTGTATTAGACCCTTATATGAGACCGTGGACCCATTATACGATTGACCATATGAGTGTCATTCCTTGGGAGCAATGTTGGTTAAAGGTCCTCATTAATGGGCAATGATGGTTCGACGTCCACATTATGACCTTCCCTTAGACCTTGTTAGGCCTTTCCCCATCATTCTCTCGCAGGTTAACCTAAATGCTTGGGGTCCATCATCGGCCGTCTATCTATGGACCCCGCCTTGCACCGAGGTTGATTATCGATGCCGATTATCGGTGTCGATTGCTAATACCGGTTACCGTTGCCGATTATGAGATTGTAATAGCATAGCATTATGATACATACCCATACGCATCATCTGTATGTTTGTTATGTGATGTGATTGACCATTGCATATGCCTTAGTGAAGGTGGTTTATGAGACTTCCTGATAAGCAGAGTTTTCCCACATGAGCACACGGTATGTGCAGGATTGATGCACGATTGGATTGTGTGACTCATACACTTTACATTTGTATGATTATGATTATTGTATGCCCTAGCAACATCAGGACCATAGCCTCCACAGACACATCGTGGGTGGTCAGATTGGATACCGAAAATATTGTTAATAAGCATCGAGGCGCCATAGATGTCCCTGCGTGAAAATCCCTAAACCCGATGGTACCAGAAGATGACTCCAACATCGAGACCGAGTGGATACATGAGCGCACGAGAGCCGAATACCAGGAGACCGCGTCTCCTACTGTGTCGTGGTCAGTTGGAAAGGGGTGTGGCCTTACTCGTCTGAGGGTAGGGAGCAATACTAGGCTGAGTTTGAACAGCTCCTGAATGGGTCCGTTATCAACGTGCCGGATAGGTATTGGCAGACTATTGATCAGGCGGATAGTGAGGTTTCTTACACTCACTTGGACTACGGGCCTGGGAAAGGGGCAGTGCCATTTGAAGTGTATTAAACCCCGGTGATTACCCAGAATGAGAACCATATTGATATTTGATACTCTAGTGAGGAGCTGCATTGATATGTGGATGAGGATTAACATGCTTGACTTGCATTTCACATCGCATGGCCTGGATATGGCCGATAGCATTCATGTTTTGCACTGCATAGCCTTGGTACGGCTGATTGCATTTACATACTCATCAGCATAATTCCGCATTACTCTGACATTGCATTCTGAGTACGCTCATATTACACACACACTTACACCGCCCTTTAAGCTTTCTATAAGCTTATGCACGATTAATGCGTGCAGGTGACGTCAGAACGCAGCCATAGTCTCGCCGCAGCTGGAGTGCGCAGTCGAGCTTCTGGAGTTCTGTTATTTTCATTATCTTGTATTTCCCTTAATACGCATTGTACTCAAATTTTTTTATCATAGTGAATTTTATGATGGTGTTCTTGTAGTTATTGTTCGTGGGTTATGCTTATGGTTATGTTCATTACGAATCAAATCATGTTTGAAATCCTCCTTGTAAGATCCCAGGATCGGAACCTGGTGTATGGGTGCCGGGATCCGAGAATGGGGTACTATGGAGGCTGTCAGTGCTGGATTCGGCGATGGGAAATTTTGTGAGCCCGGTTTTCAAGTTTAGGGCGTGACACTACCCTTCTGCCGTGCCCGCTGCCGCCGCCTGCCCGACGACGCTGCTGCTATGCTGCCTGCCCGACGCTGCTACTACCTACTGGTGTTATTGCCTCTCTCTGCTGAAAATCTGACAACCTCTATTGCCTGCACCCGATCTTCAAGCAGGAGATCTGACTCGCGCCATCACCGTCAACCACGACGGATGGAAGGTTTCTGGTGCAAGCTAAGGTCGTTGTTGCCTCGGAGCTGTTCGGTCTCTTCATCCGTTCTGATGGTCCTTCTCATCTACTCCTCATCTCAATTTCTCCCAATCGAGCCTTATCTTGTCCCATATCTCACTTCCGTTAAACACTTCACCAATTTCCAGGTAATTGTTTCGTTTCAAAATATTGCGAGATTTTGCTACAGTTGAAGAGAGTTCTCGTTTAGGGTCAAGGAGACTACTTATACCCCTCTTTTTTATAGTATACCCCATTTTTTCCTCATTGGATTGATAAAGTTGCAAACTTGCAATTGCATGCTATTGATTGCAAGTTGTCTCAATAGGGGTGTGGGTATCAAAAGCAGGGGCTGCACATATCATTTCCATCTTGATTTGGGGAATTCATCATATATGATACTCTTGCGGAGTATATCGAATCATACTCTCACAAAACATTCTTTGTACACGTGGCATATTTTTAGCATGATCCAAACTGTCTAAATTGTGGGTCCCACTTTGGATGGGGTGTAGATTGTAGATTGAACTGATTCGAACCGTGGCTAATCCGATCCAACTCGGTTTTCCTGATCGAGTCGGACTCGGATTGGATTAGGCAAAGCACATTTTGGATTGGTTCGAGTCATGTGACCCAGACTTGGTCCTGGATCGAATCAAGTTCGGGTCAAAGCCATTGAGATTTCGGATCAGACCAAGTTGGACCCAATCCAATCCGATCCGGACCGATGCCTAGCTCTAGCCAATCCGTTTCTGAAATAGACGCGGGTTGCCAACGAAAACTTCCGGCTGAAAGGGATACGGATTTCCTGCTAAAGTTCCTGCATTAAGATCCCAGGTGGGGCCCATTGTGATGTTTGTCAGGAATCTACTCCGTCCATTCGTTCTGTAAAATCATTTTAAGAGAGTAGACCAAAATTGAGCAGGATAGAAGACTCAAGTGGGCTATACTAAAGGAAAATGTAGTTAGGGAAATTCCTACCATTGAAATCTCCTTGGGTTCGACAGTGATGTTTACATGCCATCCATACTGTTAACCACGTCATTCCTACTGGGATGAACTGAAAACACAAATATTAACATGATTCAAATCTTCTTTTGGCCCACGAATATTTCAACCGTCGACATTCAATTATCACTTTTTAGCCCACTTGAGTATTGTATACGGTTCATTTTTGGCCTCATAACCTAAAATTAACTCACAAAACAAATGGACGGGGAGGATTTCTCACAAACATCACAGTGGGCCCCACCTAGTTCCCAGCACAGGAACTTCCCACGAAAGGCTTTCGCAGGAAATCTGCGTCTGGCTGGAAGGGATGCGGTTTGGCCGGTGTCGCTGCCAGTAGCCTGGTGGCTAGTGGTCAATGCTCCATGGACCCCACTATGAAGTATTTGTTTTATCCATGGCGTCCATCCATTTTTACGGATTATTTTAGGTCTCGATACCAAAAAGGAGAGGGATATAAATATCAACTAGGCCGCACCGGTAAAATCCTCCTAAGGCCCACTGTACCGTTTGTTTGACATCCAACCTGTTGATTAGGTCATATAGGCCTAGATGAAGGGAAAAAACAAAGATCAGATTGATGCAAAACTTTTACGCCCTGAAGAAGCTTTTAATGGTGGACGTTCAATTAACACTATTTCCTGTAATGTGGTCCACCTGAGATTGGGATATACCTTATTTTTCAGGTTCATATGATAAAATGATTTGAAAAATAGATGGACCGCATGGATGAAACACATACATCATGACGGGGTTCTCATAGCACCAACCACCTGCCACTGGCTAGTGTCGGGGCCACTGGGCCTCCACTCTTGGCAGGAAACGGATTGGCTACTCCCCCGGCCACCTGCCAATGGCTGGTGGTCAGTGCTCTTTGAGCCCCACCATGATGTATATGTTTCATCCATGCCGTCTATCTATTTTTCTAGATCATTTTATATTATGATACCAAAAATGAGTTATATCTCGATACCAAGTGGACCACGTTACAGAAAACAGTGTTGAATGAACATGGACCATTAAAAACTTTTTGGGCGCATAAAAGTTTTGGATCAAGCTGATATTTTTTTTCCCTACATCAGGGTATGTATGACCTAATCAACGGATTGGATGTCAAATAAACAGTACAGTGGGCCTTTGGAGGATTTTAATGGTAGATATCCAATCACTATTGTTTTCCTGTGGTGTGGTCCACCTGAAATTCATATTCCTCTAATTTTTTGGATCAAGCCTGAAAATGATCTGTAAACATGGACGAACTGAATGGATGAAACAAATACATCATGGTGGGCCCCACAGATCACCGACTACCAGCCACGGGGCTGGTGGCAGGTGGAGTAGCCAATTCGTTCTCTGGGTTTTATGGTATACGTGGCATATCTCAACTGTGCGCGGCTTGGGTGGACCCCACGGGTCAGTGGATCCCTACCTGCGGGGACCTACTGTGATGTATGTGCCTTTCATCCACACCCTTCATATGTTTTGACAGCTCATTTGAGAGAATGATCTTAAAAATGAAGCACATCGAAAGACAAGGCGGACCACACCACAAAAAACAGTGATGATTGAATTTTCACCATTAAAAACTTCTTGGAAGCTACTGGAACGTTTATTTGCTATCCAGCTAGTTGACAAGGTTCCAAAGATGCGACGGATTAAGTGAGACCCAGCCTCACCTAAGACAGTGCGGTCCTAACTGTGTGACCCACCTTGATGTACTTATTCTATATCCATATTTATTTTCTCCAATCATTTTGGGGAAGATTGTCTGGAAAATGAAGCAAATTTAATTATAATGTGGACCATACCATAGGAAACAGTAGTGATTGACCATTAATGAGCCACAAAAGTATTGGAACAAGCTTATATTTGTTTTTTGTCATCATTTAGATTAATGTGACCTTGTGGACAGACTATGGAAATATTAATGGGTGCCTTAAGAATGTTTTAATTGCAGGATTGTAAATCACCACTGCTTCCCGAAGTATATGTATGGTCCACCTGACGTTTGCTTTTTCTTCACTTTTCTTGAATTGTGCCCTAAAATGATGAGAAAAACAGATGAATATTATCGATACAGAATATATACATCAAGGTAGGCCATCCAGTAAGGGCCCCACTGTCTTGGGTGAATCTAGGTCTCACCTAATCCATCCCCGGTTACGTGGATGAAAGGACCACACAAATATCAGCTTCATCCAAAACTTGCGTGGCTCAAGGAAGTTTTTAATGCTCGATTACTGTGGTTTCAAATGGTGTGGTCCACGCATTTCATTTATTTTAACATATTATTTTAAGGCTTGAACCTAAAATGGAGGCAGATGCAAGGCTCAAGGTGGGCCACACCACAAGAAGCAGTAGTGATAGTAATGCCACAGTTGAAACCTTCCTAGATTCCACCTTGATAGGGTTACATAGACTTAAAAATTAAAAAAAAAAATTATAAAAAACTCACGCGCGTGCGCACACACCCCCACACACTCACACCTTAGTGGGATTCCACCACCTATGGGTACTAGAACCCTTGACCAGGTGTTGAAAGTCCTGAGAGTTTCCTATGGTGTGACCCATTTGAGCCTTGGATTGCCTCCTCCTTAGACTATAATGCCCTGAAATCACCTGTTAAAATGGATGATTTAATAGTACATTGTTACATGTGCATGTGCATATTTAATAGGTATGCTACATTATTCTTTTGCTTGAAGATTGATGGCTGCGCATGTGCATATTTAATATGTGTTACATCATCCCAATCTATGAAAATAAATCTCATTAATCTGTGAGGAATGGTATGGTCGATACATTCTTTTTTATTTTTCCTTCGAATCTATGACTAGATTGCGGACCGTGTTTCCACTTTTAGCCGTCTATTTGTAAGCCATGGATGGAAAGGATAAGATTATCCAATTAAGAGGATTTACAAATGAAATCCATATAAATAAATCTAACTTCTTTGGGTGTGGATTAGCTACTGCCCACCAGGAATTAACTAGAGGCCTAGAGGGAAGCGGATTGTGTCCTGCCACTTACTGGACGATAAGCCGTCCAGTCAGGGCTCTGTGGGCCCCACCATGATGTATGTGTTTTATCTACACTGTCCATCCATTTTTTAATACTTTTAGGCCATAAACCCAAAAAAAGGCAGATCCAAGACGAAGTGGACCCCATGGTGAGGATTGAACTCCCACAGTTAAAAACTTCTTGTGAGCTGCGGCAGTTTTGGATATTAGTGTTGTACATTCATCCAGGTAACAGGTTGCATAGCAAATAAACATATATCACAGTGATCCGTAAGGGCCCGTTCGGCCGGTCGGATTGGAGGGGATTGGATGGTATTGGAAGGGATTGGAAATTAAATCCCAGGACTGGCCAGGCGTGCTAAACAAACTGGGTGACCTGATCCCAGGATATAGCAATCCCATGGATCTAAAGACAATCCACTGACAACACCATCATTACTTTTAGGGCCCGTATGCCGGGGTGGATTGGAAGGGATTGAATGGTATTAGGGTGGATGGCATGGATTTCGAGGTAATGATGGTGTTGTTAGTGGATTGTCTTAAGATCCATGGGATTGCTATATTGAGTCTGTTTGGCCCGCCTGGCCAATTCCGGGATTAAACCTTCCCATCCCTTCCAATCCCTCAAGCCAAACATGTCCCAGGTAAATATGAACGGATTAGGGTGGATTGGATGGGATTTAAAGGTAATGATGGTGTTGTCAGTGGATTGTCTTAAGATGCATGGATTGCTATATCCGCCAATCCTGGGATTTAACTTCCAATCCCTTCCAATACCATCCAATCCCTTCCAATCCGCCTGGCCAAACATGCCCTTAAATTCCATCCAATCCACCCTAATCCGTTCAAATTTCCTTGGGACGTGTTTTGTCAGAGGGACTGAAAGGGATGGGATGGTTTAATCCTGGGATTGGCCCGGCGTGCCAAACAGACTTGATATATCAATCCCGGTATATAAGGCAATCCATGGACAACACCATCGTTACCTTGAAATCTATGCCATCCACCCTAATACCATTCAATCCCTTCCAATCCACCCGGCCAAATGGGCCCTAAGCGTGTTTGATTTTCCAAGTAAATACACTGCGAGTAATAATTATTTCACTGGGTAATTACAGTGTTGAGATCGGTGTTTGATTTGATACTTACTTTCTTGATCTCTAAACCCAAGGAGACTGTGAAATGTACAGGGAGCCGCCATGATGTCTGTGTCTTATCTACACCGTCCATCTATTATGTACCTGAATTTAGGGCTTGACCAAAAAAATAAGGTTGATGCAAAGCTTAAGTGGGCCACACCACAAGATTTAGGGAATCGAAAATCTACTATTAAAAATGTATCGGTGTCACCTTTTCCTTTAGTGTGGGCCACCTGAGTGTTGGATCGAGCTCATTTTTTGGCTCATGCCTTAAAATGTTATGTAAAATTGATAGACAGCTTAGATATAACATATATATCATAGTGGAGTCCAAAAGTTTAAACCAATCTTTTTTACTCGGTTTTCGGGACAGAAATATAAGTGCATTTTCAAACAGGTAAAGCAGTAATAATTACTATTTCCCATTGCATTTACATGCAATTTGGAAAATCAAACGGGCCTTAAGAAGGTTTTGAGGGTGAATTTTTACTTCTCATGGTGTGGTTCACTTGAGATCTGAACTAGCCTAGTTCTTCGACTCATAACCTGTTTGCTACATGGGCTTACATGGGATCCCGTGAGATGGAATTGCATTTGGTCTCATCCAAATTTCATCCCATGTGGAGGGTGGGAAGAGTTGTTGGAATTAGGTGGATTTTGAAATCCATTACACATGTGGCTCCATATTAATGCATGTGTTTTATCCTTGTCATACATCTACATACCTTCTTTACACGTGACATTCTAGTTATATACGTGTACAAGTGAGATTCATTGATTGCATCCATGGTCCACCAGAAGAAGTTTTATTTAATTCAGTGTGAGTTTTATCCCTAACGTGGGGATTGAATGACCAAAATAGCATGGTTTTTCGGACATGCAATCATTGTACAATAATGATATTAATTACATCTAATACATTTTCATACCATTTAATCCCATGGACCAAACAGGCCTTCCCTAATAGCTCCGAGCATTTAATGTCTCCTGTGAGCAATCTTTATCCATGTTGTACATTCATTTTAATAGATTATTTTAAGAAATAAGCCTAAAAAGGAAATAGATTGAAAGCTCAAGTGAACCACATTATATAAAGTGTAACGCCCTGAAAATTGGAGGCCGTGCATAAACTCGACTCCCAAGTTCCCGGGTGTCACTTTATAACATCCCGAATTTTTTCTCAACTTGGCAATGGACGTCCTTGGATGTAAAACTTCCCTAGGACCTTATTTTGTTGTAATTAGGGAGTAACTTAGTTAAGTATTAATAGCTTAGATCACTTTCTATACAAACTACAAAGGCACAAGTACCACCTCAGACAGAAATCAAATAGGACTAAATCCTTTAGAAACTAAATGAGAATTAATTTAGCGTTAAACTAGATTCTCTATGCAATTAGCACTAATCACTTTAAATATGATCTGCAAGATCCAAACCGTGCAGTATCATTGATGCTAAATTACCCTGAAATCTAGAATTCATCCCTAAATCCGGTTGCTCTCGGGAGCGCACCGAAACTCCGTATTGGACCTGGACCGCACGTTGAAAGTCCGATAACCGCAAAACTATAAAGTTATGACCGCATTACTGGACTTGACAAGCCCTTCGAAAATCAAGTCTTAATTGTGTCTAAAAATGCACAACTTGAGCCTGGAGCAAAGTGTGTGAGAAACGTGGATATCTTTATAAATAAAATCCGAATTTAAGTAATCCGATTCGTGTTGCTTGTGGGCTAAATATAAGGATTTAGACCGTCAGAATCTGACCCAAATATACCCTCGGATCAGGAAAAATGTCCTATACATGGCCATGTACTTGTGGCCCTGATCGAGTGCTGGTGACCGTTAAACTGAAACTGGTCCACCACGGCTGATCTGTAAATCCGATTGGACCGAAAACTTAGCTTGACCTAGATCTAATGTCAGGGAACTTAAGTCCGACTGCATGCAGAAAAGGGGCCTCCAGAAGTGCTCCGTTGGATCGAAACGGCCGCTATTTGGCTGTACCTTAAGTATACCATGGCCCTAGGGCCATTTCCATCAGTCCTGGGCCTATATAAGGACCTTAAACCCTCTCTCTCTTACCTCATACGAATTTGAGAAACCCTAGGGGAGAGAGGAGAGAAAAGAAAAGGGAAAAGAGAGAAAGTGAGAGTGAGAGTTGGAGATTCCTCCTGGGATTCGATCCCGCTACTCCACGCACTCAACTACCATTTCTATATCGTTATACAGGCGATTTCGACTCCGTACTTGGATAAGAAATCCTAACGCCAATCTGTTTTAGGGATTCAGGTAGAGTACATGGTAAAATAGCTAACCTGTTTCATGCTATAAGTTGCCGTTGTGCCGTAAACAAAGACTTAGTGTTTAAACTGAGTTCGTTACGCGTTTACCGGTGAAAGGTGCAACCTATAAACATTTAGGTTATGGTTTTCAAGGCCTTCAATGTCAGTAATGGTTTATGACTGACTTGATTACTGTTACATATGATTAGATGCGATGTTTCCCGTATATTACACACATATGTAAACTATGTTGATTTTAATGTCTTCCATATATTTGTTGAAATGCTTAAATGAATATGAAATTATGATTCCTACTTGCCATGATTATTGTTTGAGAATACATGCTTGTTGTATGGGTGACAACTCCTTGGTGGAAGGATTTGCTATAATATAGGTTATAACTAATTTATTTGATATATGATGGAATGTGTAGACTAAGTGTTTGATGAAATGTTTGAATGAGAAATGGTCCAATGAATTGTATTTATTTAGGGCGTTGAGATAAGATTTCTTAACTACCTTACCTAGGTATATAATTTTCTCCATGTAGTCTTAATTTCAACTACGTGGTTTATGTATAAAATGCACATGTATAATAACATGTTCTATGTGATTGATAAAATGTTTAAATGAGGTATTGTTCGTTGAACTGTATTTAATAAGGGTGTTGAGATAGAATTCTCAGCTACCTTATCTATATGTATAGTTTCCTTCATATAACCTAAATTCCGATTATGCAAATTTATGGATGAAATGCAATATATGACAATATGTGCAATGTGTTTGATGAAATGCTTGAATGAGATTCATGTTGGAAATGTTCGCTAAATGCTTATATGATTATCACATGTCTCCATATGCTTTATTTGAATATGATTAAGACTACTATGCAGTCCAGGCAATCGATAACAATTCCTATTTGAGTGGCTGCATTAGTCTCGCCATAATTGATGCGTTCGGTGAATCCGAGTCGTATGATGATCGTCGACAACGGTATTTTGTCGATTAATTCAGCGTACACTCGTATCAGTCGAGCTTGTCAAGTAACTCGATTGACCCGATGTATGTTCACCATATATGGACGCTACTGCTTGAATCTAAAGTACCAAACTCACCAGTAGAAAATCCCTTTAACCTTGGTATCTCGATCTGCTAAGACTCATGAGCCGGGCATGGTGGTATGGGACACCGTGGTCGAGCTGTCGGCCTACGCTGGGGTGACGAGCCTCCCCGTAGTGACCAGTGAGCAACCCAAACTCGTGAGCCAAATACGGTGGTATGAGACACTGTATTCGAGTTGTCGGCCTACCCTTGCGCAGCCTGGCTGTGGTCCCCAGTTGGGTTGGTGACGAGTCTTCAAAAATAGACTGCCAGTTGGTAAGGTGTGGGTGGTAGTGACCTCGAGTGTACTCTGAGACTGCGTTAAGTGACGAGTCTTTCCGTAGCAACCAGAGTACAAACTAGGCCTGCACTGATAAGGTGACGAGCCCTTTGCAGTGACTTAGAACCGCAACATCGTATGAGAATTGCTAGGACTGACGACCCTAGAATGGATCATTGTTTGAGAATTGATATAAGGGAGGTACCTTAGCTTCCCAATCCTTCTGTATGAAAAGGACTAATAAGAACTTGGTAATCACGTTCATGCACTGCACTACATGTGCCGTTTGGCATTGGGCAGAGTACTGAGGAAGTGACTGACATGCGCGACTGTTAGATGAAAATCGCAGAGGGAGTGCAGGCGAGGGCATGCAATATTTATACATACCATTCATGCATTAATTAGGGTACTTAGGGATGTTTGATTGTATTGCTTTATCATTACTACTTGACTGAATTGATAACATGTTAACATTTGCTTTATTGTTCCACTGAGTTGATCACTCACTCCCACGTTACGGGACGGTGTTGTACACACCAATAGACCCTGTTGTAGGTTCAGATGATGGCGTAACCTGCGAGACGGAGCCAAACTTTAAGGATGATGAGGAGACATTCTCATATATTCGGTATTCTGGCGGGTTTATATAAGCCACTCGGAACGACGGGATTACAGGAACATATGATTAGTTGGACATCCACATTTTGTCATTTTGTATTCCTTTTGAAATAGATATGTATTTATTCAGCTTAGTGATGCTATCATACTCAGGAGGTTGAGAAACACGTCTATGTACTTTATATAAATCCATCACAGTCTTTCGCTTGCATAATTTAACCATCGCTGGAGTATGATATGCTGTTTTGGTATAATCTCATTCATGTTTAAGGCACTAATACGGACAACATTAAATCATCATTATCTATGTTGCATAAGTGATGCGTTGGAACTTGGGAGTTGAGTCTATACTCGACCCCCGATTTTCAGGGCGTTACGCACTTATGCTAATTTTTACTAATTTACGTTTAATCAGGTTTAAATGCGCAACATGAAATTTCTTGGAATATGAAATATAATCACAACTGATCTACTGAAATGAAAGAAGTCAAATATATATATATATATATATATACAAGTTCAAAAGAATGTAAATGGGTCGCACCAGGCGTTGCCCAACGAAATCACAAAAGGAATATCATATCCAAAAGAATAGGGCTGGGTCCACAACTCAGCGATCCAAATCCCGCTTATCAAGCCGATGGAGAGTCGCCCATCAGCTGGAAGTAAGACAGCTCATCCTCCTCGTCAAGGCTCATGCCGTCGGGCTCCTCGAACTCATCGCTACTTGTAACCATTGAAGAGTCTGGTTGGTATTTTAAAACACCGTCCCAAAGTGGGAGTGAGTGATCAACTCAGTGGGTGCTATTAATCTCAAGTTGTAATAGACATCAATTATATTATGAACTTAATAAAAAATAATCATTCATAAATACCTAACTAATCTTATTAATGCATATGCATGATAGATGATATGATGCATGCCCTCGCCACAACACTCCTTCAAGCGACTCCATCTAACGATCGCATATAACCAACACTCCCTCAAAGCGACCTCGACTGCCGAGTCGCCACCCTAACTAGTGCGATGCAATGTGGTCATGTTAGCCGAGTTCTTAGTTAAGTCCATTCATCCAGCAGGTTGGGGAAGCTGATACACCCCATGTATCAATACCCTAAACTGGTTGCGAGGCCAAGACCCCTCAACGTGTGATGCTAAGACCCCGCGATCCTTGATCCTGTCGGGTTTCCCATCCCCGACTTTAAGCACATGGGGAGTGCCGAGAAGAAGGGATTGCTCGCGGTCACTATGGGGAGGCGCGTCACCCCAGCGTAGGCTAACAACTCGGACACAATGTCCTATTCCACCATGCCCGGCTCACGAGGCGGTGGATCGGTTTTCAATTTAGTTATCGATGGGCTACAACGGTTGCAGGGTGTTCCAGGTTCCATACATATGTGAGCAATCAAGGTTAACAAGCAAGATTGGTCAGTAACAGGCTATACTGCACAAGTCCAGGCAAACACGGGACAGACGACATTGGGTATGAACGACCCATGTAGTCTAACTACTGCCGTCCTTCTGTACTTGCCCAAACCCATGGGTTTAGCCCAGGGTAATTCTACCAACGGGACTACCCCCACTCTCCTCATTTTCTTGACCAACCAAAGGGTTGACAATCGTCCATAACATGCTAAAAATCGGTGTTATCAACTAGCATAGGCGATGTCATGCATTCATGTTTCTCACATACAATTCAAAATTTCCACAAGCTAGCTAACAATATTATGAAACAGAGGTGCATGTGTGGTGTGTGGGTTAGCGAGGAGGCTAAACATCCCATATATCTCATAGGATCAATTTACATAAGGATTAATAAGGCATACATGATATAGGCAACAACATATGAAGAAAACCAAACATGACATAAACATGAGATCATCAATTCATACCAAAGCATGTGAGAGGCAAGAACAACATCATATTAGAGAATTAACGTGACATATAATTCCATACAATTCCAAATAACCCAACAATTCCTAGAGTCTCCATAAATTCTCACAATGCATCACCCAAACAAACAAAATCATTAGATCCATACTACAATTGGTGCAAGGCCACATAAGGATAATAGTCCGCACCTATGGATTGTTGAAGACTTGGAGAAACGACCTAGGAGTGTGGATTTGGGGTTGATCGGCCGGAATCTCTAAAGCACACATTTGCATGTTAGATTTCAATGTAAATCTCCTCTCATCACAAGGGTTTCAAGAAAAAGGGGTGATGGATCTTACTTAGATGATCAACAGAATGAAAGGGTGGTCGTAGATGAGGGTTTCTTCTTAGAAAAGAGGTAGGAAGTTGTGGGGTTTGATTTCCTTGGGCCCCACCTCGATCTAGGGTCCACCTTGCTCTCCTTCACTCTCTCTTTCTCTCTTTACTCTCTTTGGTTGTTGGAGAATGGTGGAGGTTATGAGGGAGAGAACTTGGTTGTTGGAGAATGGTGGAGGTTATGAGGGAGAGAACTTGGTTGTTGGAGAATGGTGGAGGTTATGAGGGAGAGAACCTGATTGTTGGAGAATGGTAGATGTTATGAGGGAGAGAATGGTGGAAGTTATAAGGGAGAGAGCTAGGGTTTATTTCCTAGAATTGGGCTCATTGGGCCCAAGTTTCCTAAATGCCCACAATGGCCCTTTAGGACTCCCTATTGGCGTTGGGGCGGCCCTAGCACCCCCCCTTAGCCACCAAATTTGGTGGGTAGGTGACTCATGGCCCGATGAGGGGTCATGTAAAGTTTGGGAACAAACGGATTAACGGATATGGGGTTTGATCATATAGTTCCGGTCTCTAAATGACCCTGTGGGATCTATTCTGATTGATGGAGCAGTTCTGGTGGCCCTCTGGCCATGAAACTTACAGGATAAGTGCTTCATGGCCCGATGAAGGGCCATGCAAAATTTGGGGATAATCGGATATGGGTTTGGTCGCACAGGTCCGATTCGCAATCAACAGTCACCGTGCTACGATCGGGACCTAGATTTTGTGGGTGGGCGTAAACAAATACATTAGACCTTTATCGTAAATTTGGAAAAAAATTGACAGCGAAAATGCCTGAAATCCCAGTTTTATTTACCAGTTGCAGATTCTAATTCTGGCATTGGTGGGTTGCATTTGGCAAGTGCTGTTGGGACGGCTTGAATAGTTTATTTCTAGGTGTCCACTGGGTCCATGGTCCGCGATTGACTATAAGCCCAGTGAGATCCATGCTTTCCCAAATTTTTAGATTTTTCTAACCTTCCTCGACTGCTGCACGGCCTACACAAGCCGTCGCCGAGTACAAACCAATCATCTGACTTGATGGCCTGCACACAGTTTGATCGTAACCAGATTGAACCACTCATGTATAAGCTAACGTTGAGTGCTAATGGTCAGTAAATAATAATATAAGTTAATTAAAAAAAAATTTAAAAAATTTTTGAAAATTCAAAACGGTAAAAATCCAAGATGTTACAGAAAGTAGTAGGGATTTAATTCTCACCATTAAAAACTTCATAGGACCCACTATTATGTTTATTTTTCATATAATTTGTTCACAAGGTCACATGGACCTGTCTGAAGGCCCAACATAAATATTAGCTATCCAAAACTTTCGTGCCCTCTAAACGTTTTCAACGGTAAGATTTCAATTCTAACTGCTTCATGTGATGTGGTCCACAGGAGACTTTAACCTGCCTGTCTTTATGGGCTCATGTCTTAAAATGATCGTCAAAATAAATGGACAGCGTGCCTCTCTTTTTGGGCTCATGTCCTTAAATGATCTGTCAAAATAAATGGAGAGCGTGGATAAAACATGCACACCGGGCCCCACGAAGCCCCTTAACAGGACCGTCGTCTCAATTTAGGTCCTGATGGGGTAGTACCCAATCCCACCCAATATATTAGCACTTATCAATCAAAATTAAATACTAGCTTGTACCGTACAAAACATACATGTTTTCGGCTCATTACAAGCTGGGCCAACGGGTAAGTAATCCAGACCATTGATATTTTAGGACTGGTACATGATCCTGGCCTAAGAATTTCAAGTAAGAAGAATCACAGGGGTTTCAACCTGTTGCCTGCAAGACTCTTAAGATAAGAAATACGGCAACGGTCACCGTTCAACGGAGAAAGAAGTTCGAGATTTGTGGCTGTGATTTTTCCATTGCATTCCACACCCACATTATAATAGGCTATTGATCTGACATGTGAATTATGTGCTCCTAATAAGCAGGGTTATAAACGTTGTGACTTTTGGTCTATGGGCATGGGGCCCACTGATGAATGGTCAATATAATCCATGGCATGAAGCGCAGTTAGGTGGGCCCACCGTGATGTATGGGTCTTATCCACACCTTCCATCCATTTTTTCCTATTATTTTAGGATATAATCCCAAAAATGAGGCATATTCAATGTTCAAGTGGACCACACCACAGGAAGCAGCGGTGATAATGATTCTCAACAACACAAATATCAGATCCATCCAAAACTTCTGTGGCCCCGAGAAGTTTTCAACGGTAAGAGTTTAATCCCGATTGTGTAGTCCACATATGTCTTGGATATACCTCAGTTTTGGGCTTATAAACTAAAATGATATGAAAAAATAGATGGACGGTGTGGATAAGATCGAAACATCAAGGTGGCCACTCAAAGGTCCTGCCCGTTCCCAGCTGGCAGCTGGAGACGGACGGGGTTAGGACGCAATCCGCGTCCCCACACAAGTGCATTGAATGTGCACCGTTGGTTTTTCATCCCGTCTTGCTTGGAAGCGGTACCACACACCAGCTATAAAGCCGCTGTATTGACGTTAACAAGTTCCGTGGGTCTCATCATGAGTTATGTGTTATATCCAAACCGTCCATCCATTTGTAGATATCGTCTTAAAGCTTGAGCCGAAAAATAAGACAGATCGAAAGATCAAGTGGACCACACTAATAAAAACCAGCGGGAGATTGAGCGTTTACCATTGAAACCCTTTTGGGGGTCACTGAAGTTTCGGATCAATATGAAATTTGTTTATCATCTTCACCCATATATTTATGACCTTATTAACAGATTTGATGGAAAATAAACGTTATGGTGGGCCCTACGAATTTTTTAACGTTGAAAATATTATCCTCGCTTCTATTTGTAGTGTGGTCCATTTGAGCTTTGGATATGATTCATTGTTTTTACTAATGCTCTAAAATGATCTCAAAAAAATGGATGAACGGTGTGGATATAATAAATACATCATTGTGAGGCCCATGTAACTTTGATCTCCTTTAAACCGTTCGTACAACACGGAGCTCGAGGAGCGTTGGCACTCGTCTTCGCGCGACACGTATCTACCAGCTGTATATATATATATATAGCTGGTGTGCGGTACACCAGCCAAACCGCTTCCGTGTTTCTTCTGCTAACGTGTGGCCCACCCAACTGATAAACGGCCATTTTCTCCTGTTCTTTTATGCCAAGGAATATACATGTGGGGCCCACCTGATGATTGTTTGGCTCTTTCTCTGGGCACATGCAATGGCGAGCGTGCACTTGGCACCTCTTTTCGTTAACCCTTTTCCTCAAATTGCGGTTTTAGTGTATAATTATCAAGAAAAAAAACTTAATAGTCTTCGAGAGTATGGCCATCCATGCGTATGCATCATTACTTGTACAAGAGCATTAATATACACATGATCCAAACCGTCTAATATCGTGGGCACACTTTGGATGGCTCAGAACAACAACATCATATGAATCTGACAAGGCCATATTTATTCTCTAACCTTCTTTCTGTATGAACATGAACGGTCACACTTTGCCAGAGCATCAATTAAATCCTGCTCACTCTGCCAGCGTGTCAAATAAATATCAAATCAGACGAGACTGTGAGCAGGTTCTACCGTCAGAACAAACCTGTCACATCTGTGGAAATCCAATCCGTTGAAACGTTCGATCTCATAATGGAAATAGCATAATATAAACTTCAGATTGTTCAACTAATAAATTGAGGAAGACCATCGAAATCAATGGACTTCCGTTGATCTGATCTATTATGTATTTTTAACCATTATGATATGTAGATCTATCCTTTTTTAATTTCATAGATTATTAATATTTTTTCGAAAATTTTAACGGTTCAGATATCCCACGGATATGACACGTGGGAGAAAAAGAAGGAGAGTAGGGTAAACTTAGCGTGCTCATGGTAGTACTGGATCATTTATCCCCGTACTATAACCAAGGGAATACAGATAATATATAACTAATGAGTAATGATCGTGACCTGGCGGCGTCATGTCGTCCCGCTTTTATTCATCCCGTCCGTTGATATTCACTTTCGACGGTCAAGATTAATCGGGATGGGGCTGCGCCTCTTGTATTCTAATACAATGCGTTTCACGACATTTCGCCTTTACCGCCGACGCCCGGTCTATTAAAATGATACAGTACAAAGAACCCTATTATCGGTGAAAATATCAGAACTACCACTTCCAATATGATACTCAGGCTGTGTATGACGCTTGATACTCAGGCACTCAGAAATTATACACGTGGCATATGTTAGCTCAAAAAACCGATTATATTGTGCATCGCAGTTTCTCAAAGTAAAATCCCAAGATCAGATTGGTTGAACAATCTTAACCTCTGATTCGCGGACACTTGTTTGTGAAAATAGAACCGTTGAATTTTAATTTAACTGTCCAATAAATAAACCAATACTAAGATAATGAAATAAATTTAATTTTAGTACATGATATATTGTTACTGACCACCATAATTTGGACGGTTTTAATTTGATGCATCTGTGCCACGTGTGCACTTTCAAAGTGCCTGCGTATCATCCACCGCAATCTGCCAGAATATCTCTCCGTCCTCGGATCTGAGCGGAGCGAACGTCAATATCACAATCAACATACGTCCATCTTACATGCTTCCTGCAAACATCAGGATCTGGACAATTTTTCTGGTGGGCCACACAGATAGATCATTTAAAAAAAATCAAACCGTTCAGACGATCTGGATCATCTGATTGGATGATTTCTGACAATTGCAAAGGCAAAAAAGTCATGAGAAATCCATTCGGTCGTTATTGGATACGGGAGCGGATTAGGTGGTATCCCGGGTAAGACATTAGTGGTGTTACCCGGCCATATGGGGCCCACCTTGATTAATTATTTTTATATCCATGCTGTCCATCTGTTTTTCCATCTCATTTTAGGATTTAATCCCAAAAATTAAGTAAATCAAACTATCAGGTAGACCACACCATTGGAAATAGTAGTGATCGACCATTAAAAAATTATTGTGGGCCATATAAGTTTTAGATCAAGATGATATTTGTAGTTTTCCTTAATCCAGGTCTGTTTTACCTTATCAAAAGGATGGATGGAAAATAAACATTACAGTAGGCTCTAGGTATTTTTTAATGGTAGGCATTCAATCACCACTTTTTCTGTGGTGTGGTCCACTTGAGATTTTGATATGCTTGATATTTAGTACCACGCACTTAAAATGATCTTCTAAAACTAATAGACAGCGTGGATATGCAATACATTCATCAAGGTGGGCCCAACGATCAGGATAACACCCAACAACGTGTTACCCGGGTAACACCTATTCGCTCCCATTGTGTGGATACAACACATGTGAACGGTCTGGATATCTTAAATGCATCGACAGCTCACATGCGAGCATTAGGCATCTCATTTACACACCAACCCGTCTGCCAGCTCGGCGTCGGTCATAATACGTTGTTGAAATGGCACAAAAATCAAGCCGTCCAATCAAAACGTGGGCGCCAATTACGTTATCAACCATCCGATCAATAGAATTTGATATTGACGGTCAAGATCGTTTCCGCAAAATAGTCCCAATCAACAATTCAATACATGTCTTCATTAGGACCGAACATGACTTGCTCATGATCGTAAATGATCAGTGGTTCTAACCATCTCATTCATGGACTACAAAAGGGATAGCTTTAAAAAAAGAAAAAAGAAAAAGAGGCCAAGTCAAGGATGGATGGGATCATCTATTCTTTCTGATTTTTACATTGTAGCTCAACAAATGTGTTCTAGGATTAATGGATGGTTCAGATCAATTAATTGAACTGTCCAAATGACACAAATGAAAAAAAGAAAAAGAAAAAAAAAACAACTTCACAAAGGCAGGAGGGGCTAAAGGGGACGGATTAGTGTATAAGTCTAGAGCTGGGCATGGGATGACCTGACTCTGTAGACTTGACTCGTCTGACTCATTCAAATCTGACTTGTTTTGAACCATGTGTGTGAGTTGATCTGAATTGAGTTGATTTTGTCCAATCTGAACTCAAGTTGTGTCACCTAAGTAACACAACACGAAATCCAATTTAGTATTGACTTGATTTGAATCCAAAACTCAACTTATACATATATACTAAAAAAAACTTAGATATGATGTTTTTGATATGAGATGCTTGGACAACCCCCAATTTTGGCAAGTGAATCTAGGTTGAGTTGTGATTTTATCTGCTGGATACCTGTTGCACTTGACCCGACTTGACCTGACTCGGTAGTTATGACTGGGTCAGACCCTATTCGGATTAGTCCAGGCCACACCCGAACTTGGTTCGGGTCAAGTATGTTGGACTCGATACCAAGTCGGGTCAAGTTTAGGTCAGGTATATTTCAAAACCAGATTGGATTAGGTCAGCCCTAACTCGGTCCAACTCAACTCGATGCCCAGCTCTAGGTCCCATGGCGTGGATTTCTTCTCTATGTATATGTTGCATGTCCACACCGAATATGAATGTAGCCCACCCCACGGCTAGATTATCATGAATTTCACACCAATTGATCATCTCTATAGAGCCCAACCTAGGTCGGCGACGGACCAAAACAAATAAACCTGAGCCCGAGCCTGGCCACCCACTTTTGTGAAAGATCTGGGCTGTTCATTAAGCATGCTCACATTGCTAGTATTTTTTCAGACCTTTAATTTTGTGGGTCACTAATCATATGATTAAGATCATCCAATTAATGTGATTTCTCACTATGGTGGATCCACCAGATGAACGGTCCAGATCATGGTCAGCTGTACCACGTGTCCGGTTTCTATGAAGGGTAACAGCAATTGTAGTGGCAATCATGCAATTTAGGTGACAGTCAAGGGCATTGTGCTGGTTAGTTATAGTATTTAAGAAATTTCAAACCTGTAGCTGTTGGTTTGAAAAGGAAACTCTTGTGTGATAGGCTGTAAATCAAGCAATCAATACGTCTCATTTTCTTTTATTTTCATTCTCATTTATTTCAATTTTTTTTGTCATCTTCAGATTGAAGAGCAGCCATGACTCTGTTTATAAGTCAATGAAAGGTGGCTAGTTTTTCATGGGATTTTGGAAGGTAGTGATTTAGTGGCAGATTCTTCAATAAGGGCATATGATCAAATGATTTTATTCAACTGGTATGTGTTTTTTTTTTTTTTCATGGGTTTCTTTTTTCTTTTGGGTTATATGGATGACTGTGTTCGTGAATGATTGGTAATATGAATTGGGTTTTATTTTCATTTTGGAGATATGTTTGGTTTGAATTGAAGGACTTTTGATTGATCTCAGTTCATCTGTTTTTCCTAGTACAAAGGAAACATGTATTGCTTTTTAATCAAGAAGAGGTGATTTTGAAAGGAAGGCTGGAGGGTGGGAGAATTTTAGTCGCTGATTTGGAGAAGGTTGATGATTTCATGATCTTATTCATCAGGTATGTAGCTTTCTATCTATTTCTATCTATTTATCTACCTATCTACAATTCAAGGATTGGTGACTTGGCATAGTTGAGACTCAGACTCAGGACCAAGCGAGAGTCGATCCATGTCACCACCAAGTCCTAAATCCATTATTTCTATGTGTGTACCTATGTAGGCATGTCCGATTTAGTAGTTGCTCTCTCTCTCTCTCTCTCTCTCTCTCTCTCTCTCTATATATATATATATATGTGTGTGTGTGTGTATGTGTGTGTGTGCGTGCGCGCGCGCGCGCGCGTGTGTGTGAATCATTGCTTGATTAGGGTCTCTTTCATTCCCTTTTTAACTAATTATTGATTTGGGAACAGAATTTCTGTGAATTATGTAATAACCTTATTTTATAGTTGCAAAACTAGAATCACACGAGGCTTATTTAGACGCACCCTCAAAAGGGACATTTGATGGAAAGATATTATTTTAAGTGAAACGTCAATTTAATTTTATATTTGGATGCACTTTTGCAAATCACTATCGGATTTCATGCTTGACAAAATAAGCATTGAAAAGCTCCCTTCAACAGGAAACCCTCTTTTGTAGGAATTGTGTTCAAATGAGCCATTATTATTATTATAGGGTCCTGACTCTTGCTCGGGTGGTATACTCTCAGGAGTTTCACGGTCAAGGGTTCGAGTACCCGTAGGTGGTGAAATTCCACTAGTGTGAGTGTGTGGGGGTGTTTCTGCGTGTGTTAAAAAAAAAAAACCGAGCCATTATTATTATTATTATTAGTAGTAGTAGTAGCTCATGGAGACTTGAACCCAAAAGGGTAAGTGCTCACAACGAATGCTATCATTGTAGTTCCAAAATGTTTTAGTTTATGCTCTTACCTATTATTTGAATATATTAAGAAAGATGTATGGTTTAAGGATGCTATTAATTAAACTAGTCTAGTTAATGATGATTTAGGCTTTTTTAGTCTTGAATGCCAAGATTAGTTTTATCTTATCTTTGAGTTAAGTTTGATTTCAGATCAATTATAAGTAACTTGGTTACTTAATATTACTTGGGTCTCGTTTGGATACCACGAGATAAGTTACTTTTATAATTAGTTGTAAGTAACTTTTTTACTTAAAATTACTTAATCACTTTAATTATTTTTTAAAAAGCTTTTCTACTTTACCTTTGTTACCGAAGAGAAGCATCAGGAGAGGCGAAAGAGAGAAAAAGCTAATAAGTATGTTATTTACCAAATTTACTTATTTTCGTAGTAAGTATAAGCTAAGAGAAGCTATTTAAGGGATAAGTAGCTTAAGTAACTTACAATCCAAATGCCCCTTCAATCACTTCAGCTTAATAAGTAGAAATCAAGATAAACACCAGACATAAGTCAGAAGCCCCATAAGTTGACTCAGTCAATTTGGCTCAACTTTTTTATTTTTCAAGCTTTTACAATCTTTGCTAAAGCTAGCTTGCATGTACAAGGCAACTCGTTTATTTGCCACCTGATGTGCCATCATGATATATAAGTATGAGATCCAAGCCATCCATTAGGTGGGTCCAATAGTGAAGATGAGTTGATACAAAAATCAAGCTAATCTACCTGTAAGGTAGGCCACATCATTGCTGGAGACAAAAAATGGGACTCTGATTTTTAAGTGAGAATATGTACATGGTCATTTCTATGTGATGGACGGCTTGGATCTTGCTCTAGTACACCCTGGTGCATATAGTGGCATTGGATGTGAAGCCACCCCCACTGGGGAATTGATACCATGACCTTAATGTTGAAACTAGGTTTCTTTCACTCTGTCTACCACTTGAGCTATGGATCAGGGTGTACATGGCCTTGGACTTTCTGTTTTTTTTTTTTTTGGGTCAGCTTGTTAGTACACACCCATGTCAGTACACACCCTCCGTGTTAGCCACTGTTGCTAGGGATCGATACCAAGACAGCTTGTTAGTACACACCCATGTCAGTACACACCCTCCGTGTTAGCCACCGTCGCTAGGGATCGATACCAAGACTTCGAGCGTTGAAACGAGGTATCTCTACTCAGTCTGCCAGTTGAGCTATAGATTTGGGTGTACATGGCTATGGACTTAAACCTCTTTTGAACTAGGCTGTATTTAGCATATTCTTTATCTAATGAATAGGGTTGTGTTTGGTTGCCCTAAATTTCATAAAATATCATGAAATTTTACACCAAATTAGACTGCTTAATCATAAAATATTATGATATTTGGTGCAACCAAAGGACCCTCATTCTCTTGGTCAGGTTTTACATTTTGTAAGAAGTTTTCTATTATTTTTTATGGATGTATCATCAATTAATTTAAGTGGACTGTCTTCTCAATTTCATAAGTAAATCAATTAATTTTGTATTTTCATGCGTTTGATAATCACCATATTAAAGCCAAACAATGATGGCCTTTTAAAAAATAAAAAATAAAAATTTGAGAGCAGATTGCCTAATGAGTAAACTCTGTGGGACCCACTGCCATGTGTGTCTTATCCATGCCGTCCATTCATTTTCTCAGATCATTTTAGTGCATGAGCCTATAATCGAAGTATATCAAGATCTCAAATAGACCACACCACAGGAAACAATGGGAATTGAACACCTACCTTTGAAAACTTCTAAGGGGACAGAAGTTTTGGATCAAGCTTATATTTTTGTTTTTCCTTCATGCTTTCATGTGACCTTATGAACAGGTTGGATGACAAATAAACATCACTCTATGTCCTTAGATATGTTTCAATGGTGGACATCATTATCACTACTGTTTCTTGTGGTGTGGTCCACTTGAGCTTTAGATATGCTTTGATTTTTGTCTCATGATGTAAAATAAGGTGATAAAACGGATGGACGGAGTGGATAACACACACACACACACACACATCACTTATGGCCCCCACAGAGCCTACTGAGCTACTCAGTAAGGAATCCACTCTCTGTTTATTTTTGGATAGTGGTGTACAGCCATAACAGCAAGGTTACAATCTCAACGGCCTGGATCATCCAACGAAGCAGTACTTTAGGACGTTCCGACAGGTGGGCCTAAGTGAAATATAACAATAAAGACATTCACCTGTTTTTCAATGTCATAATAAACCGTTTTCTACTCGCCCAGCTAATAGCCAGCTTTTTGGTCGGTGAAGATGATCAGATACATAGGCTTTCTTTAGTTATGATCGGATACAACGATTTGTCTTACTTTTGGGGAGCCGATTAGTTGCGGCCCTGACGGTGGGGCCACCTTGATGTATATACTGTATATCCATGCCGTTCATTCGTTTTGCCAGCTCATTTCAGTCCATGAGCCAAAAAATAAATTGGACTCAAATAAGAAGTGGACCACACCACAAGAAACTATAGTAGTTGAGTCCACACTCTTACGAGTTTCAACCCTGGTTAACTATTCGAGTAGCTATAGGTAATGAAATCCAATGGGTGGGGGTGTGTTAAAAAGAAAAAAACCAAAAAAGAAAAAAGAAACAGCAGTCATTGACCATTAAAAACTTCTGGAGGGCTAAAAAGGTTTTGGATCAAGCTGATATAATATATATATTTTTTTTCACTTCATCCATGTCTGCGTGACATTAATAACAGGTTGGAAGGCAATAAATATTATAGTGGCATCATGGTGGTGGGCCTTGGGAGGTTTTTAATGGTGGGTATTTAATCACCACTGTTTTCTATTGTGTGGTGCACCACAGATTTGGATCTACTTCATTTTTTGGGCCCATGCCCTAAAATGCACTGGCAAAGTAAATGGACGGTATAGATATACAATATATTAAAAACTTTTTGTGGGCTACTGTAGTTTTGGATCAACATGCTATTTGTGATTTCCCTTCATCCAGGTTCGTGTCACCTTATCAACAATTGTTTTATGGCAAATAAGAATTAAAGTGGGGCTTAAGAAGTTTTTAACGGCCGGCGTTCAATCAGCACCATTTTCTTGTGATGTGGTCCACTTGAGATTTAAATCAGCTTCATTTTTTGGGACCATGCCCTAAAACAATAGGGTAAAACATGGATATATACACAACACATACATCAAGGTGGGCTCCACAGTCAATGCCTCACTCACTGAGCTTCCCTTTGGGTGTTGCCTCATTAGTGGGCCCCACTATGCAGATTGCCTAACTCAATTATCATGCCTTCAATCACCGCCATTTTCCTTTGGTGTGGTCCACTTGAAATTTGGATCTACCTCATTTTTGGGACCATGCTCTAAATTTATAGGATAAGTTGGAGTGGATATACAAAACACAAATCAAGATGGGCTCCACAGTCAAGACCTCACTCACTAAGCTCCAGTCTAGGGTGTTGGCTCATTAGTGGGCCCCACTATGTAGATTGCCTAACTCAATTATCATGCCAGTTAGCTCATTAAATGGTCCACATATGTACATAGAATATGGACAGCCATTAATAATATTTACATTCAATGTGGAGTTCTAGTTAAGTCATCAGGTGGCCATGATTATATTAAAACGATATAACCATTGATAGTTTCAAGGTATTGCATTTTAGTAGCATTCCACTTCGACCATCCATCTCCCCCTGCTGTGGGTCCCACCTACTCTAACACACATGCCTATCCATTGAATCCAGCTTCAAAACAAATCTCAGCCGTTCCTAATTTTGTATTCTGTTTTTGCTTACAGCACCACAATCTAAAAGTGCCAATGGGATGCGTTTCTTCGAAGATCGTGGCTCGGTCAAGGAGCTTTCGGGAAGACCTGAGACGGAGCTTGAAGAGGAGAACCGACGGCTTGCCTGCCCTAGATGATATACTCAGCTCCAAGAACGGTGGAGATCAATTCCTTGCTCTTGTTTGCACTGCTAACACAGTAGCCAAAAAACTCCAAAATGGAAATCTCGCGACAGAGTCCACTACTGAAGTAGACCCATCTAATAAACAGACGAACCAAGAGTCCATCAATACCAAAGTACTGATATTAATGGACGACATGGAAGAAAAACAGGGACAACAGCAACAACAACAACAAAAATCAGTAACAGAAGGATCTATAATCTTCGATGGGTCCCGTCAATTAGGTATTGAAGGGCAGTGTCCAATCCAATGTGACAATATCAAAGCGGTCCAAGATAATGGACCCATAGTAAATGGTGGAAGTCTAGTACATACTCGAAGCATCGACACCGTTGAGGAGTATGATGCAATGGTCGAAGTAGGCAATCTACCGTCCCAAGTAGAACAAGATGGACAAGATGTAATAATTCATCATCTCTCACAAAGTGCAAATGACCAATGTGTAGGATCTTCAGGAAGCTCTTTTAACGAGTGTTTGATGATTAAAGAGGAAGACGGAAAGGAACAACACACCACCAATGATGGCAGGCCTAATCATGCCGAGGCTGTTATCGCAACTGTTGAAGACGTGAATTTCACAAATGAAAAGGGATTTCGGAGGAAGGCGAAGGCGAAAGAGCTGGCCACCCTTAGTATTCCAACAACAGTTGATTTTCCAGACTTAGGAAATTTTGGAGATTGGATCGAATCAAGGAACCAAGTGTTCTCCAATGGCGAATATGTGACACCCAAATTTGGTAAGTTTTGCATCGCGAATCCGGCTTATGGTGGCGGTGAGTGCAAGGTATTCGATCCAGAAATGCTGGCTTCCTTTGAAGAAGCCATGAAGCAGCTGACAGAAGAGGAGGAATGTATCCTTCAACAGATTGTAGAGAATCTGGAGGAAGAGAGTGTTGGAAAGGAGGAAAATAAGGACGACATTTCAGATCAAATAGAAGGGTAGTATACATCTTAGTCATATACATTATGACTTAGTTTCTTGTCTGTGCCTATTTAGATAGAGAATTATCAGTATTATAATATAAAAGTATCACCATTACATTACGAGTAATTTCTTTCTTGCAATGAAAATTGATCTTTTGTATGAATGATTGGGTGGGATTCTCATATATCGAATTTTCAGCAAATGCACTTTTTAATGCCTGTCTGGTCCGGATCAACTGGTTGTCATGCAACATGGGCTGACTTGTTTGGTCTGGAGTTGAGTCGAACGAGTCCATTTATTTTCATTATTATTATTATTATTATTATTTTTACACACGCACCCACTACCCACACACGCCATAGTGGGATTTCAACACCAATGGGTTTCGATCCCAAGACCTCGTATTGAAACTCCTCAAAGTTTACCACTCGGGCAAGGACTGAAGCCCTCAAACGAGTCCATTTGAGTAGACTCGAACGAGTCCATTTGAGTCAGACTTGAAAGAGTCATCTGTCAATAATTTCTTGCCATGATCAAGAAAATGTCCTAGATTGGAGGACTCTTATAACCTTCTTCTTCTTCTTCTTTTTATTTTTATTTATTTAATTGGTGGCCTAAGAATAAAAGTTTAGAGAGTACAACAGTGGTCCACTTTCCACAGAAAAAGGTCAAAGATTGTTGGGTTAGGATTGTCCGATATAAGGGCTTAATGGGACATCCCATCCACGGTGAGTCCATGATATCAATGATTCGCGTTCCCAAAAAGGGGCCCACATTTACTAATTTGAGAGTTTCTTGAGCCTTAGGACTATGATTTCTCAACCATGCACCAAACAACATTGGAGAGAGGACCAGAGTAGAAATGTTCACATATACCACATTTTGTATGAGAACTCTAACACAACTGCCATCTTTCCTACCAAGTGCTTGTTTGGCTTTGCTAAAAAAATGATTTTGGTTGTGAAAATCATTTTTTTTTTCCCAGATTTTACTGTATTTAGTTAGTCATTCTGTTTGGATACCAGTAAATAAGTTACTTTTTCTACTTACAGCAGTAGTTAAGTAACTTATTTCAGACATTCTGTTTGGTTTATTATTAGTTATAACTTTTGCGTTTAACCTAATCACTTAAGTTTATATTATTAGCTTTTCTATTTTTCATAACTTGTTGAAATGAGGCATAAGAGAGATGAAAGTGAGGAAAAGTTAATAAATATGATGTTTATCAAACATATTTATATTCTCGATAAGTAGAAACTAAGATAAGTTGCTTGTGGCATTAGTAACTTCCGTTTAGATTATAAGTTGCTTCAGATAAGTTATGCCACAAGTAAATTATCTTAGTTTCTACTTATCAAAAACTTAAGTATGTTTGGTAAACAATCTACTTATCAGCTTCTCTTCTCTTTGGTCTCTCCTGTGCCTCTTTTCAGTAACTTATGAAAAATAAAAAAACTAAAAAAATTAACTAAAGTGATTAAGTACTTTTAAGCAAAAAGGTTACTTATAACTAATCATAAACCAAAGTTACTAATCTGAAATAAGTTACTTATCTACTGTTGTAAGTAGAAAAAGTAACTTACCATTTGGATACTACTACATACGTAGTTTTTTTTTATTAAAAAAAACAAAAAAAAACTTATGTATGTTAATAAGCTACTTTTCTTAATTTGGTTTGATTAATCAACTTAAATAAATATCTTATTTAAAAAAGTAACTTATTTGCTTGAGTAATTTTTTATTGCTGTTTTTAACTTATAAAAAGTAAGTGAAACCACTGTGACATGAGGAGTGCCCACTGATCTTTGGTGAACAAATGTGCCACGTTGTGTATTCCATGGGTGGAATTTTTCAGAAATCCACTATAAGAACTATTTTATTCATCTTATTTTAGGAGGTGGCCGGGCACAATATGACTTAGATCCAACATTTAAGTGGGCCACATGACTTACAACAGTGGTAAATGCCTACCATTAAAACCGCACCCTTTGTTATGTGGCCCACCATGATGTTTATGAGAATCCACCCCATCCACCACTATTTTTAACTGATTTTAATTGGTGGGCCCAAATATAATGAAAGTCCAAACCTCAAGTAGACTTGACAACTTAAAACAGTGTTATTGAACTGTAGCTCAAAAAACTGGAATGTCTCACTGTGGTATTTTTGAGAAATCCACCATGTACCACCATTTTTTTAAGCCCATTTTAGGTTGTGGGCCCAAATGTTAGACATATGTAACACTCAAGGGGCCACAATACTT
Organism: Magnolia sinica; assembly: GCF_029962835.1. Taxonomy (NCBI): domain Eukaryota; kingdom Viridiplantae; phylum Streptophyta; class Magnoliopsida; order Magnoliales; family Magnoliaceae; genus Magnolia; species Magnolia sinica. Next base: position 14,987,690 of record NC_080582.1, read on the forward strand.
GAGTAAGTGGTATTGAATCTCCACTGTTGAAATAGTCATGATGCCTACATTGATTTTTTGAAATATATTCTTCATATGATCATGGGTGTGGGAATGATTTTATGATTGTTTTGGATAGCATATAATCAGCATAGTGGGCCAGGAAAGATTTCAATAGTAGTCGTTCAATCTTCATTATTTCCTTTAATGTAGCCCACTTAAGCTTTGAATCTGCCTCATTTTTACGCCCTCATCATCCTACCATGATATGGTAAAATGGATGGATGGGGTGGATTTCTAGAAAACAACACGGTGGGCCTTGGCACGTAGAGTTGGGTTCACCCACCAATCCGCCTCTAGCAACAGCAGGGAGGGTAGGGGAATAATAAACGTGTCCAGTCAGGCTGTGATCGTGGACTTACCTTGATGTATGTAATGTATATCTATGCCTTTCATCCATTTTGACATCTCCTTTAAGGGCATGAGCCAAAAAATGAAGCAGATCCAAATCTCAGTCAGGTAAACCACGTCATAAGAAACATGGTGAATGAACACCCACCATTAAAAACTTCACGGAGGCAACAAAGTTTTTGGATCAAGCTGGTATTTGTGTTTCCCTTTATCTTGGTCTATTTGATCTTATCATCAGGTTGGATGGAAGATAAACATTATTGTGGGCCCTTGGAGGTTTTTAACGGTGAGCGTTCAATCACCACTGTTTCCATGGTATGGTCCACATGACATTTGGATCTAGTTTATTTTTGAGCCAATACTCTAAAATGAGCTGGCAAGACCAGTAGATAGAGTGGATATCTAATACATACATTAAAGTGGGCCCATGGTTATGGCACTACCGAACTAGGTGTTTTAACATGACAGCATGTGACTGCACATCGTTTTATGAACATACTTACTGAACATGCTTATTTGCTAATTAAGTAGAAACTAAGATAAGCTAATTGAGGCATAAGTAAGTTATTTACGGTAACTTACCAAACACTGTTTTTCCAAAATTAATTAAAGGCTCATTTGAATACAACCAAAAAAATTACTTTTGTACTTAAAACAGTAGATAAGTAATTTATTTTAGATGAGTAAGTTTAGTTTATGATTAGTTATAAGTAATTTTTTTTTTTTTACTTCAAACTACTTAATTACTTGAGTTAATTCTTTTAGCTTTTTTAACTTTCCATAATTTTTTTTGTTTTTTTTTTTGTTTTCCATAAATTGTTGAAGAGAAGCACCGGGAAAGACGGAAGAGATAAGAAGTTACATAAGTACGTTGTTTACCAAATATGCTTACATGCTTAACAAGTTTGAAGCCAAGATAAGCTAGTTGAAGCATAAGTATGCTTAGTAAATAGAAACCAAGATAAGCTACTTGAGCCATAAGTATCTCAAGCAACTTATGATTCACACGCCCCTTAATTAATTAATTAATTTTGGAAAAATAAAATTTTTAGTGGACAGTAGGTCCTCCGTTTCCCTATTATCATTTATGCTTATAAGAAGTTATAAACTCAAATATCTCTCTTTTGTTGGAAGGTTTGCTCGCTCTCTCTCTCTCTCTCTCTCTCTCTCTCTCTCTCTCTCTCTCTCTCTCTCTCTCTCTCTCTCTATATATATATATATATATATAGGAATGCTTGCATGCACACCTGCTTATGTGAGCACTCTGCACACGTATCATCAGCATAAAATCTATACGGTTCATGTGATGCGACACCCCTTGAAACCATAGAGCCCAACTTTCTGCATTTCTCTTTGCCGCGGCCCATTAAAGTTTTGGATTGGGTTGGAAATTGGGCTTGTGAGGTTTCAAGGGGTGCCACTTCATATGGACCGATTCAAATTCCTTACCCATGACACGTGTGCAAAAGTGCTCACGGTTGTTCATGTAAGAGGGTGTGGAAGTGAGCATTCCTATCTCTAATATATATTAGGTGAGCACCTGTGTGCACCTTTGCACACATGTCATGGCACGAGATTTGAATGGTCCATGTGATGTAGCACCCCTTGAAACTCTATGGTCCCAAATTTCAGCTTCATCCAATATTCTAGTGGATCATAACAAAGAGAAATGCAAATCAAGGGAGGAAACTGTTTCCTTTTTCCATGGCGTATCAGAGTTTTGAATCAGGTTGAAAGGTTGGCTAATGTGGTTTCAAGGGGTGCTGTATCATGTGAACCGTTCAGATTTTGAGATTTTGTAACCATGACATGTGTGCGAAGGTGTGCATGGGTGCTCACATGAGAAGGTGGTATGTGAGCATTTCTCTCTCTCTTTAAGTTAGTTTGTGTGTGTGTGTGTGTGGGAAATGTTACTATGAGGCCCACGTCATGGGAACTTTCTCATGTATATATATACACACATATACGGGAAATGGTACTATGAGGTCCACATCATGGGAACTTCCCATGAGATCGAGTTGTGTGAGCCCACCATGATGTGTATCAAACATTTATCCCATTAGTTAGATGAACAATTCCATGGTAGGTGATGTAGAGCAGGTCGCGGATAATTTCATGTCCAAGATGGACCAGAAAAGGCTTGATTGGAGATGGAGATGATTCGGACCGTCAGAACTTAAAACGGGTGTATCTTACAAACCGAAATGAGTTATTAGACGTAAAATATATGATTTTGGGGTAGGATGAGCTACTTTAGCCACCCAACCCCGTTATGCCAGGTTGCGCAAGCAAGATTTGCGAAATACCATCAGATTGACGGTCGTTTCTTGTTTTAATTCCGTTTTTATTATAAATAGTAAGTTTTAGTTTGATTGTAACTCTTCATCCGTTGGGCTTTAGGAGTGCATCCAACATAAAAAGTGCTTAGCATAATTAAGAGAATAGCTTGGTGAAGCCAGATATGATACTATTTTTGGCTGAAAACCTTGCACACTAGTAGACATCACGACCGTCTATAAATAGTAAGTCCCGTTTTCTAAGAATTTTAGTTGTTGTTTCATTCCAAAATTTCTTCCGTGGCCTAGTATCCCTTTTTAATGGGTTGTAGACTCATTTATTTTATTCATTAATCAATTTCAAATTTTATAGAAATTATTTTTTATTTTTCTTGCTTTTTTTGGGTGGATTCAAGAAATCTTTGTATTTTGTTTAGATAAGTTTCGTGGATTCCATTGGTTATCCCCTTGAGGAAGATGGTACTCTACCTCATGTCCTTCTCTACGTCAGTAGGCCACAGGCTTAAAAATCAAGTCAATCCGTGACTTCGGTGGACCCATATTGGAAACATGTTGATGGGTTAGAAAACTTCATCCAAGTATTATATTTGTTTGCAAACTATCGTGCACCTTACCAATGGATCAACCTAATTCTTGGGCCTAAGCATCAATGGATGGGATCTCTGATCCATGTGGCATGATGGCAAACGTGTTATGCATGAGTTGTATTACACATGTGGCAACTATATTATAACCTCCGTTAGCAAGTACTATGGGCCCACCATAATGATCATGTGACATCCACACTGTTCATCCGGTTCATGTTAAAAATAATGAGGTAGATCCAACACTCAAGAGGTCCATGTCACAAGAAATAGCAGGGATTCAATACTGACCATTGAAACCTTTGCAGGAAATAAAATGCACTTTTTCACATAAGCAATTCTCAAGAAACTGTTGTTAGAGAAGAACTGTTTGTCGTGAATCACGTCTACATCTGCTTTAGATGCTGGAAGCAACGCAAACAGGTCATAGCGTGCCACTTGCTTATGACATCTGAGCCGTTTAAAATGGTTGGACACATCATAAAGATGATTCGATGACAACAAGGATCGGCTTGCTACATTGTGGAAGTCGATGGATATCCATAAGTGTGGCCCACCCAATGAGAGGATTTTTCCAATTTTGCTCCAGTTGGTCTACATTCTATGAGTATAAACCATCATTGCTTATGTGGGAGAACTGAACGGTTAGAAAAGGGGCAAAAATTCTGGTTTCGACCATGCATAGGTTCATGGTGGGACCCACATGGTGGTTGTCCCATCTCAAAACACAAATCAATAGACAATGCATGGATCAAAATAAGGGTCTCCATTCACGGCTCAGTGGTAGAATTATAAGAGTTTCAACACTGAGACTAAGGATCGAGTTTCCACTCGACTCGGTACCAAGTCCAGAATGCCGGACCCGATCTGAGTCCAAGTCTAGCTTGACTAATCCGGACCGAGTCCGACTTGATCACAAGTATCGATTCAGGTCGAGTCAGCACCGATTCAGATCGGGTGCAATGGGTATCCATGGGCTGAAATCACAACTCAAAACTTAGGTGCACTTGTGACCATATTTGAAACGTAAAATTTAATTGTGCACACACGAGTCAGGTTTTAGGATCGAGTCGAATCAGAACTAAGTTGGATTTCGGGTGACTCAAACTCAACTTGGTTTGAGTTCAGATTGGACGAAGTCAATTCGATTCAGATCAACTCACCCACTCAGTTCAGATCGGGTCGGATAAAAACGAGTCCAACAAATCAATTTTCCTGAGTCGAGTCATCCGTGCCCAGCTCTACAAGCAAATATTGGGCCTATGTTTTCCTGGTGGGCCAGGCTTAAACATGTCTTGACCCTGCCTATGTCCCTTTCATTGCCAGCCACACAATGTTGGGTGTGACCCTATGCAAGCTGTACTCAAGAAAGCAACTGAAAAGAAAATGACCATTCATATAGACTGATGGGGCCATCAATTCATTAGGTTGCATATATGTACTTTGACCCCTACCTATATATACTACATATAAGATGGGCAGCAGTTGACAAATTTACCCTTGTAATTAGTCTTTAAATGGTCCTGAACATTGATTTTTAAAAGGACACATGAAGGAATTTAAAATAACGTTAAATGGTAATCCAAAATCCACCCTGTCTAATAGATGGGCCATAGAAAATAATCTATAGCCACATAAATAACAAAATACAAGTGTGGTCCCCCTTATGGGTGAATGGGGCTGATTTTTACATTAGGTGATCATCATGGTGGGGCTGATCTATTGGATGGATTGGATGCCACGTGTAAATGACATGTTGAAAGATATCTGATGGGTAGACAGTAATTGCTTTAAATTCAAGTCTCAAGTGGGCCTTATTTCCGGGCCTAGGAATTTTCATCGTCTGATTGTCTTGATTAGGGAATTAGATCTTAGTACATCTACCAATTTTCCATGTGTGTGGCCCAGAAAAAATCTACTTGCTTGAGAATGTACCTCTTTCCGAGAGATCAATCTGGACCGTCCATCAAATTGAAATGACATTGTTGCCCAGATCTAACAAATAGACATGCTAGTTTGGGCTTTCAATCGTTGATCTGAGACGTGAAACTGTCCAAGGGAGACCCATGTTCCATCATCCAAACCGTTGATCTGATAGTAGAGTGTTAATAAAAGTTAAGGGTCCACATTCAAGGGAAGGAAAGCTCCAAATTTTGATGGTATTTTTCAGCAGTCCGTATAACCTAATATGGGCCCCACTTTTCCTACTAAAAGCCGTGGACACCACCAACGGCACGTGTGTGAAATATCTCTCTCTATTTTATTCCCCGTTGCACACGTTTGCAACATCTGAGCCATTGTTCAATGCTGCCCACCGTTACCATTCACCCAGTTTCAAAATAAGGATGGTCCACTCATATAGTGGATACACAGGTACAATATGGAACCGTTTCGATCTTTTCTAACCGTCCATCCGTATTGTACACGTGTCCTAAATGAAGATTTAAATGGCCTGATTTTTTGGGACAGGACATGTACACCATGGGCCTCATGTGATGAATGGTCTAGATATCACACGTTCTCATTTCATCCATTCATTCAGTGGGTCTGCAAGTGGGAAAGAACTGAACGGTTAGAAATGGGGCAAAAATCCATATTTTATTCACACGTGTGTGAGTAGGCACATCTGGTTTGGACCATTGACAAGTTCATGGTGGGACCCACATGGTGGATGGCCCCATCTCAAAACACGAATCAATGAACAATGCATGGATAAAAATAAGGGAAAATATCTCTTAGGGTTGTCAATGGCCCACAAGACTGGCCCAGTTTGGGGCTTAAGATCTGTCTAAGATCGATTTTTGGGCCAGATTATCGGACGGTTGGGCGGACCACCTGATGAACTTCCACGATCTTGCACTGAAGTTCATGAATGGGCTGGTCTTGGGTGATCTTGGAATCATGGTAGTCTGTTTTGATTCACCATGGCTAGGGGAAATGGGCCATCTGGCCCGGAAGACATAGCTAGGCTTTGTGGCCCATGGCCTGGTGTAAGACCCCTAATATTGTGAGACTGACCATACTCTTCGTTTTCAGGGCCAGTTCATTCCCCGTGGACCAAATCGATGAGTTTTGATCGCGACCCTATTTTAATACTGTAACACCTTGATACTTACACCCTAGTGACTACGCGGACGATACGATTCCAACGCCACGCAACACGCCCCGTTGCGACCCTTGGATTAGAAGTTGTAGGTTTGACACCAGGAATATACATCGAACCTATGGCCCAATAACTATTCGGGCCAGGGTTGGAATTTTCAACTGATCCAGCCCGGCCCGACCCCACTGCTGTTCCAAATTTCCATTAGGCAGAACATGCATCATCTAGAACGTTGATTTCATTTCTAAACGTCTGTTTCTTTCTGTATATGTGGCCCACCTGATCAACAGATGGACTAGGACAATTCAAATGGGAACTAGGGATTTGATCAATTTTCAAGTTGGGCCACCCTCGAGGCCTTCCCAGCCTATTTTTCAGGCCTGGGAATGTCTCTCTTTGCTGGTAGAAAATGCTTAAAGGGGTGTTTGGATGGGCAGCAAATTCATGACTTTGGCAAATTTTTAGTTGCCTAATTCATTAGTTGATTAAGTATTTAGGATAGCCTTAATTGCTAAATTCACTAACTGCCTAGTTAGCAAAAGGGCATGTTTGAATTGCGAATCATGACTGTAATGTATTATGAAAGTGTAATATTATATTTATAAATTACAATGCTGGTTAGTTAGGAAAAAAGAAGAAGTGTAATTTGACAAATTGTAATGATAATGCTTTTACATTACCGAAATGTCAAATCAATGAAAAAAATATACTGATTTGTATGTTTGAATTTAGAAAACTTTTAATTATTGAAGTGTCAAATTGAAATGTTCCGAATTTTTTTTTTCAATGAATATGATGTAAAATTGTAATGATTATAAATTTTGTATTTCTTGTTACGTCTTCATTTGACCATCGAATTACATGTTTAATATTGTAAAATCATATTAATAACACTTTTATATTATATTACAACCCGTAAGGTAATATATAGGTGTAACTTTTACTCTACAAGTGCCACACAGTGAGAGGAGTTTTATGGAAAACTGGCAATTGGTTTAAGAATTAAAAAACAATGTTGTTACCTGCTTGGGCATATGAGGGATGTTAGTTACAAGGTTCCGGGGAATAACTCCACGTGGATAACATCTACCCTGCACATCAAGCATGTAATCTTATGTTTGCCATGGGGGCAAAAGTCATACCAATCCAAAATCCAAATGTGAGCAACATTTTTTAACCACTGGTTTATAGGACCAATGTTTGGACAACTCGGATCATTCTATTGATGTAATTTTAATGATGCTATTGCTAATATGATTGTTTTGGGATATCATTCGCAGGCCACATGTACAATAGATTAGTAAGCCTAGTGACGCATGTTACACATGCAACTCTCTTGATTTTAAAAATGAGTAAAATAGGGAGCGGATTAGTAATCTAAGTAAAAGAGAGGGATCGCAAAACTTCGCAAAAGTGATGATTCGTAATTCTTTGGATTAAGAAGACCCTCTAGACAATGTTGTCAAATGACCCTCCAATCCCCCTAAAACTAGGGTGCAAATGATCCCAAGTTTCGAGATCTAAGGTGAACGATAAGGCTAAATAGGATGGATCTAATGCGCGTTTTTGCAATTTGATACGAGCATAAGTTCATTTCTAATGGCTTGATGAAGCATTTCAAAGATGTTTGTTAATATTTTTTTATAAGAAAAATAAGAAAAAATAAGTTGGTAAGATTTATACAATAAGCTTATTCTACAACTTTCATGCATGGGGCCCAAATTGATGTTTTCATGGTGTCCAATCATTTAGAAGGGTTGACCTATGATGAAATTGGGACACCTTAAAAATTAAGCCAATTCAACCATCATGAGCACCACTACATGAATTAGAGGTTTTTCGGTGGGGGAAAGGTACATTGGTTCATTGTCTTTGTCGATGGTGGAGACCTTCAATCCTAACTTGTCATCGGTCCCATCACACAGGATGACCATAAAGAAATTAATAACCATAAATTTATCCTACAATTTGCTATGTAGTTGGTACAATGAAGTATTAAGATCCATGACACAACTCTCCGTTGGTTAACGACCATTATATCCACCGAAGTTCTAAAGGATAACTAAAGAAATTATTCTCCTTTAACCCATGTTATGTACATTTAATATAATCACATCCATTAACTATGTCATAATTACATACCTATCTAGGACGCATGGTCAACATGATCTACAATCAAGGTTATTACTATCATTAGAATCCATGTCATCAATGGATTAGATTTATATTGTTTTTTTGGGATACAACTTTAATAATCCCCCAAGCAGGATTACAGTTTAGAGGTCTCAAAATTAGATCTAACTTATTGGAGGGTGTGGCTTGGGTTTATTATTAGGAATGATTGTGGTAATTTGATACACCTTATTGCCATGATAATATAAGAGATATTGAAGTTTGTCTCTAATTAGAATTTTCCTATAATGAAAGTTATAGATTGGGTGTTGGAGTTCAGTTACAGATATTTCTTTCTCTCATCTAAAGCTCTGATGCTAAATAAGTATCTTCCTTTATCGAAACCTTTATTGAGATTTTATAATGTGTTAGTATATGTGAAGCTTGATCATTAGAGATTTACTATTCATCCAACTAACACTATCATGCGTTAGGCTTCAAATTGAGATCGTTGAGGGTCTTAAGGGGTAGTTGATCGATCCAAAAGGAATGACAACTCCAAGTGCAAGGCTGCGATGTAGTTTTAACTTAGTGATACGAAGATCGAATCCTCATGGACTTATAATTAGGTGTTTTCAAAAATACTTTAGAACTAGAACTAAAACTAATTATAAGAATTGGGTTAGAAGAAGTAATGATGTGAATTTGAGTAATGTAAGAAAATTCAATAAAATAAACACTAGAGTGTCGATGATCCACCTCTAGCCATTCTCAATATCTAATTCACTTGATTCAATCAGATAGCTCAATTGAAATCGAAGTCCTATTCTATTCAACTGGATAATAGAGTGGTTAATTTAACATTCACAAACCAAAAGAGAATTAAACTTTAATTGCTTTAGTTTCCACATGAAGCACCAAATTACTGATTGCAAGGAATTCAAATTATCCATCGTGCTCGTAGTCTATGATGGGTCAATGAATTTTACAGGTCAATCCCCTGCAATAGAGATAAGTAAACAATCTTAGCATTTTAAGCATCCAAAGTGCCCGGAGTCAATAATGGATCAAAGTAAACTAAAACTAGAGCTTTATTTAAACAAAAATTAATGGATTGTTCAACATTCAAACTAAATAACTTGAATCAAAGTAAACTAAAATATTAAAAATAATTACAAGCTTTACTTCTTAGCCCTAGCTAAGAGATTTAGCCAACCATTGTTATAGTTGAACTAAACTCAAACAAAAACATGAAAAAGAACTTAGAACGGAAAGCTTAGAGAAGAGGACTCGCTCCATAGAAGCTCCGCAATCGCTTGCTCTCTCTCCTAAACCCAAATTCATATATAGAACAACCTAAATCACCCCCTTAAATAATGAAAATTTGCATCAACTTTGCACTATTTTGAATTTTCACACTTTTATTATGCTTTGGTCTCACCTATGGTAACATTCGGTCACACAAAACATCAATTCGGTCGCACAAAACATCACTTCGTTCACACTGGAGTGGTCATTGATTGCAGTCGAATTTTCTTAAAATTTCTTTGAACTCTCTGTCTTCCTTAGGTTGCACCGAACCTTCCTTAGTAGGACTGAACAACACTTCGGTCTCACCTAAGTGTTGAGCCGAAGTAAGTATGAAAATCATTATTTCTTACTGGACTGTTTTGAACACTTTTGGTAGGACTGAACAGTCTGTTATTTCTATTATTCGACTGTACGATTTTTCAGATTTTTCTCCATTTTTAGTGCTTAATTTTCTTATATCTTTGACACTTTAATTCTTCAATATTGTCCTCCAAAGATCCAATCATTCACTTATTCATTCTTCAAGTATTAAATCTTCACTTTAATCGTCATTTTCATCTTAGTTCTTTAAATTATCTTGCATAGCAAAACATACATAATTAGATCAATTAAGCACACCTATGCATATACAACCAATGCACAATTAGGGAGAAATATGCAATATTTCACACTCAACAGTAGCACCCCCTTACTTGGGGTCTAGGGGGATAGCCTCGACTTGAAGGTAATTCGTAATTTCACAAAGCGTTTTATGTAAATCCTAGTTCATTTTAGGGTGATATATATTCTATCGTGAGAAAGAGAGAGATCACTGTATTGAGAGTTGCTTTTTCGTTTATGCCTTTGAGTATAATAGATTAGTGTGAATCCATAGATGTATTAAAAGGGAACCACATACTTCTCTGTGCTGTGATTTGCATCTTTTTTTTTTCCCGTCTCTCTATCAATATTACTCTCTGTGTGTGGTCAAGAAGGGATCCTTCTCCCAACATAATGTATGTAATGTTCTCTTCTCTCTTATGATTGAGAATCGACATCTCGATGTGATTGAGAATTGACATGATCTTGATGGATTTTCTTTCATCCTCGTGAAATGAAGAACGCAATCTTGGTTATGCATTCAAGACAATTTCATTCCTGAAAATTTTTAAATGGGCATATTTTTCAATGCTTTCACTTTAAAACTACACAATAAAAGATCCTCACCACAATGATGAGATTTTCAAATGATCATGCTTGTACAATCATCGCGTGGGTCATTATAAAAAAACAACTAATAATCACCTAAAAACCTCTAAATTCATGTGGTGACCTATATGATAGTTGGATTGCTATAATTTTTAAATCTTAACAGTCATGGTGTGGACTCTCTCCTACAGATGAGATCGCTCTTATGCTCTTCTAATGACTTTTCTCTATTATACTTGGTCGAGGATGTAGTATTGACTCAAGATGGTAGTATTGATTGACTTGGAATCGCCACTAGCCAGTGAAACTTGGAATGTATAGTTGGCTAGACACTATAGAATTACTTTCAGTTGGGGAATCAAAGACTCTCTAACTAGAATTACTTATATTGATGGCCTGTGATTGAAGATTTCAATTAATGACCCTGATAATAGAGAATGAAGGGGTTAGACACCCTTCTCTACCGGCATTACGGGATTTTTATGGGTTCTGAATGACCTTTAAATTAATCAATCATAGATAATATCTTAAGTCGATTAAAAATCTATTGCTCGAATTGAATCACTACTTGAGAGATCGTAATGTGTTAATCTCGATGGTGATTTGAGGAGAAAGTAGTTTAAAAAGAAAAAAGAAAAAGAGAGAATAAATAAGAGAGAGTAAGGTATTATTGAGACTCTACCATGGATATGATCATGGAACTAGCTAACCACATCAATCACAACCGAGGGGTTTATTAAAATAAAGGAAAAAATAACTAGATGACCTTAAGTTTATAATATATCAGGATTCGAGAATTTATGAAGGTATAAAGCGTACACCTAAGTGTCATATAGAGAAAAAGGGGGAGGGTATATGAAGGGAGATACATGATATTAAAAAAGTGAAGTAAATGAATGGTTAGATCGTTGCTCGTATGCATGAGAATATTAGAGGAGTGAGAATTGTGATACTCATCCTAAGAGAAGATGATTATGGATCTCACATCTCAACCATACTTCGATCAACTTGAACTGTTGAGATGGCTTGGATATGATTGTGGGCTAGGTTAGATGGCTTGAATGGGATGGATGGATGGAACGTCATTGATTTTTGCTATTTTAGATTTTCAAAAATTCTTAAAAAATTTTTGATATAACTAGCCTACGTTGTTACTTACTAACCCTTGACGCTCGAGGTGAGTTAATACGTGCGTGGTACTAATAAATAACCGCACAAATTTGATTAGTTAACCGTAGGAAGCCAACGAATCCGCTCGATCACTTAAACATTGAGTTTAGCCTTGTGATTTGTTTACATAGGGCCCAAATCTAGTCAACCTATCACTGACTAATCAAGACAACCGTAACTAAATAAAGACATATACAAAGCCGAGACAATTAGAGGTCGGATCTTAATTAGTAAACTAAACTGACGTAATTATCCTTTTAGCCTAAGAATCAATGGTTTATGGTGATTATGATCGAATCGCTATTTTCATTAGTCGTGAATAGGTCACACTATGAACTTAACTAATCAAAATTCTAATAATTGCGCACAAGAATCTCGTCACCCAATTCATTCCATAAATGCCTCGATTATCTAAATAAGCTCTATACCGCTCATTAGTGGGCCACTAAATCCAAAGATATAGAAAGACGTTCGTCTTGGTGAGCTTGATATCCATTGCGAGACATCAAATTGAGATCGAGTTTCGAATCACTCAACTTGGACTTGCAAGGCGAGTGCTTGGGTTGTGCGAATAACTTAGATAAAAATATTAAACGTAAGTGAAACTAGCCCATTTGTTCTGTTACGAAGTTATAACTTTTGGACCGTCAATTTATGGCCAAAGTCGGGGTACTAATAAAAGACATTTCTCCATACATATCCATATAACCACGGATTTGATTAATCATTGGTGATCGTAAATCTAAGTTAGGGCCCTCCTATTTAATCGACATGACCGATCATCGGTGACCATTAATCTCAGTTAGGGCCTTCCCGTTTAATCGACATGACTAATCATCGTATGTTTGTATCCAAATATAGATCGCCTTGTGGAACACCTATCTTATGGCTTAGATTAACCCATATGCCTTATGTTGGGTCCCATTAGTGGGAAACAACCCTCTTAAGGGTTAATATAATGAATTAAGAGCCAGTAGGGCCATTTGCACTACTTTTAGCACTATATAAGGCCCTTATTTGGGCACTGCTCTCCCCATACGAATTTTGCCATAGAAAGAAAGAGAGAAATAGAGAAAGAGAGAAGGATGGACATCTTGGAGGGTTCTTGATGGATTTTCTTCGATCAAGTCAAATTCTCAACCATTCTTCTCCATCGAATCCATCCAACTCGCAATCGATAGGTAAGAAATGAACCCTACTTCCCAACATAGGTTTTTCTAGGTTGAATTGCATGAATCTCACCTAGTTGCTTCGAAATTGGTTTAAGAATCATTTTTCCCCAAATCCTTGACGCTGGGAGCTCAAAATTGAAGATTCATTCTTAAAGGTGCAGACCATTATACTTAGGTTTCCATTTATCGACCCTTGATGGTCTCGGTTAATTATATCTTCTGGTGAATAGTTTGTAAATAACTAGCATATTCATATTTTGTGTTTGATTGTAATATGTGTCATTAGTTGTTTATGGATGCTTACATGTTTGGTAAAATGCATAGATGATTAAATGTGTTGTTCCAATGATGCTCGCATGTTTGGTTGAATACTTGATTGGATGTGTTGATTTGTTGATGCTTACGGGTTTGATTAAATGCTCTAGTGAATGTATTATTCTATAGAGGCTCACATGTTTGATAAAATACCTATGTAATTAGATGGGCATTCCATAGATGCTCTCATGTTTGATAAAATGCCTAGGTAGGTATGTTGTTCTATTAATGCTTATATGTTTGATGAAATGCTTAGGTGGTTGTGTCGTTGAATTTATGTTGTTGGCATGATGAATTACTAAGTCCGTAGTGATGCTTGGGTTGCTTATAATGTTGGGAACGTCGACTAACCACCCGAACTAAGGAGTGGCTCGAGTTAGGTTAGCCACCCTAGGCTTGTTCGGTCGACCCGGGTTGAACACGAACAATTGACAGTAGTTGAATTATAGGGGATGCTTGCACTGAGTGCCAATTGCGTCAGAGTTCCCCAAATCAATAGAATTAGCATAATAGTCTACTGACTATGTGTATTCATAATGTATGACAACAACAAATAGAATCTAGGATATCTCGTTCCCAATGAATAAGTCTACTTCAAACCATTAGTGGTACGATCCACAAGACTCATAGGCCAAGCATGGTTGTATGGAGTACCGTGTCCGAGCTGTTAGCCTATGCTAGGGTGACGAGCATCCCCGTAGTGACCAATGAGCAATCAAGGAGGCAATGAGCCTAATACATCAAACTGTAATGATGTTGCAATTGTTCCACAATTGTGTTTGGGTGACAAATCTTACATCATTCATGGGCGCTCTCCAACCGTCGATGGGCTTCCTAACCCCGTGCGTCCGGGTTGTGTCATCTGGATCCTTAGTGATCGGTCGGGCCAGTTGGTTGGGTTAGTGTTAGCCTCACATAGATTGGAGAGTTTTTGTTTAGGTGGTAAACCCGAATACGGATCAAGGGATATAAGTAAGGAATTGCTTCGGCCACCCTGAGCCTAGTGATCCGGTTGAGATGACGATAAAATGAGGGTACTTTAGCTTCCCTAATATGCTCGATGAATGGAACCTAATAACTATTCAATTAATATACGTATTCATCGTATTGCATTAGATAAGACTTACGATTTGACGTTGGGCCGCTTATGAGGAAGTGTTGACATATGTGAAATAGGCGCTGGAGTTGTTTGGGAGGGAGTCTTGTTTGGAAAGAGCATGTATCATGTCATATCTCCATATGCACATTTAACAAGAGTATTTAAAAATTGTTTAATTTCTTGTTTTATCATTACCTATGCATAGTGGGTTGATAACATGTATAGCTTAGAACTAATAGAACCATTGAGTTAACTACTCACTTACACATGGGACTGTTTTAAAACTCCAACCAGGTGATGTTGTTGATGCGGGTGTTATCGAGGTCTCCATCGGGTAAGCTTGTATCGGTTTGCACTTTCACCGTGAAGTCTTAGGAGTGTTGGGTGAAATTAGAAAACTTTTCACTTTTTAATTGTACTTTGATTGTTAGTCATATATTTATTGATTTTTTTTTTTTAATCTTTACTTCACTCTGGATCCGATAATTTGAACTGTGTTATTCTGATTACTCGTGTGTGAAATGAATATAATTCTGAACGAGGTCACACGTACATTTTCATTTGGTTCACAACTGGAAACTCAGAACCATACTCTTTGTACTCGGGTGTTAATTTTTTGTGCATTACAATGGACCACCTCTGTCCTTTACTCTCTTTCTTACCCTCATTCTCATCTCAGCCTCCTACTTTCCCTTTTACTCTCCTCTCTTGTAGGGAAATTGTGTTGTGTAAAATGAGATGGGTGATGGGTATTTATAAGTGAGATAATGACATTTTAATAATAAGTGAGAAGTTTAAGGGTAAAATGCCATGTGGAGAGACCTAATAGGTTGCTAAACTTGTGACATTTCTTGGTTGACTTGATAAGTAATGAAACTTATAATTTCACCATATTTCAAGAGCAAATGATTGTTTTACCCCTCCCTCAATGACATTTGGATTACACTAGGCAGCTGAATCTCAGCACACCCGCCCAAGAGATCATGAAGATCTATGCGCAACCTTTGAAAGATTCCAGTTACTTTTGTCTATTAGCAGTAATCAGATTGCAATTGGCTCATATACTTGTATTTTGTCCATATAGAGTGCATTGGAATGAACCAAGATGCCCTTCAATAGGCCCAAATTAGCTAGAATATATTGCCCATGGTCTGTTTTTTTTTTTTTTGGTTAGCTTGTTAGTACACCCACTATCAGTTCACACTTCACTGTTAGCCACCCCTACTAGGTATTAATACCAAGACCTCAGTGTTGAAACGAGCTATCTTTCACTCAGTCTGCCACTTAATCTGGTTGCCAACATAATGGAATTTTGCACTTTGGCCTTTTCTACTAAGTGCAGATGGTCTCTAGTCCATGTATTATTTTGAATTGGGTTATAAGTTGGTTTGATAGATTTGAGTAACTTCCTAATTATAATTTTTCATATTTCTAACATCCTAACTATTATAGGTTTCGAATTAGCCATCGATTTTAAATCAATATTGAGTGCACGTTTGTATCATAAGAGAATATCTACAAATGATTAAGTGAAACTTTTAGACCAATTATATACCACACAAATGCCATACCAGTCCCATCCTACAATGTTGGTACAATAATCCTTTCTAGAAACATTCAATCACATTTGCCTCCAGATAAAAGAAAGTTTGGATACGTGCCATAGAGAAATTGGCAACTTGCGAAGTGGTAGTTAGTTTCTTATAAAGTTATACCCTCCACGTGGCGCTATTAGGATGAAGATCGATTCGTCCCCTACAATGAATCGACAGAACATTTGACCATCCAATCGTCCTCCGCTAAATGATTGGTATCTAAAATATATAAAAAAAAGATAGTAAATAAAATGGTTTGAAAATCAATGAATTATTAGTCGTCCAATTTTATTCATGTTAGACTTTGTACCTAACTGAAATTACAAAGCTTCATACAATTTTATACATTTTTCTCCAAAGTCATCATGAATATATATCAAAGGTGAGATGTTCACAAGGTCTTAATGTACCTATGCAAGTTAGGCAAGGGGTTTTTTTTTTGTCAAGAAAAGGGGCATGAAAGATCAAGAGCTTTACAAGTTTAAGCTTGAAAGTGGTTTCCCACCTTCTACTAAACATCTATTTTAATAACTGTTCATGTGA
Source organism: Magnolia sinica (assembly GCF_029962835.1). Lineage (NCBI taxonomy): Eukaryota > Viridiplantae > Streptophyta > Magnoliopsida > Magnoliales > Magnoliaceae > Magnolia > Magnolia sinica. The sequence goes on from NC_080582.1 coordinate 15,004,569, forward strand.
TTGTTATGATCATTCAATCAAAGTGATTTTTGAAAGGGATGGTCAATCAAAGGCTGGTTCCATGCAACGGAAGGTTCAGATCATTGACTCTTTCTAGTATAATTAATATAGAACATCACATTTTAATATTTAGAATGATGAGCATCTAAAGGTGGACCCCACATTATGGAATTCAAAATTTCAAACGGTTAAAAATATAATAAAAAATCATATACACAGCGTGTATGAACATTCACATGCATCTCTAACTTCCTTTCCAGCCTGTAAAATCAGGCCAGTTCACTTATCAGGTGGGCCCCACAGTTGAAATCAATGGACAGACAGTGGTCTGATCCGGTGTGAAAGTGAAACCCGCCTAATATGTGGATTCGGTCTGATTTTCATGTCTTGATGGAGGAGCCCACCTTGTACAGTTCCTAGACGTGACATGTCCAACAACAGCTCACATACAATTCCTGTATGTGGTCGTTTCTAGTTTCATCATCTCTCCAGGAGGAGCGGATTGTCAAGCTGGGGCAACACCTAGTTGACTGTGGGGCCCACATTAATGTATTTTTTGTACATCCACGCCGTTCATCCATTTTTTCAGCTCATTTTAGGGCATAACCCCAAAAATGAGGCTGACCCAAATCTCAGGTGGACCACACCACAGGAAAGAGTGGTGATTGACCATAAATAACTTTTTGTGGGCCACAAAAATTTTGGATCAAGCTGATATTTATGTTTTCCCTTCATCGAAATCAGTGTATGATTGGTAAAAAGATTGGATGGTAAATAAATATTAGGAAGTTTTCAATGGTAAGTGTTCAATAACCACTGTTTCCGGTAGTGTGGTCCACTTAAAATTTGGATCTGCTTCATTTTTATTCTCCTACCCTAAAATGATCTGAAAAAATGAATGCACGGCATGCATATACAAAAATATATCAAGAGAGCCTACGGTTACATCATGACCGAACTTAGTGTTACACTAACCTGACCAGATCCGCTGCCCTATTGTGGAGGTTGGCACGTCTCGTCCTAACCCTACCAGGACTTGGCAGGGCCTTTGTGGGTTCCACCATGATGTATCTGTTTTATCCACACTGTTCATCTATTTTAACAGATAAATAGGCATGAGCCTAAAAAGAGGAAGCAAAAATTTTGGACCACCGTGATATTTATTTACCATCCAGCGTATTCGTAAGGTTACATGGACCTGAATGAAGGGAAATAAAAAATATCAACTTAATAAAAAAACTTTACTTCCGAAGTTTTCAACGGTAGGCATTCGATCCTCACTGTTTCCTGAGGTGTGATCCACTAGAGCTTCGGATCTGCCTCGTTTTTTGGTTTTATACCTTAAAATGATCTGAAAAAATGAATGGATGGCATGGATAAAACACATACATTATAGTGGGTCCCACAGAGCTCCTGCCCTTTTGGAGGGCTAGCATGCATAGCAAATTACTATGCAATGGGTTACATGTGATAAATCCTTCATTTGTAGACCTCTACGGCCGAATAATTGTAGGTGGGCCGATGGTTGTTTAGCCATCAAGACATCGGGTCCGGGCCATGATCCGTCCATCAGATCACGACACATGAAAAAAGTTGTCGACAGTACAAGGATGTTGATACATCAGCAACGCATTGTAGTTGGATTGTGACTGAAGAGACACCAGCATTTTGGGGCACACACCATCAATGAATTAAAGTCATCGACACGCCGAGTAGGGACAGCCGTAGATCCAGACCCACATTCGGTCCGGTCATATATCAGTCCTAAAATTCAGGTCCAAAGACCAGTTCATGATCATCATAGGGGAGTGGATTAGGTGCGTTTCTCACAGTGGGGCCCACTTTTACGTATGTATTGTCTATCCATGCCGTCCATCTGTTTTTATAGATCATTTTAGGGAATGAGACCAAAAATGAAGTAGACCCAAATATCAGGTGGACCACACTATAAGAAATAGTGGTGATTGAACGCCCACCATTATTAATTTCCTAGGGCCAATCGTAATGTTTATTTGTCATCTAACCTGTTGATGAAGTCACACAGGCCTGGATGAAGGGAAAAACAAATATTAGCTTGATCGGAAACCTTTGTGACCCACAATAAGTTTTTAATGGTCAATCACAAATTTTTCTGTGGTGTGGTCTACTTGAGATTTAGATATAATTCATTTTTAGGCTCATGTACTAAAATGATCTGCAAAAACGGATGGATGGCACGGATATATAATACATACATCAAGGTGGACCCTACGGTCAGGGCCGCACAGCGTTGGGTGAGGCCCAGCTGCACCTAATTCGCTCCCTTATCATAGATGGGCCAGGATCTGGGTTGGCCCAGCCTCACCAGATGCCACTGGCCCATTTAACATTGGGCCATAAAAGAAAACATGGCCCATTGATGGGCCCAATCAGCGAAAGACGATTCGCACCATTATGCAAGGGCCTTGCGCACTCCTCGCTCAATAGACAACCTATCGGTGTGGACATTATGGCCCACCACAACATACGGGCATCGGGCCAATAACCCGATCAATAAGGTCCATTGGACGGATGCGTGGACCGCATCGGCCCAATAACCCGATGGCTAAGGTCCATCCAACGGATAAGTGGACCACATCGGCCAATAACCCGATGGCTAAGGTCCATCCAATGGATGACTGGACCACATCGGCCCAATAACCTGATGGCTAAGGTCCATCCAACGGATGAGTGGACTACATCGTCCCAATAACCCAATGGCTAAGGTCGATCCGACGGATGAGTGGACTGCATCGATCGGCGAGGTAAGCTTCTAGATCACAACATGTGGCATGTGGATGGAATCTTTTGAAGAAAAATATCAAAAACTATGTTTGGTTGTGATCATGGAAGTGTAATTGGGTTTGTTCATATATAGTATTGCATTTGAAAGTAGGATTCAAGCTGTCCTGCCCTAAGCCATTGAAATGTACTGAGGTGGGCCCACCAGCTTTTTCTCCAAAGGCCCACAAGGCCCATTATCAAAGGCTGTGGAATTCAAGACGTGGAAAATGTGATAGGTGCAGAAGAGATGGAAAATTCATTCTTTCTTAAAAGGAGAGGGTAATGCCTATCTTAGGACTGTTGAAAATGAGAAATTCTTTGATACTCCGGTAGGGTGTGGTTATGATACACAGGCACTTAGAAATTGGATAGATTAAACCATTCAGATTATGGAAGCCAGTCTAGATCTCTCAAGAAGTAAAAATTAAGCTTATTTGATAATCTGATTATCGGATTGGTGGTCATTTAATGGACGGTTAGAAATGGAAAAAAAAAAATCCAACAGTCCTATTTCCATAAACAAGTGTCCATGAATCAGAAGTTATGATTATTCAACCAATCTGAACTTAGGATTGTGACTTGGAGACAGTGGTTACACAATTTAAACGGTTTTATTTGAGCGCCTGCGTATCAAGCCTCACACACAGCCTGAGTATCATATAACTACTCGTGGAAAATCTCCTCCTTTCATTCGCAGCGGATTAGGTGCGTCCCTGACCGTGGGGCCCACCTTGATGTTTTTTTGTATATCCGTACCGTTCATCAGTTTTTAAAGGCCATTTGAGAGCATTATACCAAAAATGAAGTATATCCAAATATCAAGTGGACCATACCATAGGAAACAGTGGTGATTTAACGTTCACTATTAAAATCATCCTAGGATCCACCGTAATGTTTATTTGCCATCCAACCTGTTTATAACGTCACAAAAACCTGGATGAAGGGACAAAACCAAATTTCAGCTTGATCAAAATCTTATGTGGCCCACAAGTATCTTTTAATGGTCAATCACCACAGTTTCCTATGGTGTGGTCCACATGAGATTTGGATCTGCCTCATTGTTTGATTTCTACACTAAAATGATCTATAAAAATGGATGGACGGCGTGGATATACAATGCATACACATCCAGGTGGGCCCCATGGTCGGGGCCTCACGTAATCCCCTTCCCCTTTCATTATCCATCAACCAGGTCTCCCATGTATCATCAAGCCTCGAGCATGAATTAAAGGGGCCGGCTTATTGGTGATCCAGACCGTTGGTCGAGTGAATGGACGGTGCTCCGAAATTTTTACCTAGTAACCACCAATCTTAGGCCCCTTTTTCATTTCAACATGGACCGTCTATTTATTGGGTAATAAATTGAATGGTTAGAATTGTCCTATTGAGGAAATTTCACAGGATGATCCATCAGTGGTGTAGAACAGATCAAGGGTCTGGATCGTTGAATCATCCACCGTGTTTGTGACTCCACGGTGGGGCACTTAAATTGATAGAGCTAGATGCCGTTAGGTGCAACACATTTTTCGTTGGCCAATCATGCTAATCAGATGATCCAATCCATCCATAAGTTTGTCTTCTTTTTCTATCTAACCATCCATTTACGGAATCATTGATGGTACGGTCAGGGTTGTCTGATAAAAGTGATTGTTGGAACTATAATCAATCCATGATGGACCGAGTGTTGAATTGCACCTATTTTTATGTGATGATCTTAACCATAGAAAATTTATAAGCAATTGATGAGATGACTAGAATCATTCCCGGTGCGATATTTGCATGGTAGTTCATGAAACCTGATGGAGCTAATGGACAGCTCAGATTGATCGATTTGGATGGTCCAAAAGTCTTCCAATGCAATTAGACTGAAAAATTCACACTGATTCAACGGACCGAACAATTTAAATTATTTAATCATGGGCTCCACTTGTCACAGTTGATGATATACGATGTACCACGGATGTATTCTTAATACGACTGGATCAAAAGAAGCCCAAATAAAATGAAAATAATTTGTCATAATCAGACTCAATCCTACCTAAGGCATGATGTGAGTAGGCTCCAAGTATGTTTGAATTGAAGAAATTTATTTTGGATATGAAAAAGTTGTCATTGAAGTTTTAACGGTAAAATACCTGTAACTTTTGATCTAAGACTTGTAATTAAATGTACAATCTATCGATCTTTACCTAACAATGGTTTTAGGGTCAACTGACACCTATGTTTCATGGGAGAACACGTGCTTCAATATCAAAATTGCAATTTAAGAGAAATTTAGCATTTTTAGTAATTTTTATTTTTGTTGTATATTATTATTTTTCAAGTTTTAGAATTTCTGCGTTTCTTAGAAATTGCTTGTAATTTTATTAAGAATGCTTCAATAAGGTTTATTTTAATGTTTCTGTTTTTTGTGAATTACGCTTTAGAGGAGTTTTATTATTTTGGTTAACTTCTAAGTGATTTAGGAAATTAGGCTTTAGAAGAGTTTTACTATTTGGAGTAATTTTGAATTGAAGTTTCAATTTTCTTTATCAATAGTATAATTAAAAAATCCTACACATATTATTCAATAAAATATCCAAATTCTCTTTTATTTTCTTGTGGACTCAAGACAATCACTTGAGGAAAACAACGATCTTCTTCTCATTGTTTCAAGCTCTTTCTTACATTAGTTAAAAATCCTATATAATTTTTCCAAAGATGCTTTTTTGAACCTGAGGGAAAGATTTATATTATATCTTAGAGCCTCAAGCCTAGACAAGTGGTGTTTATCAAGTGATGATCCAAGCTGTTGATTGTGGGCTCCATTGTAGGTGAGGGATTTCCTGAACAAAGTGGTCATGATTGAACAATCCTATCCTTTTTCTATTAGTGGCGTATTAATAGGTAGTTGAGTAGAATACATAAATGGTCCATATTTTTATGGCAAAGACCAAATATTAGATGGCCTTGAGTTTCCAAATTAGGAGAATTTTAGTATGTCCCACACCATGGTGAGCCCATCAAACAAGCATTCTAGACAACCCATCAATGGGCCCCACTTACCCAAATTGAAGGTTCAATTTCAAGTGTGGGTGCATGCACTCTTTCATAATACTAGTGGGTTTGGCATGTGTAACGCATGCAAAGACTGAAAGAGAGATGTTAAGGAGAGGGTTTCTGAAAGATGGTTCAGATGAGTAGACCTGTACCATCTAATGGTTTACAAAATCTTAGAACCTTCATAAAAGTCGAAAATGAAAAATTCACATCTAGTAGTTCACCTAACTACTACGAGAGCAGAAAGGTTTGATCACCCATTTGAATTTACTATTAAGATGGCTTCAAATTAACATCAATGGCTTATATCATACAAGGGTAACCTAGATGGACAGATTTGAAACTTACTCTCCCTATTTTCTCTCTGTCACTCATCTTTATTTAAAGGAAAAGGTCAAAGTGACACGGGGAATTATCTGGTATCATTCATAATTGAATTTAATTTTGAATTCATTTCTAAATTCAAAATATAAAATTCAACTTATATGGAGCAATTATGCGGACCCATGGGGCACGTGCAACTGTTTCTAGCTACACCAAGATGAAAAGAGACTCCATGCACTACTTGCATGAAAAAATGGGAGAAATTGTCATTGCTCTTGATAGGAAGTGGATAGAATCTTATTCATAGGTACTGGTGCAACTTAGGTTGGCTTAACCTAAATTAGATATATGTTGTCTTAACATTAAAAAATATCTCACTTCTCTTTCACATTTTAAGTAGTTTTTGTCTTTTAGTCTTTCTTTCTCTCCTCTCTTCACAAGCTATTTTTTTTTTGTCCCTTTCTTCGTCTTTTTTCATGAATACTAAGACCGTCCTCTCAGTAACCTTACATGTGTAATTTTCTTCCTTTTACATGGTTAAGAGTGGTGCTTATATTATGGAATTAAATATGTGGGTGGGTTTGTGAGAGATGCCCTATCAAGTGGCCATTTAAGTTTCAAACCTCATGTTGATTGGATGATCTTAAACATCCAATGGCTCCGATGAGACAAAAAAAAAAAAAAAACCAAAGTTGAAGTAGCGGGCTCATCTTTGGTTACAAGACCATGTATTGGTTTACTTGAGTAATATATAATATGGTATAATTTGAAAATTCATGAAACCTTGAATCAGCCAAGTTAACTCAGACTCACTTTTATTTCATTATGTCTTAAAAAACACTTAATTCGAAAATAGCTTGTAAGGGAAAGAACAGAAAATCCACTAGACTCCACAAAAGTCAGAAACGACGGAAACAAAAAGCTTGAAAAAACCAACAAAAATGGACTCAACTCATCCAGAACTTATATTATTTATATATAAATATCAAATATTATGAAAAAAAAAAAACTTTGTAAATTTTGAAAAAATGATCAATCAACTCTACGATGTCGAGTTGAATTTTTAAAGAGTTTTACTATAAACTTCTTCAATTTTTTTTTTATTATTTTACCAAACAATGCCTTGACTAATTCAAAGTAACAAAAATTCCCAATAGTGAAATGACAAAATTTTCCTTATCATTTTTTTTTCTTCTAAAAAGTGGCCCATTCGAGCATTATGGGGCCCACTTATTGTGTATTCACATCTAACCCATCCAACAGACACCCCACCATGATGATTTTAAAAAAAAATAATAAAAAAACAAAACAAAAAAAAAAATCACCACTCTAATCATTTGATGAACATGAAAATTTATAGTTTTTTCGATACTGCACAATCAATTTTTATGGTCCGGCTCTCCTAATGACGGAACGGCTTGATTTTATATCAATATGACATGTTAGGGTGCACTTGTAAATTGGGTTAGATGCCATACACACATGAACACACCACAAAAACATTTTGGCCATTCAACCCCTCCTAAAAATTCAGTTTGGTACCTTAAATCAGGAATCAACGGCTGGCAACACCTGCTCAATCCTAAAGACTTCACTCCAGTGGGCCCCACCCACTACGCACTAGTCCCACATGCCGAGTCCTCTGATGATTGAAATAACCCCTGTTTTGAGCTTTATAGCAAATGGGCTATCTTAAGAAATTTACATTGATGGGATAGTTGTGACTGTCACTATCAATAGATGAATTTAGAACATTGACTCATATTCAACTCTAAAAAAATCAAAGGTTAGTATGATTATTGAAGCATGATAATGGGATAATAGCTTATTTATTATAGTGATGAGAATGTGGACATTCCAATAATCTGAGTAGGGACGTAGTGGCCGCCGACAGGTTGGATTATAAGTCGTGATATGGGCCAAACTAGTTCTTAAAATAGTCAAGGCATTTTTAATGCAAAATAAAAAATCTTGGGGATTTTTGCTGTAAAAATCTCATTTATTTTGAGAACTGGTCAAGTACAAGTGCTTGAGCTGCTATTTGTGGTACAAGGCATTTCCAGATAAAGATGCCTTAGTTACATATACAGACGTTATGATTAAAAAGATAAAAATGAAAAATTGAAAAAAAAGAAAAAAGAAAAAAAAAAACCTTCACTAGAGCTTTATCTAGATAGTGGCACATGTGTACACACGCCATATGTACAGATCATACATAGAGTGATTGAAGATGAATGATGGCACATGTGGGTGCTTTGCATACGTGGGGATAGGTGGTGGCACATGTATGACATGACAGAAGATGTGCTATAAAAAGTTGGCCGGTGTAGCACATGTGAGGTGATTTGTACATGTGTGGCCTAAGTAAAATGAGGCATAGTGGCATGTGCGGCACAAAAGAAGATGGTCGATCTCATGTGATGTGATCAGGGATAAGCAAGGGCATATGTGTTTAACTCTTGATAAATTCATTTTTCTTTTTATAGTGAAAAAATATCGTTCTTAAGGGAGATGTAAAAATTAATTTATTGATTTTCTAACAAAAGAGTAAATGAGAAACAATGTTTCCCATTAGTTCTCAAATTAAAAATTAAAAAAATAAAATAAAAAAGTCTTCACTAATGATAGAAAAATAGTTTCACGTGAAGTTGGATTTTTCCTTTCCATTCCATGAATCCAAACTAACCTTAAATATAATCACTTTTAGGGTTGTTTGGGAGTCTGAAGCAGTGGTAATTGGTGCGTTTAGAATTCAATTTATATAAACTACACCTAAAAGCACCTTTTTGAAATCACAACAAAACTATGTGATTTCACTTATGAAGTCTAATTAACATCAAACACAATTTGGTGATTTTAATTATTGGATTTTTAGATTTTAGTTGATTACGATTACAAGCTGCTATGTGTAATTGGAGATTCCAATTCACATGGATTCCATAATAATTAAAATACATATCATTCCATATTAAATACACACTCCAAAAATAACCCTTTATCTCTTCTTTAATGCTTGTGGCTGAAAACTCCTCTTATAAAAATTAGTGGCACCAAAAGGAGGCGCATATATGTGGTCCATTCTCATATTATAAATCCTAAGGTTTGTTGTTTCATACACATTGCAACTTTCGGCAAACAAGTAAGATTTGAGCCATTCATCAAATTACCTCTATTGTTTATATTCCCTCTAAAAAAATCAGAACTATACAATCATTATGTGAGCCACATATGTAAAAAAAAAAAAAAAAACCAATAAAATGAAATCAACCAATTGTCCTAGTTTTAGATGTGACACCGGACATCATCTTATGATCAAATCAGCTCGAGTCTTGGGGAAATCATCTACACCATGGCATCGACCTAATGAATGGCTCAGATCTTACATGTGAGAATCCATCAGCACACACACAATATATATATATAGATATATATATATATATATATATATATATATATATATATATATATATATATATATATATATATATATATATATTGTAGCGACAAAAGAGATAGGGTTGTGAGACATCTCCATCTGAATAACCATACCATTGTGGCCCACCTATAACTCCCCTCAACAACTTGTACAAGGCCAAGTGCAAGGATATGTTTTTTGAGAGAAGGGAAGAGGAAATGGCAATCTAAGAAAAGTTAAAATAGATACTCACATTTTTTAGAAAACAACACCTCTTGTCATAAAAGTGGTATAAAAAATTAGGTTTTAGAGAAAGTGACTCAAAAGATGCTACAAAAGAGGGTGGGGTAGCAATCATTCAATCCCATCTCATCATATTTCAAGGGTGCTGTTTCCACAAATCTCTGCTAAAAAATCTACATGCTATGATCTGATCCATGTCCCACCATTTCCATCTATAATTCAATGCACTAGATTGCAATCTTCCATGTTATGCGTGTCAAATGACACGTACTGATGTGGCACACGTGTGTTAGATCATGTCCTTTCATCCGGCAGGCCCTAGAGAAACATGTATTTTAAATTTGAGGAATTAAAAAAAATGAATTAATTCATATGTTTTGAATTATACATACTGGTCGTACAATTATTTCGTATGCATTATTTTGCCAACCATGGTATGTATAATTCAGGACCGTCCATATACTGGGCCTAGTATGGATGGCCCATCTTTTAAAAATTACACCTATTAGACAATCCTATCATCTATAAGACATCCATGATAGGGCCCACTAGATGGATGGACCAGATTGGTACATCACCTTCACGTATTTTGTGGAAAATATATGGTCATGACAACTATCATTTGGGACCATCCATTTCCTGGGCCTGGTATGGATGACTCAATGAATTATGGATAGTGATAGAATATCCAGTATGTTAAATTGAAGAAAATTGATGAATACGATTGTCTAATACCAACAAATATAAGTCAACCATGATAGGGCCCACTAGATGGATGGACCTGATTGGTACATCACCACCACATGAGTTTGGTGGAAAATATATGATTTATCAAATTCAGGTTCATTGGGCTCTACAAGTCAATCTCAGATGTATTTAGAATCTTGATAAGTAGTATTCTTTAGCTTGTAGCCGTTGATTTATGAGATGGCCCACTAAAAATATAAAAATATGGTGTTTTTTTATTGGTAGGACAGTATGTAGCCGACTGGAAAAGTACTTAGATTTTGGGGAATTTTTTAATGAAGTTCTTTAGAAATCAATACTACAAAAATAGGACATGGACCCATTACTTAGTCTCTCGCGGACATAATTATGGTTTTAAGACATGTTGGACCAACTCGTTCTCTTGAACCGAGTCAGTAGTAACTCAGTGACTCGGTAATTGACTCGGACAGTGTTAGTTTGTCATGAATTGAGTCGAGTCGGGGTCTTCCCTGATGCACGATCATGAGTCAGCTGATGTAGAGCGGGTCGCGAACAGTTTCATCGCCAAGATAGATAAAAAAAGGCCCGATCGGAAGAGGAAGTGATCTAGACCGTTAGACTTAAAACGGATGGATGTATCTTGGAAATTGGAATGAGCTATCGAACATACCATATATAATTTTGGGGTAGGACGAGCTACTTTAGCCACCCAACCCCGCTTTTCCGGGTTGCCCATGCCAATTTGCTAAATACCATCGGATCGATGGTTGAAATTGTGTTTTAATTTTGTTTTTACTATTTATAGTAAGTTTTAGTTTGAATATAATTTTTCATCCATTGGGCTTAAGGAGTTGCGCCTAACATGAAAAGTGCTTAGAATAATTAGGAGAAACTATGGTTCAGCCAAATGGAACACTTACTATTTTTGGCAGAAAACCATGCACACATGTTGGAATAACGACCGTCTATAAATAGTAAGTTTGATATTTATAGTAAGTTGTGAATTTTAAAAGTTTTAGTTATAGTTTGATTCCGAAACTTCTTTCATAGCTTAGTATCCCTATTTAAAGGGTGTAAACTTGTTTATTCAAGCAATCAATCAAATTACAAATTTTATAAAATTTATTTTTTATTTTCCTTGTTTTTTCTCTTGGATTCGAGAAGTGTCTCTGAAGATTTCATAGAAGCTCAATTGATTCAGAGTAATTATCCTTAAGGAAAACAATGATCAACCTTATCACGTTCATCCCTGCGTACGCCGAGCGTTGATCCTACTTTCAATTCTGGCTCGCAGTCTCTAATGGGATCGGGTCAACCAGGTCTGAGTCAACTTGTATGAGTCTTAAAACCTTTGGTCCAATGCCTATGGAGCATGGATAGCTTTGTATTGGCATCCTTTGCTGTAAATGCGCAATGCATCAACATTCAATAGGCCAGAAACAAAAAATATTATGGATGGTATAATCCGGTTGGATTGGCAACATGCGGATGGACACATAACATTTTCTTAGGTTCAATGATCAATTTCTTCTTTGTTTGCATGGATAGGATTGGTCCAATAAAGGCAATTTATGTTTAGTTGCTAAATATATGTATTTTATCTACACCGCTCCTCTATTTTTATTTTATTTTTTCAGAAAAATTGAAATATATCCAAAACTCAAGTGGAAGCACCAAAGGAAATGACAAGAATCAAACTGCCGACCTGTAAGTTTTAGATCAAGCTGATATTTGTGTTTTTTCTTCTTTGATGTTGGTATAACCTTATGAATAGGTTAAATGACAAATAAGAAAGTTTCAATGGTGGAGATCATTAACCTCTCCGTTTCCTTGGTGTGGTCCACTTGAGCTTAATATATATTTTAATTCTTGGCACATGCTATAAAATGAGTTGATAAAAAGGATGGACGGTGCGATAAGACACATACATCATGGTGGGCCCCACAGATTTTACTAAGTACCCAATCCGAACTCTTAGATGCCAGTCAATGGTGGAGCCCGGGAGGGGAGTGGTCCATATCTCATTCATAGATGCCATTTGTACAGAAAACGATGGAGAGAGAGAATTATAAAAGCCTATTGCCTAAGTACTCTTTTTAACAACTGGGTTTATCTGCGCGTGCCCCCCTACTCGTACCGGAGCAGAGGAATCTTAATGATCAACGGCCCAGGATATGTAAATATCCTCGGATACTTAGTTTTTATGGGTGTGACCCATGATTTAGTGATCCAGACCGTTGATCTGATTAGAACCAAGATGGATGGGTCATGAAAATAAAAAATTTTAATAGGAAATCTTAAACCCTAAATCACCGGTCTTCATATAAAATAATGGTTCAGATTCAACTTGAATAATGGATAGTTAGGATCATCGGACTTGGGATTTCTTTTTGGGTATTGTCCATCTAGGATGGGCCTATCGAATAGACGGTCTGGATCAGTAAATCAAGGGGCCCACTTGGAAAAAAAGATGGAAAAAGTAGGAGACCATGAATATCCCCGGGGCCTATAGGATGATGATGATGGAATAAAGAAGTGGTGGAGAGAAGGGTTGTCAATGATGCAAAAGACCTTGATGTTAGGTTAAAGAAATGAAGTAAAATGAGAGGAGAGAGATCTCGAATCCCGACCTTACATGGGTGTTTTTGTTTAGTTGGATTTTGGGTTGCTTGGTTTTAGCTTTCCCAAAAGAAGAGCCAATGCCAACCATGCTCATGCACATTTCTCTATTTGTTTTCTTGCATCTAGGCCACCACTTCATAACTCCATCTACTATTTGCATGTCCTGGGCCCCACTTCAATGGCCCACATCTCTCTCTCTCTCTCTCTCTCTCTCTCTCTCTTCGAACTGGACGGGAGCGGATTAGGTGCGCCCCGGCTTCACCGAACACGGTGCGGCCATGAAAGTGGGGCCCACCATGATGGATTTAAGGTATATCCACGCCGTCCATCCATTTTTTCAGATCATTTTAGTGGTGATTTAGAAAAATGAAGCAGATCAAAATCTCATGTAGAGCACACTATAGAAAACAATAGTAAATAACCATATTTAAAAAAAAAAAAAAAAACTTCTTGTAGGCTACAGAAGTTTTGGATCAATCTGATATTTGTCATTTTTCCTTCATCTGAGTCTGCATGAACTGATCAACAGGTTGGATGATAAATAAACATTTTGGTGGGCCTTAGAAGATTTTTAACGGTGGACATTAAATCACTATTGTTTCCTTTGGTGTGCTCCACTTGAGATTTTTATCTGCTTCCATTTTTGGATCATGCATAAAATGAAGGATGGACGGCGTGGATATACTACATATACATCAAGGTGGCCCTACGGTCAGGGCCGCACCTAATTCGCACCCAGCACACATCTCTCTCAGAACTTCGATACTCTGGCAGCGTATGATAGATGATACTCAGGAACTTAGGTATTTACACAGATATTGAATAAGTGACATAAAATCAAGTCAAATTAAACTGTCCAAATTATGGGTCTCAATTTCATCATCCCGTGAACAAAAAATTATGCTTATTCTATTATCTGACTATCGGATTAGTGGATATTTATTGGACGGTTAACAATAATAAATATCCAATGCTACTATTTTAACGTCTCCACTAATCTGATTTTGGAATTGTGACTTACCCATTATTGGTTCTGCAATTTAGTTGGTGTAATTTTAAATTAGGTACACAGAGCCTGAGTGCCCGCGTATCAAGTATCATGCTCTAACAGAGTATCAAATAACTCCCCTCAACTAAACCAGCCAACTTCATGACATATGGCAGCTTTCCATTGGCTGGGCCGCAGCTTCAGATAAGTTGGTGAAAGATGAATTGCACAACTTTTAATCTCAGGAAGTCAAAGATCCTTTGGTTTTCAGTGTTTACAAGTGTGGCCCACCTGTAAGTCATCCGTACCGTTGATCTGATATTCGCGACACTAAACGGACAACGCGACAAAATATATTGAATTAGAAATTTCTGACTTTTTGATTGGTCGGATGAAATTAAGAAAAGTAATTCATCAACGGTTCACATTCAACTGAAAGAAGGCCAAATTTTGGTCGGCTAGGAACTCAAGCTTCTCAAAATCTTTTGGATCATGGTCCATCAAGAGTACGGTCCATGCTATCAACGGTTTGGATCATGAGAAAAAGGGCCCCACCTAAGGATATTTCCAATATCAGAAGTCAGATCACATAATCCCTCTACTTAGGAATCTAATCCCCATTTTTCTTGGGAGAAGAAGGTTGTCCAATTGTCTTCTCCTTTGGACTCTTTCCAATAAAAAGAATTTTCAAGATTTATTTGATATTCTAGTAAAATGCGTACACACGCACACAAAAAAGGTACACGTGGGACACATTTTCCCTAATCCAAACTGCTCAAGCATTGGATCTACTGTTAATGGACCACAGCCCCAAAAGACTAGATTTTATTTTCTGAATTTGAACCACTGACTATTTTAAATTTCAACCCTCCATTATTGGACCATCAATCACCAATTTAGGATCAAATTCTAAAAATCTAATTTCTGGGTCATGACCCATATCTATTGGGCCCACTTTTGAACGGTTTGATTTCAGATAAATGCACTAAAAGTATATAATTCTATGTGAATGAGTAACCTAATGTAACTGGACCACAGCCCCAAAATACTAGACATTTATTTGCTGAACTTGAACCACTCACTACTTTAAATTTCAACCGTCCACTATTTGTCCATCAATCAGCAATTCAAGATCAAATTCTCCAAATCTAATTTATGGGTCATGACCCATATCTATTTGCCCCACTTTTCGACGGTTTGATTTCAGATACATTGACAAGAAGTATACAATTCGATGTGAATGAGTATGAACACCATCAATCTACAAGAGTATAAATCAATCCCTCTTTCTCTCTCACTCAAAGAAAGGTAAAAGAAAGGTAGGAGAATGGAGGTGGGCCCCACAAAAACTACCTTGTGAAGCCCACCCAATCAACACAAATCATTTTTTCCTCTTAAAATGTGAATTTAATATAGCTTAAGCCTAAGAGAAGATTACATTTTTATAAAGCAATGTGTAAGAGAGATTCCATTTTTCTAAAGCTTCGGTCTTAGTGAGTGCAAGTCCCGAGGCCAACTAATAATGATGACCTTGACACACCCAGAGAGAGTGGAGATTGCATTTTATCGTCAATATATCGTTATATATCGTCAATATATCATGAGAATTTCAAAGGAATAACCACGGGTGGCAACTTTGATGATCTGTAAGAGTGGTATAGTTGATACACAGGCACTCTTAAGATTGTGGAACTAAATTAAACCGTAGAAATTTTGGCAGGCAACTCGGATGGATGATATGCCATGGCTTGTGGGGATTTGTTATGAAATATCGCTGATTGATGGACAGTAAATGGACGGTTGTGGTGAAATACATTAAACAAGGGTGGACTGATCAAAGGTTAGGATTGATGATGGACGACAATTTCTGAGTACCTGCCCATCAATTATCACGGTCTGCGACGCGGCTTTGGTGGAGCCGGGAATCACCGAGCTCGGTGGTTCGGGGACTGTGGGGCCCACCGTGATGTATGTGTTTTATATCCACGCTGTCCATCCGTTTTTACAGCTCATTTTAGAGCCAGATCCCAAATATGGAGCAGATCTAAATTTCAGGTGGACCACACCATAGGAAAGGTGGTGATCGAACGGTGGACCACCTTTTACTGTAGTGTGGTCCACTTGAGATCTGGATCTGCTCCATATTCAGGATCATGCGCTCAAATGAGCTGGGAAGTCAGATCTACGGCGTGGGTATAAAACATATAGGCTTACGGTGGGCCCCACGGTCCCGGAACCACCGAGATCGGTGGCCCCGTGAGTCGGATAGGCTAATGAGCCTATTGGTCGGGGGGTTTGCTGATTCCAGACTTGCTCACACGTGTAAATATGGAACACGTGTGCGAGATATGAGCTGTCCAGAGAATGGGAAGGGGTAGCGTTCAGCAACTCATCCGTCGCATGCGTTACATTTTTTTTTTTTATTTACACACGCACTCACACCACAGCGTTACATACATACACGCTATCTCGGACTGTTCAAACTGTGGCCCCTATCTTCGATGGACGATAGGTTATTATTACGCTGATTAGATAATCTCAACGGTCTGGATTTTCCCGTTAAATTGGGTTAGTTGATCATTTCCCATTTAGCCATCTATTTGGTGGTCACAAGTTGGACGGCTAGGATGTTCAGTGAAGGTGGAATTGAGCAATGCTCCATCCACACTGGTCATTCACCAGTGCACACGTGGTAAAATGTTAATCAATCCAGACCGTCCAAACCGTGGTCTAGATTGTGGATGGAACATGTACTAAGAAGTTGTCTTATGGGTAGGATTGTACATGAGTCAAGCTAGCTTGAAAAGCTTACTCGAATCGACTCAACTTAGCTCGGATTAACTCGACTTGAAAGACAGGCTTAAGCCAAGCTTGTTTACTAATGCCCAAGTTGAGTTCAAACCAAATTCAAGCATAGCGTATTTCAACTCAACTCGACTCAAAGCTTGAGCTCGAGCTCGATCGGCTCAAATAATATATTTTAATAATATATATATATATAAGTTTATAAAAAGAAATTAAAACTTAAAATTTTTACTAAAACACTTTATTCGACCCTTCCTGTCTCCATTTTCTCTTTTTCTTTCTCTTACCTTACCAAGGAAAACCCGACTCAACTTGAAATAAGCTTGACTTGATTCGATCCACTCGCTTGACTTGTTCTCAACTCAAAAGCTTTGGTAAACAAGACAAGTTTCAATATTGAGCTCGAGGGCAAGCTTAAACCTGAGTATAGCATAGACGAGTCAAGCCAAGCTTAGCCCGCATTGATGCAACTCGGCTGAATGTACAGCCCTAGTGATGGTCCAACGTGGCAAAATGTTAATCAATCTAGATGGTCCAGATTATCAAATAGTCGAGACCATTTAATCAATCCGATGTTTCGTTATTCTCCGTCCACAAATGCGGTCCATGCTTTGAACGGTTAGATTATCACATGCATTCGCCACATGGATGCATGTAAGGTAGAAGATGTGACGCATGGCGTATGTTCGTGAGATCGGGCCATTCATCGAGTTGGTACGAATCCTACAGTGTACTTCGAATATAAACCATTGATCATTTTTAACTGACTATCCAGTTTTCATGTACTAGTGTATGGCCCACTTGATGATTGGACCTGCTTGATTTTTTCTTCCAGTGAATATTCAAGGTGGGACCCACCTGATGAATGGTCCAAATATCGTACAGGCATCTCTGGCTGACCTATTAAAGCCCAGGTGGAATGAACGACTGAAATGGGTCCACAGTTTCTGCACGGTACCGTCTTGGGTTGTACCTAATTTGGTACTCCAGCGTCGTACCTATTCTCCATTGCATTCTTGCATTTGGACACATGCGCAATTGGGCATCAGTGTTATTGATCCGGACCGTCCATTATGTCCAAACCACTTTGAAAAATCTAATCATCCATATCGTATCTCTTTTTCAATTACAACCATCCATTTTAAAACCATCGATGTGGTTACTATTTTCGAATCAAAGAAGTTCTCTAGAAATATAAGCAATCAAAGGTGGGGCCCACCAATGGATGGTTGAAATTGACAGCTTGATCTATTATCTTAGGTGAAGATTCCAGATCAATGACGTGGACTGTCTACATCTCCAAAATGCAATCATGCACATGCGCTCTGATTTTGTACAGATGAGAGCCCTGTTTAGACGATCCGGACCGTTTATCTGATGGGCCCTAGTGTCAATGGATCATGCCCCAAGGAGGGGTGATGATGCCTGACGTCCCAAAGGGCACAGATCGAACTGTTAGGATTTTGCCATCAGGGGATTTGGGCCATACTCCTCCCCTCTGACGCCTATCAAATCTACGGCCTGGATTGTAAAATCATAGGATAGGCCCATTGTAAAGAAAGTTCTCGAGGACATTACGGCTATCCTCGGGCTCAGGACCATATAATCCCTCGTCCTGCACCAATGAAAGCTGCAGTCGTACCTGATTTGGTACTCCGGCTTGATACCTTCCCTTTTCTGGTGCAGAAAGAGGCCCCATATGGCAGAGTACTCGATTAGGTACCGTCTGGTATGGAAAAGACTAGTTTAGTAGTCCGGTGGAGTACCCAAAACTGTAGCTGGAAGTGGACCCCACCATCAGTGATTTGAAGAATCATCATCCACCCGTTCAGCCCATCTATTCTGGCCTTGGTGTGAAAAAAGATCCTAGAGGACGATCCTACTGGATGGTAGTGGGGCCCACAAATATAATCGTCTCGGAACGTTGATTTACACTATGGGCTCCTCAGCAATGGATGAAAGGCCTTGCATGATTAGGAATCAATCATGACCGTTCATCTAGTTTGTAGTACGCGAGATGAGACATCTGTTAAAGTAATTCTCAAACAGACGATTTCATCCGTCTGATCAGTGGCCTCAAAGCAATGGCAGTGCATTAAAAAGGTTGGAAAATGAAGGAAAGTGATCTGATCGTGTGACTTTTTGAGACATAGACCATCCTTGATTGGTATCACTATATGGACGGCTCCGATTGTATGGTGGGACCAGACAGGCCTTCTAGGGTCCATCTTTCGGGAAGATAAAATAATGCGATTTTCCACCGGTGGATGAGAAATGCGAGTGTGCGTTTTGTTATAGGTGAGGATGAAGACCACACATCTGAGAGATCGGAGCCGTTCATCAGGCGAACCCCACTGTCTAGATGCCATGCACCTTGCGCGAGTGCACTTTGCGAGTGAACTCAGCTCGCAGGTCAGGATGAGAACATATATCTGAGAAATCTGAGCCGTTCATCAGGCGATCCAAACTGTCTAAATGCCATATTTCAAGCGCAAGCGTACTTTGTAAGTGAACTCGGTTCACAGGTGAGGATGAGGCATGCATCTGGGGAGATCAGAGCCGCTCGTCAGGCGATCCCCAATGTTTGGATGCCATACACCGAAAATGAGGATGATACAAAGAGAAGGTCTCGAGTCCAAGCAGTTGGACTACAAGTTGCGGTCCATCCAGTGGATAACTTCCAATATTTCATGTTTATGCAACATCTAATCCGTTAAATAAGTTGAGCCCACGGTGAGGATTTGGCATTCACTCAATAAATTGGATGTTATCCCTTGGGTGGACCATAACTTGTGGCCCAACCGGTTGGACTTAGACCTTCTCATGTACAAATGTAGCACACCTAATGATCAGATATTTAAGTGTTTTTGTTTGATGAGAGGATCTGATCTCACACACGTTCGTTTGCGGGGAGTTCAAATACAATGTGCAATGGTGTACACTCACATTCAACACGTGGCAAACCTCGCTGCATGCAATCCAAGCCATTAAGCCTGAGGACCATCATATATGAAAGAAAAATCACAGCCGTTAGAAATTACGGCTGAAACAAGAGCATTAAAAGAAGAGCAACCGTTTAACTCAAGAAAACATTTTTTTTGAATGGATAGTCCAATAAACGCATCATATTTTATATATATATATATATATATATATATATATATATATATATATATATATATATATATATATATATATATACACACACACACACAGGAAAAGGTACTATGCGCTTCCGTCCCATGAGGTCGAGCTGTGTGGGCCCCACCGTGATGCGTTTCGCACATCTACCCCTAGCCAGATGCAACATTCCATCGTGGGCCTAGGTCTCAAAAATCAAGTCAATCCGTGACTTGTGTGGGCCACACCACATACAGAAGTGGGGAGGGGCCGTGCACCATTAAAACATTCATAATCATTTTTTGGGCCCACCGAGATGTGGTTTGCAAATCCAACCCATCCATTATGTGTGTCCCACTTGGATGAGGGTTCAGACCAAGTTTCAGCAGCATTCAAAACTCATGTGGGCCCTACCAAGTGCTTTTATATGTTTTAACGGTGTCTTCACATGATTTTAGATGTTATGGCCCACCTAACTTCCGTATACGGTTGATATTTGGGATATCCCATAATTTAGAGGGGACCCATCAAATTCACGGTGTTGATGGTCGACATGCATCACGGTGGGGCCCACACAACTCGACCTCACGGGAACTTATCGTGAGGTCGAGTGCATAGTACATTTTCCCTACACACACACACACTTATTCAAGATAGCAATTTAACTATCCTTCATGTAATTGATCAACTAAATGTTATTGAAGATTATTTATACTCATTTTCTATGCCTCGACATTATCCGATGGAAAACCACCACTTGATAACACTGTATTTGACACACACTGAAGTCATACTTGAATCTAAAGAGATCATCAATTAATATCCTTTCGGAGTTACACATTCCATTTATTAATGCAATGTCATCAACCCTTATACATATATTTAATGGGATGAGTCATTGCATGCCACGTGGCCACGATTATTAGGCCAATTAATGAGGCACCGTGCCCATCATGACTATAAGAATCCCACCATGAGAATAAATCTTATCACATATCTAACAATGACATTCTCGATGAAGGTATATCTCACAGACTTTTTAAAATGGGAGATCTTCCCATAGACTTTTAAAGACTCTATAGCATTCAAGAATATTCCGAATATGGGAAAATTGAATCGATATCCAAGCAAATTCAGCTACAGATTAGTTAAGAGAGATAAATACATCAATTGGATGACCTCATACCAAGTTGTGGTTCAATTGAGATCAAGAGAATGGGAAAATTAGATCCAATATGATCTTATATAGATTGGTATCAGCTGTCAGATCACTCCAACACTCCAAACCATCTTGCGGTGAATGTTGTAAGTGTGGGAGGTGGTTTGATTTCCAACCATCTAACACCTTGAAGTAGAGGAGGTGGGCCACCAAATGAATGGCCATGATGGATTCCTGATTCCTTTGGTGAGATCTCGATCTCGGTCTGGTTGTCTTCATTAGAGGAATCTTGACATTCCCAAGCTCGATGATCAGATTTAGTGGGTTATAAAGATCTTTGCAATGGATCAATCACAAGAAGAAGAACCGAGAAGCTAGCAATGCCAAATTTGACTCCAACAAGCTATAAAAAGAGCAATCAAAGAAGAGTTCTAGGCCTCACGCTAAATATATTTATCTACTTTTCATTTATCTTAATTTAACCCAGCTTAGTTCTAGCATAGATGGTTACTACATAGCGGCTCTCACTATAGTACCTTAAGAGTAAAGTACATATCATCAACCTTAAGTTGTAGGATCATGATCAATTAAGTTCCGATTTGGTTGATCATACTAATCCGGTCACATCCTATTGACTATCCGCCTCGATCGTATATTTCAATAGACATATCAGGTAATTATCTTTCTTTTTCATTTATTTCTTTAGTTGATTGTTACTCTGTCGATTGTCATGGGCCACACATTTAAATGTAATAAAATCAATATTGTTTAGCCTTGTTTTATTTATTTGTACATTCTTATTCATTTAAGAAACATACAAATCTAAAGACTAGTCAAAGAAAAAGTCATTTAGTCTGTAGACTCACACCTAATGTTCTAAGGCAAAAAAAAAAAAGCCTCATTCAGAAGGGCTAACCCTTGCCCTTTTATAAATTTCCTGAATGGAGTGCAAACCGATGGTTGAGAGGATAACTGGATCCTTTGTCCAGTCTCCAATTTGTCAATCTTGGCACGTTAGAACTAGCAATTAGAGTTGTACATGAGTCGAATCGAGTCGAGCTTGACATAGCTCGGCTTGACTTGACTAGTAGCTAACCCCAGCTTGAACTCAGCTCGGCTCTGTCCTCGAGCTTAACTAGCCAGCTCAGCGCGGTTCGGTCAGCAGCTCAGGCCAGTTTGAGTCGAGTTCAAGCCTATGCAACATTTTCTTAAACACAGAGCGCATCTTCTATTTTTTACAGAATGCAAAACAGTAATAACAATATACATGTATTTCATCAAACATTGGGTGGGCAACATCAAAATCATGATTTGAGGGCAATTTTATAATGTGAAGTTTTTTTTAGTGATTTGTTTCGTATCCATTCCTTCCTTGCTACTAGTCGATCCCGCGGAGAATATATACACTCGAAACAACACTTCATTGAGTCATTTCATCAAACACTTGACGAGTAGCATCAATATCAAAATAACCGAATCACCAAGCCAAATTGATCCAAGTCGATTCGAGTTGAGGTTCAATTCGAGTCGACCTTGGGTAAGCTCGAAAAATTTCGAGCTAAAAAAATCAGCTTGACTCAGATCGAACTCAGTTTCAAACCGAGTTGAATCGACCTTTTTCAAGTCGAGTCGAGTGAGTTAATCGAGCTAACTCAGTTCGTTTACAACTCTGCTAGCAATTCAATCAAACCTTTTAAGTTAAGTAGACTCTAGCACACCAGCGCATCTTACCTATAGACAAAAAACCAATTCATGCCCTCATTCACATGAGTGACCTTGTTTAATTGAAATGACAGCAACAAAGATCATGGTGAGAACGAGAACCATGCCAAAGAGAATTGTGTTAGATGAGGCCAAATACATTTTTATGAATTGGGTTGTTTTTTCATATTATTCTACGATTGTAATTAGATGTATGGTTGCAGTTAGTCCTACTTGTGTATTATGAAGACGTATGCATCCAATTTTATGGAATGTTTTATCGTAAAGGGACGCAAGTTGTCATGGCCCCGACTAGAAGGAAGTTCCTATAGTCAGAAACTACATAGACCCACCATGGAATTGATGAGAAATCTATCATGTTCATCAATTTGCCGGCCTATACTAGAACATGAACTGAAAAACAAGGTAGATCAAAAACTCAAGTGGAAGACACTACTGGAAAAAGTGAGGAAAGAAATGTCCATCATTGAAACACTCATATGGTAATAGAAGCTTTATATCGAGTTAATATTTTTATTTTAAGCTCATCCTAGTAGAAATGACTTTATGAATTGTTTGGATGGCATATAAGCATCATAGTGGGCCTAATGGAAAAAATGGGGATGTAAATGCCTACAATGGAAGCATCCATGAGGTTATAGAAGCTTTGGATCAATTTAGTATTTGTGTTTTCATTTCATCCTAGAGGGAATGACCTTATGAACGGTTTGGATATGGCATATAAACATAATGGTGAGCCTACTGGAAAAAAGTGGGGATGGAAGTGCCCATCATCGAAACATTTAAGCTGGGATAAAGTTAATATTTATGTTTTCAGATTATCCTAAGTGGATTAACTTTATGAAAAAGAAGGTTTCAATGATGGGCATTTCTTTCCACTGTTATATAGTCTGTATCATGCTTGAGTTTCAAATTTGCCTAATTTTTTAGCCAATGTATTGATTAATTAGTTGGCTAAATGGATGGACAATGTGAATTTCTCATAAACATTGTAGTGAGCCTCATGTATCTTTCACTTAGAGGAACTTTCTGTTAGCAAGGGCATAGAAAACTAGCATCGGTTAGAGAGTTTCATCATAATATTTGATTAAAGACTCATCCACTTACGACATTTAGTAGCACCATGGCTGTAAGACATGGCAACTCCCCTGATCGTCTAGTCTCAAGTTCAGTCACAACTCACTCAAGTCTGAGGTAAATCAACTCAACTGGGGTGATTTGGGTTATTCTTTTAGACAACTCATGTTATTAAATCAGATCGAGTCTAGCCGAGTTCGAGTCGACTTAAACGAGTCACACCTGAGTCAGAGTCAACTTAAATGAGTTGCATAAACCAACCATTGGTAAATCATTTTGTTAGTTAGCACATTAACAAGTGTATGTTGAGATGCGACTAACAATAAGTTCAGGATGAGATCTCATTAAGATCAAAACATTAGCAAGTACATTATGGGATGCATAATACCTTAATTTACGAGTTGCCCAAGTTGACGATGACTCGAGGTATCAAACCGGATGAGATCCGACCAAGTTTGAGTCAACTCAAATGAGTTACATAGGATTCATTTGAATATTGAAATCATTATGAAGTGATGATACCTTTGTTGTTGATATCTTAAATATAAAAATCAACAAGTCTGTCAATGACAATTCAATGCCATTGAGCAGACTTCGATGCCATCGAAGGCTACTTGATGTCATTGGAAAAATATGAAAAATCCATGTTTGGTTGTTGAAACGTTGTGGTTTTTAGTTCGATGACATCAAAGGGGTTCGATGCCATCAAAGTGTCATCAAAATGTCATCGAAAGATCATGCAAAGTTATGCAGATTTGCACAAGTGCGGGATTTATTTCCTATTTTGATTGTGATTCTCATAGAGGCTATATATATGGGTGTAATTTTTATTATTTATTTTTTTACACATACACACACACAACACACACTCACGCTAGTGGAATTTCACCATCTATGGGTACTTGAACCCTTGACCAGGAGTTGAAACTCCTGAGAGTCTACCACCCGAGCAAGAGTAAGGACCCATATATATGGGCATAATTACGAATGTGGTGTATGTCAGAATTTTCTGATTCAATCCAAAGGGTTTTAAGGGTTTGTAAGGGTTATTTGAGACAATTCGAATAATGTAATATCTCTCTTGTAATTTTCAGCTTTCATAGTGCATTACTGTCGCTTTGTGCCATGATTTTTTCCCGTAAAGATTTTTCCACATTAAATTCGGAGTGTTTATAATTGAACTTGATTGTGCGATTGGAATACTTTGCTTGATTCATTTTTCTGTGCTTCCGCAGTTCCCCAACAACCTTGATATATATTCTCAAAGTTATGTGACTAGATTCAATTGGGTTAAAAGCGTGATATGATCAAACGTCAAAGAATTCAAATGAGTTGCATATGATTCATTCATATATTAAAATTATAATGAAGTGATGCTACCATGATATACATTTTCAAAGTTATGTGACTAGATTCAATTAGGTGAAAAACATGATATGATCAAACTTTAAAGTTAGGCTATCAGAACCAGTAGAGAAATATCAATCTAATCACATCATCAAGATTATATGTGTAAAGAGAATTTATTTAAGATGGATCAAATGATTGAATTTTTTAACAATGTATAAAATTTCTAAATACTTGGAGGATTTGAACTAATATTGATTGAATATTTTATTCTCCGTGTGCTTGGTAATTGGACACATTTTTAGAAAATTCAGGATATTCATCAAGCGAAGGACTTAATGATCATGTCTTGAGTTAGAAATCAAGCACATCGACTAATCACGAAGGTTGCTCATATCTTGGCTCGAGGGATGATTGGCCATCATTTATACTCAATGTACATATGCGACGAACCTAATGGGTATAAATGTTGGATTTTTGGGCAATGACATGTTCACAAAGAGCTTGCGTGGTAAATGACTTGATTTGCCCTAAAATACATTTCTTTAATTAATCGTTAAGTTACTTAAATCACATTTTTTTTCTTTGGTAAAATTGCCTTCAAACCTATTTAGATTTATTAAAGAATAAGATATTATAAGACGTTTTTATTAAATATATTATCACAGATCATTAGCCTAAATTGAATCTAACCACTGGAACTTAGGCAATAAGAACATTGATGGGACCCAGTAGTTATGTAATTGATTTTAGTATCATTGAGCTGACATACTGTAACACCCTGAAAATTGGGGATCATGCATATGCTCGACTCCCGAGTTCCTGGGGTCACTTATAATCGGTTTTCATTAACATGCGATTATAAAGGCGTAGCATGGAATTACTTGAAACATGAAGCACGATCACAACTAGTCTGCTGAAATGAAAATAGATCATTATATACATGTCTAAAAGGATATAAAAAGGGTCGCATCAGGCGTTGCCCAACAAAATCACAAAAGGAATATCATGCCCAAAAGAATAGGGCTGAGTCCACAACTCAGCGGTCTAAATCCTATCTACTAGGCTGACGGGGAACCATCCATCAGCTGAAAGTAAGAGAACTCATCCTCCTCCTCGAGGCTCGCATCACCAGGCTCCACGAAATCTGTATCACCTGCATCTATGAATAGGTCTGGTTGGTGTTTTAAAACACCGTCCCAGAGTGGGAGTGAGTGATCAACTCAATGGGTGTTATTAGCCTTAAGTTGCAACAAGCAACAATTTTAATAAGAATTTAATGAAAAGCAATCAATCATAAACATATATCTAGTCTTGTTAATGTGCATGGATGCAGGATGATATGATGTATGCCCTCACTACAACGCTCTCTCGTGCGACAACATCTAACGATCGCCAATGCCAACACTCCCTCAGTGCGACCTCGACTGCCGAGTCGCCAACCTAGCTAATGCCATGCAATGATGATGTTAACAGGGTTTTTAGTTAAGTCTATTCATCCAGCAGATTTGAGAATCTGATACACCCCACGTATCAAATGCCCTGAACTAGTTGCGAGGCCAAGACCCCCCAATGTGTGAGGCCGAGACCCTGTGATCCTTGACCCCGTCGAGTTTTCTCTATCCCCGACTTCAAGCACATGGGGGGTGCTGAATGTGGGGTCGCTCGCGGTCACTAAGGGGAGGCGCGTCACCCTAGCGTAGGCCAACAGCTTGGACATAGTGTCCCATTCCACCATGCCCGGCTCACGAGACTGTGGATCAATATTTCATCCGGTATCGATGGGCTACAACGGTGGTAGGGTGTTTCAGTTTCCATACATATGTGAGCAAACATGGTTAACAAACCAGGTGGGTCAGCCAGTGGACTAAACCGCACGAGCCCAGACAAGTATGTGGCGGAACGACATCGGGTACAAGCGACCCATGTAGCCTAACTACTGCCGCCCACACGTACTCGCCCAAACCTATGGGTTTAGCCTCAAGGTGGTCCTACCAACGGAACCACCTTCGCTCTCCTCATGTTCCTGACCAACCCAATGGTAGAAATAATGACTCATAGCATGCCAACTACCAATGTAACATCAAGTATATTCATCACCATGTTCTCATGTTGCTCAACATACAATTCAAATTTCTCTAGCAAGCAAACTATAAATATCATGAATAAGGTGTATGTGTGTGGTGTGGGTTGGTGAGGAAGTTAAGCACTTCCTACACCTCAAGGGATCAATTACACAAGAACAATGAATCAACACACTAAGAAGCAACACATATGAGAGAAAAGAAAATTAAACAAACACAAGCATGTAATCATCCATACACTAGATCATGAGAGGCAAGATTTAACATCAAGGAGAATTAAACATGTCATTCCATACAATCCAACAACATACCATTCCTAAGTTCCTCTAGATTCTTCCATACAACATACCAAGCAAACAAAATCATTAAACTCCAACTATAATTAGTGCTAAGCCACCTAAGGATAATAGTCTGCACCTATGGATCGTTGAGATCTTGGAAACGACCTAGGAATGAGGGCTTTTGGGGTTGGACGGCCGGAATCCCTAAAACAATCATTTGCATGTTAGAAATTCATGAAATCCCTTCTCCTCACAAAGGTTTTAAGGAAAAAGGGGTGATGGGTCTTACCTAGACGATTAATGGGATGAATGGGCGGTTGTAGAGGAGGGATTCTTCTTGGAGAAGAGGTAGGGAGTTATGGGGTTTGATTCTTTAGGCCCCACCTCGACCTAGGGTCCACCTCCACTCCCTTCTTCACTCTCCCTCTCTCTTTCTCCTCTTTTCTCCTCTTTCTCTTCTCCCTTTTCCCTCTTCTCTCATTCCTTCTCTAGGGCAAATTCGTATGGGGAGAGGGGTGCCCCAAATGAGGCCCTTATATAGTCTCAGGTTTGGTGTAAATGGCCCTAAGGGATGGGTTTTCACTATACTAGACTTATGAGAAGGTCTTTCTAAGCTCTAGGGCCCACTATGAGGTGTACAAGTCAATATACGCTGTAGGATAGCTAGCCCTAATGATGATCTACGTATGGATATGATCGGCCCGCCATTTGGATGCGCCGATCGACGGATATGATAAGAAGTCTGTTCAACGGTCACCGATAGTTGATCAGGGCCGCGGCTATACGGATATGAGCAGGGAAATATCCTTACTCCATGGGTAAAGTTTGGTCGCAAACCGACGGTCCGAAATCCTCAACTTGCATAAGAGTGGATGACTCAATTCACTTAAGTTCCAACTCCTTCCTTTAGGGTATTTATATATCTCATGCACTCGTCCTTCAGCTCAAGTTGACCGGTTCTAGACCGTACCCAGGTTCGATTCCCGCGATGGATGTCAAGCCCAATGAGGCGAACATTATTCTATAGTTTTGGAACTAGTGGTCCACCAATGAGCGGTCTAGAGCTTGTTTGGATAACCGGGGTAGTTCTGGTGGCCCTCTGACCATGAAACTTATAAGATAGGTGCTCCATGGCCCGATGAAGGGCCATGCAAAATTTGGGGATGATCAGATATGGGGTTTGGTCGCACGGGTCTGATTCGCGATCAACGGTCATCGTGCCACGATCGAGACCCAGATTTTGTGGGCGAGCGTAGAAAAATACATTAGACCTTTACCGTAAATCTGGAAGAAATTTGACAGCTGAAATGTCTGAAATCTCAATTTTATTTACCAGTGCCAGATTCTAATTCTGGCATTGGTGGGGCGCATCTGGCAAGTGCCAGATTCCACTTCTGGGTGTCCACTGGGTCCGTGGTCCGCGATGGTCCCCAAGCCCAGTGAGATCTATGCTCCCTTGAATTTTTATAATTTTCTGACATTCCCATGTCGCGGTATAGCCCGCACGAGTTGTCGCTAAGTGTAAACGGTCATCTGGCTTGGAGGCCCGCACCAGGTTCTATCAAGGCTCGTCTGGTCTATTCAATTGAGTTAATCTTGGTCTAATTTATTTGTGATACCTCACTATGAGTGGCTTAAATGAACAGTCCTGTGGCAAATCTTATGTGGACGCCCCAGGACACTGTTCTGGTTGGGTGGGACATTACACTACACCTAATATTCAAGTGATTGGGTGGATTCATTGGCTTCCTACGGCTGATTAATCGGACTGGTGCGGTTCTTTACTAGTACCACCCCTGTATACACTGACATTGAGTGCTAATGGTTATTAAGTAATATTTAGGTTAATTAAATAAAATAAAAAAATAAAAATTGATGGATTTTTTTTGAAAATCTAAAACAGTGAAAATTCAGGATGTTACACATACCATTTACTTAATCACGTGTTAAAATTCTTATATGTTTCCTCATTTTTTGACACTTCTTCCCCATTTTAAGGGTGTTGTAAAGAGAGTAGGTGAGGAACAACTAAATCTTTTAACCTCGGTAAGGCACATAAATGGTAGGAGTTTTAGGTAAACATTTTTAGACCATGTTACTAGACACCTAAAAATGAGTTCATCTCATTTTACTTAACATTAATTATGTATTATGAATCTTGATTTCTAATACATAATGAGTTCAAGTTAATAATAATAATAATAATGAATTAGAGATCAAGATATTTAATACATAATCACTCTTAACTAAAAAAAATCATGAAATGGACTTTTTTGATTTGTAGTGAGAAGAAGAAGCTTGTTTGTGTCATCACAAGTATTGTATCTTGATCTTGAGAAGAAAATTGATCATCGTAGGCCACAACATGACAACTTATGCAAGCCTATCTTCCTAGCCAACCACTTCTTGGGGCATTCGTGTAATGGAAATAATAAGCCCCATATAAAGTTTACATGGTACAAAATTTAAGTATATTTATAATATATTATCTTGACTTATCTTATTTAATCAAACATAGGATGTGATATGGTTTCCATCATTAGAACAAAGAAGGATAAAGAGGGATTTGTGTTACACTACAACTTTAAATTAAAAGAAAGATATCAAGAAATGATATATAAATCTATTCATGATATCAATAATCGAGTTGAATCTAATGTATTATAAGGGATTTATCTTTTCTATAACTTTTAGGGATTGAATTATTTGCTAAGGTATTAAACTACAAGCATGAATTAAAAAAAAAAAGTCTTTATGAGTTCTTCCTCATATTATTTATTTATTTTTTTTACAAAGAGAATGGATTTTTATTATGTGAACTAAATCATTTGATAATTTTAATCAACGGTCTAACTTCATAATATAGCCAATCAAATGAGTAAATCAGTTTGATTTTAATGCTAAATGGTTAATAAAATAAGGGCCAACAATTTGCATGGTACAGATGTCCTAAGATAGAGCCACGTTGATGAGAAACAAATGAATATGATTTGGATACATTTAATTGAAAGACTTTATTGAGATCTATATCCACTTACAAAATAAAGTTGGGCAAATTTGATGCCAAACACATTTGAGGCTTAACTTTTCGGTTCTTTATAGACATTGTCCCTAACACGTGTAAGTATGCACATATGTACACATTGAGTAGATTTGGGAAGTCAAGCTAGATTTTCACACTCTATTACACTAGCTTACACTCCGTATGCTTGTTACGGTTATACTTAAACTTGAGAGGAGTTATAGTCTTAGTATTTATGTTTGTGTCATGAAAGCTAGTATTAATCTTAATTGTCGACCATGGCAACCATGGGTTCTATATAAACGTGTTATTATTGCCATAATTAATATATGAGTTTACCTAACCGTACATGTATTTATGGTTTAAAAGAAATGGTTTTCTTTATTGTCCTTAAGAACTTGAATTGAGGTACATTGACCACAAGCCTATGAACCACGTAGCAGGTTTTAGGACAAATATGTTGCCAACTTATGTGAGGGGACCATTAATGAGTCCAGATAAAAAGAAATTCTACCATTGAACTCATTGTGTATGTACTGACTTTGACAAATCCTTAATCCTCAGGATATAGAAAGTTTAGGTTCTTAGTGTAATGTGCTTTGGCCATCATCACGGGTCAATATAATGACTCATATGGGTGTCGTTGGGTGAATCTATTCAGATGTAGTTGTGGTCCATATTATCTAATAAGAAATTTACTAATTATCTTGTTTTAGCAGTTAAAAAATGTTTTAATTGTACTTGGTCACACCCATTGATTTGCAAGGTTATTGGGTCAAGGGTAGATGGTCATAGTTAATATTGGGATTAGGTCATTTGGGTATATCAAAAGGTATGACCACATATTTTTGATGTAGTATGGCATACAAAATTTTATAAGGATAAAGTGTATCATAATTGGTGCATCATTGTAACCCTAACTCCTTATATAGAAATCATATCCTAGAGGAAGAGAGCCTTGATTTGCACTTATCCAATCTAATTGTTCTTTAACTAATAAATCTAACCATACATTTAACCATTCATCCAATGATGCAACCATCAAACTATCCATATGTTGAAATCGTCAGAACACTTATCATCCATCTAAACTAACTGTCCATTTTGTTGGTCATGTGGCCATCTACAATCCTTCCTACCTATCTAACCACATACCCAATGTAGGGTCTATACCAAAGGTGTGCATATTACTTCTTCTAGAAACCACCGTTCATCATCATTTTATATAACTCATCCTCATATCTTACCCATCCATGTCACCTCCAATCCACATGTACGTTTGAAGTCTAGTCTCCAATCACACAAAAGTCCATCTAATCATACATCTATCTGTTCATCTAACCATATATCAATTCATCCATCCATCCACACTATCCGTCATGCATGTATTAAATATTACACACCATGTACACTCATTACATGTACACACACCTCCCACACGCACACACACCACATCCATTTCCATATACACATGCACACACATGGCACACATTTGGCACCCATGCAACACGCGTGAGTGTAAGTAGACATGTGCTTGCACATGTTTTAAATAAGAAAAAGAAAAGAAACTGATGAGAGGAAAACGTAAGGGAGTAAATACAATAAGTTCTCTTTCATATGTGTCACATTTGTGAAAGAGACTATAAAAGCAAAAGAGAGAGAGAGAGAGAGAGAGAGAGAGAGAGAGAGAGAGAGAGAGAGAGAGAGAGAGAGAATAAGAGAAGAGCTTTGGGTGAGTATTCATGTGAGAGAGAGAGAGAGAGAGAGAGAAAAAGAAGAAGAAAGAGAGAGAAAGAAAGAAAATATAAAGGAAAAAAAAGTGAGTTTCTCTCATTTGATATTTATGAAAAAGTTATATATATGTTCTATTTATTTATTTGTACATATAATTAATTTTTGCCATCTTAATTTATTTATTTTTAAATTTTCTATAATTACTTATCATGCTTTTTAAAATGTCGTTAAATTTTATTTTTTTTTATCATAGCGGTTGTCATTATTTTAGTATGCTTCAATTTGACTTTAATATTATCTTATTGTTAATCCTACCTTAAAAATTCATTTTTGCAGTTACATTTTGTTTTGTTGAAGTTATTGCAAAATCTCGAGTTTATATATAATTTTCTAGATTCTTAGATCTAATAAATCACGTTGCATTTTTATTTTTATTTTATGTAGTACTTTAATAAAGATCTAATAGATTATGTTGCATGTTTATTTTTGTTAACGTAGAACTTTAATCATATACATACAATTCACAATAGTTAAAAATTTTGTTGTTAGTTTGATAAATTATATATATCAAGTATTATGAATTGATCAAAGAATAGCGATCATTGAAATTTTTTAGAAATATTTGATTCATGCAATATTAAAATGATGCATCATTAAAATGGTTATAAAACGCCAGAAAATAGGTGGGGCGATTAAGTCCTCTTGATTGAAAATTCCTAAAGCGTAAATAGGTCGGGCAACTTAGACCCTTGGGTTGGAAGTCCCATAATCCCAATTGATACCTCTTGAAACATCTACCATACCCTTTGGGTGGGTGAGCATGTCAGGATTGTAAAAGGTTTCCACTGTCAGGTTCGGAAGGGTAGGAGTCAGACCAGCTAACGTACAAATGGGTCATTCACCAAATGTCATTTGGATGGTGATCATGTCACGTAAGAGGTTCCCATTGCCAGGCTAGATGTTGTATTGGCGAGTGTGTTGGCCAATCGGTGTAAATTGGCCCTAGTGTTAAAAAGAATAAATTATACTCATTATTATGAATTATAGCATATGTTGATTTTATTCATTCATTTTTTTCTTTGAATTTACATTGAAAAGTCTTGAATTACACTTTTTTTTTTACACCCAAATCCATAGCTCAACTTACAGGCTAAGTAGAGATACCCCGTTTCAACACTTGAGGTCTTGGTATCGATCCCTAGTGGGGGTGGCTAACATGAAGTGTGTGTACTGACATGGGTGTGTACTAACAAGCTAACCCAAAAAAAAAAAAAAAAAAAGGTAGTGTATCTTTTAGTACATTTTATTCAGATTATATGAGGTTATTTTTGAAACCTATGTTGAGATTACTCACTAAGCTTTGCAGCTTACCCTATTAGGATTTTAAAATTTCAGGATTAGGATCTCATGGAGGCGCTTAAAGAGATTTGCTTTTATATTTAGGTTAAATTTTCATTTTTTAAAAAACATTTTCTGAATAAGTTGTAATGAACATTTAGTATGATAGTATGGTGATGACATGTTCTGAGACATGAGTTTGGTGATAATCTTCAATAGGTGAGACATGAATTTTTTTTATTTTCTTTAAATAAATATTTATTGATCTAAATTTTAGATGGTTATTTTTATGAATGAGAATCATATTGTCAATATACGTGTGGATTATGAAATGTAAATATACAAAACATAAGTCATGCCTTTGGGTACGGAATCGGGGTCGGATATACCCAGGTACCGGATTTCGAGGCGTGATAGAATGTCCCTCCATTGTGTATCACCATAGAAAGAGAGAGGGAAAATGAGAGAAGGTGAAAAGAACTAAAAGAGACATTATCATATCCATCCTCTTGTCTCCATATAACCATACGTGTGGGGTCTACCTTGTGAATAGCTCCCGTCGTGTATGTTGAAGTATGCTTTTACTATCCGCATTCTTCTTTATCTAAGATCAATAGGGTAGGGATCTCTTACTTTGTAGAACTAGAATTGACGTTGTTTACATCATAATCAATAAATCAAGCTATATGATTTGTTTTAGTTTTAGGGTTTTGATTATATTAAAAAAATATATAAAAAAATCATTCTTTATAGAAAAATTTTGTTTCTATATTTTAAAATTTTTAACGCCTAGTAGGGCCTTAACTAATTACCATGATTCACTAATATGTTAACTAGTGGTGAGTTCGGTAGTCAATTAGGTTTCCTACGGAGACTAAGATTCTTAATAGTTATAACCTTGACGGGTTTAATCTTATATCAGGAATTAAAATGATTGATTAACATAGCCAATCAAATTTGCATTTGTAAGTCATTTTACTAAATAATTTATTTTGAAATTATTGTATGTATTTTTTTATATAAAATTAATGGTATTAATTTGTTTTTTATTGAACAACTATAGTCATAAGATATGGTGGGTCCTAAGATAGTGGTCCTTAAGGTGGCGTGTGCGTATATATGTGTGTGTAACTTAAAATAATGCGGTTGTGTAGGTTAACGTGTAGTATATATGAGGAAATGTCTGAATATGAACAAGTTAGACTTTGTTGCATGGTTAGGCAAATATATTGTAAGTGGTATTTACCGACCAAGTAATCTATGAGCATTGCACTAGAGAGATTTCTCTATGATAAGAAAAGCCAGGTGACAATATGTTATAAATTTATAAATATGGAAGCGCATCCTAAGAAGCCCCATAGAGTTTAGCATATAAAGTAGAAATTTTAGGATTGTCAATTCACCAAAAAAAAAGTGCAAGCTTAGATTATCCTTTAATCTCCATCTAAGTTACACTTTACATTTATTGTTAAGTCATACATGCTAAAAAATATATCTTTTTTTTTTTTTTTTTTTGTACTTTCACATGTATAAAACTCTTTCAAAGCATGCATGATAAGTGATCATCCTATAGTTTTTAACATAGCAAAAAATCTTGTTCTTGAGAGTTTCTTAGCACAGAAATTTCTGACAGATTTTCAATACAAGGTTTTTCTCATAATATTATTGGTAAAATCTTGCCAAAAATAAAATTATAATATTATTTATTATAACTTAATAATAGCTTTAAAATTTATAATTACAATGAGTTAGTTAAAATTCTAAATATTTTATGCATTAAAATCATATTATTATTATAATAAATTTGTGAAAATTGAAAAGATCCAAGATTTTAAAAATTGAAATAATATTTGCCACACTGGTTTGTAGGTGGATGAGCAAACTCAACCTAAAATATTCAAAACACTTCCTTATAAAGAATCTTCAGGGTTAAACTTTTAGGTTATTTTTACAGCAATTCCTTATAGATAATCACCATCCTCACATGTCATTGACATGCAATTATCAAAACCATCCAGATCATTAGTCCCATAGTAGATGGATCGTATCTCTAAAACCACCTAATTAATGGCTTTCAAATGAATGGTTGAAAGTAAAATAATGATTTGCCCAAATTTGAAGTAAAAATATATTTAATATCTTCTTCTCAGTGTAATTCTTAGAAAAATCTCAATTGGATAAGAGATTTAGGCAATTTACATCGTGATAGAATTATGAAATACATGCAAAATGTCACCAACATTTTTAAATGATGCAAAATTAACATAGGAGTCTAATTTTCTAGAAAACGTAATTTTCGTCACCTACTCATAAAATATGGTATGAAAAATGATGGATTGAGACGATTCACTTAGTAGGCCATACCTTGGAGTATGTGAAATACTAATTGGGGAAGCCCAACCAAAATCCTCTAAAACACCTGATTCATGTAGTGCATAACACACCCAAGCTCTTTAGAGCCAACCATGTTGTTTATGTGAAATATGTTAAAGTGGAGAATATGGCTTCAATAGGTTTGAGCTGCCTCTATGAGTTGTTTTGCCTAAATTTAAGCATTGAGGGTGGTTTTCTTGTTGGAGATTTGGTGTTGGGAATTTCATTGCTAGTGCGCGCTGTTAATTTCCTTTTTATTAGCTATTATATCTTGGGGGTAGCGCGTCAAAAGCCTATGTGCCAATTTTATGAACAAAGGGACAAAAACTAGTGCGTTAAAAGCCTATGTGCCAATTTTATGAACAAAGGGACAAAAACTATCTCAAAGTGAGAGATGTCATTTGTGCCTCAACCTAACAACGAATAACAATTAGCTGGATACACAATTCAGGTGAGCCACTCCATACAAAACAATGTTGCGCAGCACGCCAACAACGCAGTGAACCGAGATCCAATCTTCGGTCTCACCCACAAATGATAAACAAGAAGAAATATAAACTAGAAACAGATTAAAGCAATCCAAACAAACCACAAGACAAGATATATGTGGAAAAACCTCAAACTAGGGTAAAAAAAACCACGGATGCAAACTTTCACTATGAAAAAAAATGAAGTATGAAAAAAAATGAAGATTATAAGGCAATATACTAAACTCTCCCTTGAAAGTACAGAGAAAATCCCTTGCTCACACCTTAGAAATATTTTCCAATATTCACCTTAACCCTAAAATAGCCCTAGGGACCCCAATTTATAGTTTTGGCAAATTCCCTTTCGCACCCTTGCGAAAGGCGACTCAAATTTCTTCAGTCCGCATCAAATTTGGAAACGAATTTGCGTAACCTCAACTGGTCGAGCAGACTGCACGACCAGTCGAGCGGATCCCACGACCTGCCAAGCATGGCTCATGACCGATCGAGCACTTCGGAGCCAAAAATCTGATGCTCGCTGGACTTTGAGGCGAGCCAGTCCACGATTGGTCAAGCAGGGTCCACGACCGGTCGAGCAGGGGCCACGACCAGTCGTGCGGCCCCCAGATGTGGCTCCACATCTTAACAATCTTTTACTTGAAGACACATCACCATAAACCTTCATCTTCTATATCCGGAGTGCACCACCAGCCCGTCTTCAAGCCTGAAGACTAATCAAAGTTGAACAGAGCTTCAACTTCTCCTATGTGATCACCTTGGTCAGCATATCCACATGATTCTCACTTGTATGAATCTTCTTCAGAACAATCGATCCATCTTTCAGTAACGAACGTATGAAGTGATATCTGATGACAATATGCTTGGTCCTTAAATGAAAGGCTGAATTCTTAGCTAAGTGTATTGCACTTTGACTGTTACTGTATAGCTTGCAATCTGCTTACTTCTTACCCAACTCTTCCATGAAACCTTGTATCCACACCATCTCCTTGCACGCTTCTGTATCTGTAATATATTTTACTTCCGTCGTACTGATAGATACTGTCTTCCGTAACTGAGAGACCCAACTGACTGCAGCACTACCCAGAGTAAAGACATAACCTGTAGTGCTTCTTCTGTTGTCGATATCTCCTGCCAAATCTGAATCCACATAGCCTTGTAGCTTGATTTTCAATCCACCATAGCACAACCCTATATCCTTAGTACCTACCAAGTATCTAAGGATCCACTTCACAGCTTTCCAATGTTCCTTCCTGGGGTTATTCATGAACCTACTAATAACTCTCACTGCTTGAGCAATGTCTGATCTTGTGCTCACCATAGCATACATGAGACTCCCAATAGCTGACGCGTATGGGACTTTAGCCATATAGTCTCGTTCCTCCTGCATCTTTGCACCTTGCTCCATAGATAGCTTGAAGTGGTTGGCTAATGGAGTGCTAACCGGCTTAGCACCTTCCATATTGAATCGATCAAGTACCTTGGTTATGTACTCTGCCTGTGACAAAATCAGTTTTTTATTTTTCCTGTCGCGCTTTATCTTCATGCCCAAGATTTATTTTGCAGCTCCTAAATCCTTCATGGCAAATTCTCTAGACAATTGTCTTTTGAGATCTGAGATGTCCTTCATGCTTGAACCAACCATAAGCATATTATCAACGTACAGAAGAAGGACGATGTATGACGTATCAAACTTATTCGAGTAACAACAGTGGTCTACATGACATCTCCTAAAATTGTTTCCCGACATGAAACTGTCGAACTTCTTGTACCATTGCCTTGGGGCTTGTTTCAGGCCATATAAGCTCTTCTTCAGTCTGCACACTTTGTTCTCCTTTCCTGGTGCCACGTATCCTGTCGGCTGATGCATATATATCTCTTCTTCAAGGTCCCCATGAAGAAAGACTGTCTTAACATCTAACTGCTCTAGATGTAAGTCCTCTGTAGCCACTATACTTAAGACCATACAAATCATAGACATTTTCATCACAGGTGAAAATATTTCAATGAAATCGATACCTACCTTTTATTGAAACCCTTTTACAATCAATCTAGCCGTGTACCATTTCGAACCATCGTGCTCCTCCTTCAGTCTGTAAACCCACTTGTTATGAAGAGCTTTCTTACCTTACGTAGAGTGACTAACTCCCATGTATGATTGGACTCAAGAGAGTCCATCTCCTCATTCATGGCCTGCTCCCACTTAACCCGTGTATCTAATTGTAATGCCTCTTCAAAACACTCTGGCTCACCATTATCTGTCAACAGTAGATAATGTAAGGAGGGTGAGTATCGGACCATGGGTCTCCTCTCCTGAGTAGACCTCCTCACAACTGGTGTTTGTGGCTCTGCCTTATAATGCTCATGTGCATGATCATCCTGTGGTGCTGTAACACCCGTGTCCGTTAACTCTTCCATCTTTACGAATTCTTTCTCCTTGGCCTTATTTTTTTGCACACTGTTCTTATGCATCACTTTTTCATTGAAGATTACGTCCTTACTTCTAATGATTTTCATGTTTTCTACATCTCAAAACCTGTAGCCAAAATCATACTGCCTGTAGCCTATAAATGTGCACCTCTTGGACTTCGCATCCAGCTTGTTTCTGTGCTTTGCATTAATGTGAACATATGAAGTGCAACCAAACACTCTAAGATGTGCAAGGTTCACTTCTTTCCCAGTCCACGCTTCTTTTGATAGCCCACCATCCAATGGTGTTGAGGGACTTCTATTGATGAGATATGCGGTAGTATTCATAGCATCTGCCCAAAACGTCTTGGCCAACCCTGCATGTAACCTCATGCTCCTGACGCGCTCAAGGATGGTCCTGCTAATGCGCTCAGCCACACCATTCTGTTGCGGTGTCCCTGGAATCATTTTTTGATGTTTGATTCCATTTGCTGCACAGTACTCCTCAAATCTCTTATCACAGTACTCTCCCCCATTATCAGATCTGAGACATTTTACTATTTTACCTATCTCATTTTCTATCATAACTTTCCACTTCTTAAAGACATCAAACACATTAGATTTATGTTTTAAGAAATAGACCTATAGTTTTCTACTAGCATCATCAATAAAGGAAACAAAATAACCTAAGCCACCAAGAAATAATACCTGTGCTGGTCCCCACACATCAGTGTGTACAAGCTCTAAAAGATGCGTCTTTGGAGCGCGTCCCGTCTTCTTGAAGCTTACC
This sequence comes from Magnolia sinica, assembly GCF_029962835.1. Classification (NCBI taxonomy): domain Eukaryota; kingdom Viridiplantae; phylum Streptophyta; class Magnoliopsida; order Magnoliales; family Magnoliaceae; genus Magnolia; species Magnolia sinica. The sequence goes on from NC_080582.1 coordinate 15,044,456, forward strand.
CTCTTCTGCTTACCATACACGCAGTCCTCATAGAATTCCAAGTCAATAGACTTCAGCCTTGGTAGCTTCCCTTTTGACAATAGCACTTTCATCTCTTTCTCACTCATATGTCCCAACCTTTGATGCTATAACTGCCCATTCACTCCAATTGATGCAACTGCAAGTGAATTATAAGATCCTGAAGTCACGTACAAAGTGCCTTCCTTTTTGCCTCGAGATATCAACAAGGCACCTTTTGTGATCTTTCAGGAATCACTGATGAATGTCGTCACATAATCGGTATCAGCCAACTGTCCCACTGAAATCAGATTCCTTCTCAAACTCGGTACATGTCTAACATCCTTCAATTTCAATGTCGTTCCATCTTTCTGATTTATATGACCATCTTCCTTTCCAACAATACTGCACGGCTCATCATTACCCAGGTAGACTTTCCTGAAGTCACCTGATACATAGTTACGCAGAACTTTCTTACACGAAGTGGCATGAAATGAAGCACCCGAGTCTATAACCCAAGACTCATTCCTCGCATCAAGAGACAAGATCAATGCTTCTGTGTCACTCTCCTCAGATAGATTCACTGAATCCTTCCCGCCTTGAGGGCTTTCTTCTTGTTTCTTAAGTGCCCTGTAATTACGTTTCATGTGCTCCTTCTTGCCACAATGACAACACCCGTCTTTGTCTTTTGGTCCCTTAGACTTCTTCCTCAACTTAGAACACCCGTGTTTATTGCCTCATTTGTTCAGCGATCTTCCTCTTCCTTTAACATTTAGAGCATTTCCTGAATCCCCTGAAACTCCTGATGCCTTTCTTCTAGATTCTTCGCTGAGAATTAGACCTGCCACATCATCAAATTTCAGCTTTGTCGACCCTGAAGAATTGCTCACAGTAGTCACCAAACCATCCCAATTGTTTGGTAAACTGGATAATATCAATAACACCCTGACCTCATCCTAAAAAACAATGCCAATGGATTCCAACTGGCTCGTGACTGTATTGAACTCGTTTAGATGTTCAGCCATGCTCCCACCATCTAACATCTTCATGTTGAATAATTTTTTCATAAGATGAACCTTGTTGGATGCTGAAGGTTTTTCATACATGGTGGCTAGGGCTTCCATTAATTCTTTTGTAATTTTTATCTTGGATATATTAAATGCGACGCTCTTAGACAAAGAGAGTCGGATCGTTCCTAAAGCCTTTCTATCCAGCAAAAACCATTCATCATCTGTCATCTTTTATAGTTTCTTCTCTTTTCCTCCCAGAGGAGTATAGAGGTCCTTCTGATAGAGATAATCCTCCATCTGTATATTCCAGAAGGCAAAGTTTGAACTATCAAACTTCTCAATTTTAGTTTTTCTTTCTTCCGCCATCCCTCTCAATAGAACTAAATCAATAGCTCTGATACTAGTTGTTGCGCAGCACCCCAACAACACAGTGAACTGAGATCCAATCTTCAGTCTCACCCACAAACGATAAACAAGAAGAAATATAAACTAGAAATAGATCAAAGCAATCCAAACAAACCACAAGACAACATATACGTGGAAAAACTCCGAACTAGGGTAAAAAAGAAAACCACGGATGCAAACTTCCACTTTGAAGAAAAACGAAGATTATAAGGCTATACGCTAACCTCTCCCTTTGAAGTATAGAGAAAATCTCTTGCCCACACCTTAGAAATATTTTTCAATATTCACCTTAACCCTAGAATAGCCCTAGGGACCCCAATTTATAGTTTTAACAACTTTTCTTTCGCACCCTTACGAAAGGCGACTCAAATTTTCACAGTCCGCATTAAATCCGAAAACAAATCTGCGTAACCTCGACTGGTCGAGCGGACTACACGACTGGTCGAGTGGATCCCGCGACCGATCGAGCATGGCCCACGACTGGTCAAGCACCTCAAACCTAAAAATCGGATGCTCGCTGGACTTTGAGTCGAGCCAGTCCACGACTGGTCAAGTAAGGGCCACGACCGGTTGTGCGGCCCCCAAATGTGGCTCCACATCTCAACAAACAATAGGAATGTGATATGGATAAAATGTTGGTAGAGGGTATACCATGATGTTATCTTTCATTAAACTTGTCCATTAGATTTGACTCACTAGGTTGAAGGGAAAAGATAAAATCAGCTTGTCCAAAATTCAGGTGGGCCACAAAATGAACTTGGAGGTTTTATACATAATTTGACATTATTCTCATTAGTGTGGCCCATCTAAGATTTTTATGGGGCTTATCTTTTTAGGTGTATGGAGAACATAATGTTTATTACCCAATGGACGGAATGGATTTTGCATATTGAACATGGTTGGCCAAAAAACCTAAGTGTTCATGGATTATTCTAGTCTAGATGAGCTTAAACATTCCAATGGATGGCCTCCAAATTGACAATAACTAACGGTGGACAGTCAGTCGTCAAAATAAGCGAAAGTGATCCTAATGGCCAATTTACATCCAGGATTCAAAACGATCTTATTTGTTCTTCAAATAAAATCTATCTTGACACCTCTTTGGAAAAACAATCAGGGATTTGATCATTAATGCGTGGGTATTTGGGCCCCACTTATTAGACATGGCTGAAAATAAAGGGATTTAAATCCTTTTGAATCATAGAGCTCGAATAGGCCCTAAAGATACTTGGATCCATGTGGTTTTTGAAACATAGGCCATCCATGGCATGTGGTTGGTTTTGGTATGATGTATCTATGCCATGTGGACAATGAAGGTACAAAATAGTGTTATAATCCTTTTCATGTTGTGAACACAACTCTACCCATCCTTACTTGATAAGTTTATTCTACAAATGCCTAACAATCCTTTTCATGTTGTGGACATTATTCATATACTAGTCCTTGCATAATAAGCTTATTCTACAAATGCCTCATATGGGGCCCCAATATGATGTGTACATGGAATCAAACTTATCCACATGGGTCGTCACCATGAAAGTTGGATGCTCCAAAAAATTATTCTAATCCAACCATTACGTGAACCACCACACGAATTTGGAGCCTTTTGAATTATTGTTCATAGTTTTCTACGGTAAGGTGTACCAAGTTGTGTGTATCCAATCTAACCTGTACATTAGTGAACCTGACCATGGTGATTGAATTTTCCAAAAATCAGGCCTAACAAAATCATTAGGTGGGCCACACCATATAAAATAATACACAACCATCCAAAAACCTCTAAAGCACGTGGCAACCCACGTGTTGGATTTACATGATTTTTGAGTCATCAAGCTTTCAAGGTGTGGAGATCATTCTCGATAGGTTCAATGACATAAACATACCCTGGCCTCAATAATTTAAAGGCTTGATATTGAGGGCGTATTTGGAAACATGTTGATAAGTTATTTATTTGACTAACAATAGCAAATCAGTAACTTATGTGACAAAAACTAGTTTTACAAAATGTTATTTAAATGTTGTTTGTTGTAGACAAAACCAAACCAGTCCATCATATGGGAAAAATGACCAAACGTGAGGAATGTGCCTCGAAGCCGAGGCAACCAAAGGACTAGAAAAGGTCTCTGGCTTGAGCTATTAGATGACAAAGTTCAGAAAAAAAAACAAGTGACTCTCCAGATGAAGAGATGAGCCCTCAAGCCGGGCTGTCCAAAAACGTAGCTCGGTAAGGGAAGAGTCATCTCACCTAGTACATCTATAAACACGGGCAAAGGACTTGCAAGGCAAGGAGGTCGAGCCCTAAGATTCCTAACATCCCTAGTTGACCATGTCGACCATGGCTAAGGCCGGAACGAGAAATCTAGAGGGAATCCTGCCCTGGACCCAGAAAACAAGGATTTAGAGTGATCTCGGGCAAAGATGGCGCCAACGGAGGCAAGCTTGGCGACATTCTAAGGAGTAAATTCCCATCCAAATAGGGACTTTCCAGTGTATCCAGCATATCCCATGAAGATAAACTGGTTTTGGGACTGCCCAAGGACCTTATAAATATAGTCACCCTAAACAAGGGAAGGTAAGCTCAAAACCAAAACTCAAGCTTTTGATCTATGTCCACCAGCCTAACTTAGGCGTCGAAAGGTTCCATAGCCATCATCGATACACCTTATTGTCCACATCCTCCTATTTCTTTGCAAGTCTATCGGTAAGCGTACCTCCATGACTAATCATACCTGTTTGTTAGATTCCGACGACAACATTGTTAAATACCTAAAAATAATTTATGGCCTAAATAAGGCAAGGTAAGCTCAAAACCCAAACTCAAGCCTTTGATTTGAGTCTACCAACCTAACTTAGATATTGGATGGTCGACAACCATCATCGACACCCCCTATTGTCCACATCTTCCTATTTCTTTACAGGTCTATTGTTAGGTGCATATCCACAAATAATCATATCTATTTGCCAGATTCTAACAACAACATTGTTAAATACCTAAAAATAAACTATGGCCTTAAGAAGAAAATATGACTTTTTTTACTTTTATTGAAGAGAGAATGAAAGAGAGGGTAGAGAGAGAGAAGGTGGGCTCTACATGATGGTCAACCAACATCAAAGTGCGCCCCATGTGATGGATGATCCATGTCAAAGCTAACCCCACATGATCGAGGGCTCACGTTGAAGGTGGGGGCTCATAAGATGAATGGTCCACAATATGGTGAGATCCAAATGATGGGTGATCGACATTGAAGGTGGACCCCACCTGATGGATAATTATGGGGTGTTTATTTTTTCATTTACCAAGGTAATTCATGGTAAATAAGTAATGATTATTTACCCATGTAATTGCAACATTTATCCCGAGGTTGATGTTGTCAGAGAGTTTATTTGTAGAGCTTTTGACTTTAGCAAAACCCTTTGTACAATTTTCACATATAAAAATCATGGGGCCCATCACGATGTTTATATCTTATCCATGTTGTCCATCTGTTTTAGATCAGAAGCTCAAGTGAACCACACCATAGGAAATGATGGGAATTAAACGCCTAACATTGAAAACTTCTCGAGGCCACAGGAGTTTTAGATAATATTGATATTTGTATATATCCTTGATACATGTTAGTGTGATCTTATAAACAACTTGGATGATAGATACACATTCCTATGGGCACTACGAAGGTTTCAATTTTGAATTGTGGACGTCATTAATCCCCTTGTTTCCTATGGTGTGGTCCACTTGAGCTTCCAATCTGCCTCATTTCAGGCTCATGCCCTATAATGAGATGGTAAAATGGATGGACAATGTAAATCACATACATACATCATTATGGGACCTACAAATTTTGACAATACTAATGCCCTTTTCGATTTAAGCTTTATGACGCTGTTTTCCAGGCATAATTATTGAGTTATTTTCCTCTTAAAGAAATATCATTCAAAAGTAATTATTAACTATTTATCCTTATTTACATTTGTGATTCAAAAAAAAAAAAAGAAGCATGCCCATAACATCGATGGTGGGCCTCAAATGATGGAGGATATTACATCGAGGTGGGCCCTGCATTATTGGCCCGTAATGATGAATGGGGCACATCCAAGGCGAGCTCTGCATGATGGATGACCCAATTAAGTTGGGTTTGCATGATGAATAGTCTACATTAAAGTTGAGCTTTGAGGATATTAGATGAGTCGTACCTCATGTGAGACAACATGTGTATTGTAGACCCAACATATGCCTAGTATTGTTTACTTAACGATATGGATTTTAGCCACGTGCTAGGACCTTTTACTGACATATTGTTTTGATTCGATGTAATCATTATAACATGCAAGTAGCCAGTCTCATGGGCGACTCTTTGTGTCCTAAGTTATCCTCCTCTTGTGTAGAGGAGGATAAGATTAAGTGTCGTTACTTTAATATACAATAACAAATTGCCCTTGATTGGTCAAACTCGATTATAGTAAGAAAATAGCTTGATCAATTTCAAATGACACATCTATGTGGGGAAGATTCTGTGACAGCTACACCAAGTTTCTAGAATTATAAATATGCGCTTGAAGACTTATTCGCTGACAATATTAAATTTTTGATAATTTTTTTTGTAAAAGTTATTCTTTCTCTCTCTCTCTCTCTCTCTATATATATATATATATATATATATTAATAGTACTTTAAAATGATTCATATCGATATTTGCAAAAATTGAGTTTTCAGAATAACTCAATAAGTTGGGTTAGTGCGTATATTAGTTGAGTACTTTACATTGGGAGTTAACTTTATCCAATGTTATCATGCGGAGTAGGACAAGCATTGCAAAGCTTGGATTATTAAGTGCTAGTTAGGTAGTCACTTAGTACTTAAATACCTTTGAGAAGATAACCGTGTTCCAGCTGATGACATGCCTCTGATTCTTTTGATCGCGATGTTTAGTTTTAGTTATTATGAGATGAGATGAGATGGACAATCTTCTTTGTGTCTATCCCACAACATGATTGAGTGGGAGATGTTATACATAGGACTGTTAAGCCCACTTGTGGGCAATCACTAGTAGCCAAATTAAAACATGATAAGTTAGGCAAAAAGATGTGCAATGCTTTTGTAAATATATCAACCCAAAATAGTAGTGTTTAAGTGGTCCCTGATCCATCGATAGTCTATCGATGGGTCTCGATGGCATCAAAGGACCAACTTGATGAGATCGAAGAAACAGTCCACCAATTATTGAGCGTGAAATATTTTATATTTCTCCCTTATTATGCATTGGTTTTATATATATAGATGTGTTTAATTGATCTAATTAAATATATTTTCCTATGCGATGTGATTTGGAGAGCTAAGGAGAAAAGAATAATTAAAAAGAAGATTTAATACTAAAAGAATGACCAAGCGAAGATTTAAAGATTTAGAGGTGATTAATGAAGATATCAAGTACCAAATATCTAAGAAAATCAAGTGCAAAGGAGAGAAAAGACTAGGTAAATCACAAAGTCCAACAAAAAAATGACTGTTCGGTCCCACCTAAGGTTGATTTAGTTTGACCGAAAGTGCACAAAACAGTCCAGCAAAAAATAATGATTTTTGGAGTTTATTCGGTTCAATATTCGGTGCGACCTAAGGAAGATAAAAACTTCATATAAAAATTGAAGAATTCGGTGACACCTAAGGAAGGCAGAAACTTCAGATGTAAATTCGGCACCAAAGGTCATTATTGCCTGCAGCTGAAGCATAACAAAAGTGTGTAAATTAAAGTTAGTTTTATGTCAGTATGAACTTTTTCTATTTAAGTGGGTGTTATAAGCTTTCCTAGATATGAATTAGGATAAAAAGGATAGAGCAAGGAGTAGGGTCATCCTTCTTCTCCAATCCTTTGGTTCTTTTTTTATTTTTATATTTTTTTTAGAATTTTAGTTCAATTATGTCTTTGATTGGCTAATCTCTTAGCTAGAGTTAAAATGTGAAGCTTGTAGTTATTTTTAATGCTTTATTTACATTAATTCAATTTGTGATTTGATTATTGAACAAATCCATTGATATTTGATTTAAATGAAGATTTACTTCTAGTTTACTTTGATCCATTGTTGACTCTATGCATATTGAATGCTTAGGAATACTAAGAGTAATCTCTTACCTATTTTGCAAGGGATTGGTCTATAAAATTCATTGATCTAGTGTAGACTACGGTGTAACGTCCCGAAAAAATCCGTACAAAGACCCGAGTACCCCCTCAGGCAAAATTCACTAAGGACCAAACCCTTTAGAAATTAGACGAAAATTATTAAGTGCTAAACTAGATTACTTGTGAAATTAGCACTAATCACTTTAAATACGATCTGTAAGACCCAAAACAAGTAGAACCGTTAATGCTATATCACATAAAAACTTAGGATCAATCTTAAAACCTAGTTGCTCTCGGGAGCGCGTTAAAACTCCGTATCGGACCTAGACTGCGTGTCGAATGTTCGATGACCGCGAAAATATACGGTTATGACTGCCTTACTGGGCTTGACTACTACCTTGAAACTCAAATCCAGAGAGTGTCCAGAAGTACACAACTTGAGCCCGGAGCGAAGTGTGTGAGAAACGAGAATATCTTTAGGATATGAACTGAAACTTAAGTGAATTGAGTCGTTCACTTGTAACCAATTTTAAGGTTTCAGACTGTCAGATTCCGACCCAATTACACCCTCAGGTAAATCCGATCAGACCAAAAACTTAACTCGACCTAGATCCAACGTCAGGAAGCTTAAGTCCGACCGCATGCAGAAAAGGAGCCACCAGAAGTGCTCCGTTGGACTGAAACAGACGCCCTTTGGATATAACCTAAGTATACCTTTGCCTTAGGGCCATTTCCATCAGTTCTGGGCCTATATAAGTGCCTTAAACCCTCTCTCTCCCTTCACATACGAATTTGCAACCCTAGGAGAGAGAAGAGGGCAAAGAGAGAAGGAAAGAGAGAGAGTGAGTGTAACGACCTTGGAATTTTTGTGCTAATCTTTCCTTAAGTAGTTGTTTTGGGGTAATTAGCGCTTTACTCGATTGCTTGTGAAATCCGCATCAATCACTTTAAATTGTATCTGCATGGCTCTAAACGTGTAGATTAGTGAGCGCTACGTTACTCTGAAATCTGGGATCCATCGCTAAATCCAGTTGTTCTGGGGAATTTTTGGAAGATCTGGATCGGACCTGGACCGCGCGTCGAAAGTCCGATGGCGATGATCTTAGGCTGTTGCGGTCACCGAGTTGGGCTTGATCTTCACCTCGAAAATCAAGTCGATCCGATGTTCTGGGTCGATTTGATTGAGTTCGGAGTGAAGAGTGTGAGAACGGTTGGAATTTATTAAGCTTTTATTGAAATCTGAGTCGTGTCGCTTGCGCGACGATTTTAAGCATTCTGACCGTTGGATTCTGACCCAATTTCACCCTCTGATCAGGATAGTTGGCCCAGGCATATCCTAGTGCTTGTGGACCTGATCGAGATTCCGTGACCGTTGAATGGAGTGTGGTCCGCCACGGCTGATCTGAAGAGCCGGTCGGTATGAAAACTCTGCTTGACCTAGATCCATGGTCAAGGAGCTTAAGTCCGACCTTTCGTGGTTATAGGCCCACCAGAAGTGCTTCGTTGGATCGAGAAAGGCTTACTTTGGTTATAACCTAAGTATACCTTGTCCCTAGGGTTATTTTCATCAAGAAAAGGCCTATTTATAGTCCTTAAACCCTAGCCCTCTTTTCCATACGATTTTTCTCTAACCCTAGCTTGGAAAGAGAGTGGAAAAGAGAGAGAAAGTGAGAGAGATAAGTTGGTGAATCATCTTGATTTCTTCCTTGTTCTTCTTCATCTTCGAACCTTCACTTTGAATCGTTCTTCTGACGATTCTGAGTTCTTTTGGGGTAAGTTAACCTAACCCTAACCTGTGTTAGAGCTTAGACTAGACTTGGTGTTGTTGTATCTCATTTCTATCCTTATTTTAGGGTATTCTAGCGCCGTTGACGAAGACAACTCGTCTAAATCAGCTCGGCGGTTCTTTCTTTGCTTAAGGTGCGGACTTTAAGTGTATAGGTTATGGTTTTCAAGGCTTTCAATCCCAGTTAGTGATTTATTCTTGTTATGGATAACATTTCACATGCCAAATGTTGTGTTTACATTGCTTTCCTGATATGCATGTGCTATATTGCGATTTGTGTATTCTATGTGTATTTATAAAGTACCGTATACGTATAAAATATGCACTTGTGTTTGTCATGATTATTTGTCATGTATGTATGCTAGATGCATGTATGACGACTCCTTGGTAAAAGGAATTGTCTAAGTGCATGTATTCCAACATACGCCATGTATGTTGTTCCATGTATGCTAAGTGTTGGTAGAAATGCATGAATGATCTAAGTGTAACTTATTACACGAATTGTGGGCGTTGAGAAGTGATTCTCAATACTCCTATGGATGCGCATGATTTCCCTTATGCAGTTACATTCCATGTTATTTAAATTCAAGCATCTCCTATGCTTACATGTATGTTAAGGTGTTATTTCTTCAAGTGATGATGTACCATGATTTGAGTTGTTGTTCCATTACTGTTTTACATCCCATATGAATATCTGTAGTAGTGTAGGATGTTTGGGACTATGCCTTAGTCCAGGAATCGGTAATTGACCCTATATTCGTGGTTGAGATTGCTTTCGCCACGTAGGACGTATTAGACGAACCCGAGCCATATTAGAATTGGTGGCAGTGGTTTGGCCACGCGGAGTGTTTGCGCACTCTATGTCGTTCATTTCGACGTGCGCTCGTGCTAGTCGAGTTCGTCAAGTAACCTGATTGTCCGATGTATGTTAACCATGTATGGACGCTACTGTTTGAATCTAGGATACCGAACTTACCAGTGAAATCCTGTTAACTATGGTACTTGATCCACTAAGACTCATGAGCCGGACATGGTGGTATGGGACACCGTGGTCGAGCTGTCGGCCTACGCTGGGGTGACGAGCCTCCCCGTAGTGACCAGTGAGCAACTAAACTCGTGAGTCGATTATGGTGGTATGGGACACTATATTCGTGCTGTCGGCCTACATTGATTGGTGATGAGCCCTTTGTAGTGACCTCGAGCATACCTAGATACCGCAAGGAGGTGACGAGCCAAATTGTGGTAGTAAAGGCATGAAAGGCGTGCATTGATTGGTGACGAGCCCTTTGCTACGACCTCAACTATATGATCGTATGAGATGTCTAGGATTGACGACCCTAGTATGGATCACTGTTTGGATGGTGATATGAGGAAGGTATCTTAGCTTCCCAATCCTGTTGTGTGAAATGGACTAATAACAACTTGGTAATCATATCCATGCACCGCATTTGCATGTGCTTTGTAGATGTGGCGCACTTTGAGGCGATGTCATGCGTAACGTAAGATGAAGACGCTGAGGGTGTACGCGTGAGGGCACGCATCATGTTGCATTCATACCTGCATTAACAAGAGTACTTAGGATTTATTTAATTGTCCTGCTTTATCATTCTTGTTTGATTGAGCTGATAACATGTTAACCAGTGTGCCTTATTGTTCCACCGAGTTGATCACTCACTCCCACGTTTTGGGGCGGTGTTACACACCCACCGGACTCTGTCTTAGGCCACGATGTTGCAATGTGGATGCGACATCCGAGGCAAAGGCCGGATGACGACGAGGCCGCCTTCTCCTATATGCGGTTTTGAGACGGGTTCTCTAGAGCCTCGAGCCTCTGATTGCGGGATCTCTGGGAAGAATGTGATGTAATTTGATACTTATAATTTTGAGAGCAACACTTGTAATTAGTCTTCCGCTAGCTTTATTCACTTATCACTGAATCATAGTTTTTCTTAATCTATTCCATGTTTTATGCACTAATACGGTCAACATACATCCTGGAACTCGGGAGCCGAGTTATGCTGAATTTCGTTCGGCATTCGGTGAGAGAGAAAGTACGCTCCACGTGCTTAACCACTCTGTCCGTATCGCTATACCAGCGATTCTGACTTCGTTCTTAGGTAAGAAATCCTAACCCTAATCTGTTTTAGGAATTCAAGTAGAGTAAATGGTAAAGTAGCTAACCTATTTCATGCTATAGGTTGTCGTTGTGCCGTAGGCGAGAACTTAGTGTTTAAACTGAGTTCGTTACGAGTCTACCGACGAAAGGTGCGGACTATAAACATTTAGGTTATAATTTTCAAGGCTTTCAATGTCAGTAATGGTTTATGACCGACTTGATTGCTGTCACATGTGCTTAGATACAATATTTTCCATATATTACATATAGATATAAACTATGTTGAGAATAATGCGTTTTATGTATTTGTTGAAATGTCTAAACGACTATGGAAATATGATTTGTGCTTGCCATGCTTGTAAACTGAGAATATATGATCGTTGTATGAGTAGCAGCTCCTTTGTGAAAGGACTTGCCCTAATGTCTAATGGAACTAGTATATTACACATATGTGTAAGATGTAATCTAAGCGTTTGACAAAATGCCTGTATGAGTAATTGATTGATGCTTTGTAATTACGAGGGTTGTTGAGATAGCATTCTCAACTACCTTAGCTATATGTATACTTTTCTTCATGTAACTTTAATTTCAAGTGCATGTTTTGTGTAGCAAATGTATATGTAGAATATTATGTTTTATGTGTTGAATAATATGCTCAAATGATATGTACGTTGGAATTGGTTGTTAAATGCCGTATGACTATCATGTATGCTTACTTCTTGCATTTGACTGTGATTAGGACTACGACGTAGTCCAGGAAATCGGTAACAAGTCCTGTTTGAGTGGCCGAGCTAGTCTCACCACATTTGAGGCGTTCGGTGAATCCAAGTTGTACGATGATTATCGACAGTGGTTAGCGCTCCATGTCGATTAATTCAACGTACGCTCGTACAAATCGAACTTATCAAGTAACCCAATTTTCCTACCGTGTGTTTACCATGTATGGACACTACTGCCTGAACCTAAGGTACCCCTTTCCAATGTAAAGACCCGTCTCAACCATGGTACCATGATCCGCTAAGACTCATGAGCCAGGCATGGTGGTATGGGACATCGTGGTCGAGCTGTCAACTTACGCTGGGGCAACGAGCCTCCCCGTAGTGACCAATGAGCAACCCAAACTCATGAGCCGAATACGGTGGTATGGGACACTGTATTCGAGCTGTTAGCCTACACTGGTGCAGCCTGGCTGTGGTCCCCAGTCGGGTTGGTGACTAGCCTTCGAAAATAGACTGCAAGTTGGTAGGGCGTTAGTGGAGTGACCTCGAGCATGAAATAGACTTACCCCGGCACAGCCTGGCTGTGGTCCCCAGTCGGGTTGGTGACAAGCCTTCGAAAATAGACTGTCAGTTGGTAGGGCGTTGGTGGTAGTGACTTGAACTTGCCTATCGTATGTGATTAACTAGGATTGACAACCCTAGATGGATCAATGTTGGGTTAATGATATAAAGGGAGGTACCTTAGCTTCCCAACCCTGCTGTATGAATAAACCTAAGTAAGAACTTGGTTAATACGATCATAACATTGCATTGCACGGTGCTTTGGCGAGGAAGTAGTATGTGTCTGGAGTGGTGCATGCCGCGACCGTGAGATGAAGTTTGCAGAGGGAGTGCAGGTGTCACATCCCAAACTCGAAAATTGGGCTCACAAAATTCTCGATCGCCGAATCCGGCGCCGACAGCCTCCGAGAACCCCATTCTCGGGTTCCCAGCGCCCATTCGCCAGGTTTCAATCCTGGGATGCTACGAGGAGAATTTTTAACATTAGTTTGATTCGTAATAAGCATAACCAAAGGCATAACCCACAACAACAACCAAAAACTCCATCACATTTCCAATATGATCAAAAACTTTACAAGTACAATGAGCATAAAGGGAATACAATGATGATGAACAAAAACTCCAAAATGATCTGATAAGTGCTCCTGCCTCAGCGCTGCTGCGATCCAACGTCACCTGCACGTAACGGTCGTGCATAAGCTTATAGAAAGCTTAGAGGGTGGTGAAAGTGTGTGCTCAAGGTGGTAATGCAGTTATACAGTATCAGAGTGATGCGGAACATGCTGATGGAAGTCAAGAATACCATTAGTCGTACCAAGGCCATGCGGTGCAAAGAATGATGTCGGCCATACCAAAGCTATGCAATGTGAAATGCAACTCAAGCATACAAATCCTCATCTAAGTCCACATATCAATACAGCTCAAATCTGGAATATCACCAGGGTCTACTACACTCCAAGCCAGATTGTCGCCCCATCGCGCGCAATAAGGTGAGTGGAAAAGACCTCACTATCCGCCTGCCAATATCGGGTTCGGCTCGTCAATAGCCGACCTATTCCTCAAGCTGGTCAGACTCAGCCTAGCATTGCCCCCTACTCTCAGACGGGTAAAGCCACACCCCCTTCCAACCGACCACGACACAGTGGAAAGCACAACCGTCTGGTAATCGACGCTTAACGCTCATGCACCCACTCGGTCTAGACGCTGGAGCAACCTCTTGGTACCATAAGGGTTTAGGGACTTTCACCCAGGGATATCTATAGCACCCAATGTAGAACAATATTTCCGGTATCCAATCCTGCCAACCACGATATGTCAGTGGAGGCTACGGCCCTGATGTCACTAGGGCGTATAGTAACCATATCACACAATGCGAATGCATGAATCATACTATCCAGTCATACAACAATCATGCGCGTATCATGCGCTCATGTAGGGCAACACCCCCTAATCGGGAGCCCCTAAACAATCTGCCTGAAGGCATATGCTATGATCAGTCACTTCTCATATCAAGCATACATATGATGCGTATGATCATGAGTTATGGAGCTATACTACACATGTTATAAAGTAATGCATTATCCTTACAACGCAGATGGCCTAGACGGCCTACACATAACGAGTATAGGCCTATCAATGGGCCCTAGGGAGAGTCGTAATGTGGACGTTTAACCAACATTTAAACGTGCAATATGGACGTCAAACCAACATTACTCCCAAGGCACGACTGTCATAAACATCATTACATAAACTATGTTGGGATTGCACATTGCAATGAACCTTAGGTATATCCCATTGGGCCTTCAATACATCAAATGGGCCGTATCACATGGGCCTTAAATTCATCAAATGGGCCGCATTAATGAATCCCACCAACGGGCCTTATGTACATTGCAATGGGCCATAGCCCATGGGCCTTAAAATACATCACAATGGGCCTAATCACATGGGCCTTATGTGTATCAAATGGGCCTCGCCAATTGGGCTGCACCAATGGGCCTTATGTGCATTGCAATGGGCCATAACCCGTGGGCCTTAGAATGCATCAAATGGGCCTAATCTTATGGGCCTTATGTGCATGCCAAGGTGGGGTCCACTTGGACTATGGATCTGGCCCATTCTCTAAGCCCATGCCATAAAATAACTTTTTTTTTTTTAAATGGATGGACAGATTAGATGCAACACCTGCCTCATGGGGGGGTCCACATGAAGGCCCACCACCCAGTATATTATATATAATATAATATATATTTTATATATAGTATATATAATATTATATATAATATAATATTTCCTACATATATATACATACATATATACACACACACACACACACACACACACACATACGGCCACACACACACAGGCACATGTAGAGGCACACATACACACATAAATTGCGGTGGGCTCCACCGTCCGCCTGGATGGTGGGAGTAAAGCACAAATATCACTGTGGGCTCCACGTGGGACCCACCATAATGTTTATACTCCATCCAACCCGTTGATAAGGTCATGTAGAACTAGATGAAGGGTAAAAACAAATTTCACCCTGATCCAAAACTTCTGTGGACCCAAAAAGGGTTTCAAGGGTAGAGTTCAATTCACATTGTTTCCTATGATGTGGGCCACCTAAGTCTTGGATAGACCTGAAATTTGGATGGTGGTCCACTTCCCTTAGGGCCCACCATATGAATGGATTGGATGACAAATAAACATCAAGGTGGGGCCCACGGCTACAGCCGTGGCCGCTGCCCAGTCCGTCCGTCCGCTGGGCGCTGGTGCGCAGGCAGCGCCTGCTGCCTTTCTGACACAGCAGCAGCAGCGCTGCATCTCTTCTTCTTCTTCTCTTTTTTTTTGATTTTCAGCGGTATTTCACGTGTGGGGCCCGCATTAAGTAAATCCACCCCAGCCATTGGTCTCTACAGACTGTGACAAGTCCATCGAGTCTAATATTGGACATGCCTTGGCGTGTAAGAAATTTTAAGCAAATTTGGAAGGTGAAAATCACCATTTTTAATATTCTGGTCCACAAGATACTTGGATCAACCTCATTTCTTGGCTCAACGCCTAAAATATTCTAAGGAAAAGGATGGACAGCGTGAATTGAACACATGCATCAAGGTGGGGCCTACACGAGTGGGTCACCCATAAGCTTGGAAAACAAGCTGATATTTGTGTTTTCCCTTTTTGTCCAGCGTCCAGGGACCCTGGACGGTCTAACAATGCACATGCCTTGGGGTGGGCCCTATTTATGTGGGCCACCAAATGATGGATGGTGTGGGTACCACACGTATAAGGTGGGCTCCACTTGAAGATGGTTGGATAAAATTCATGTCTCAGGGTGGGATCCATCCTAGTGGGCCATACAACCCTGTTATGATCACATAAAGAAAAAAAAGAAATAGAGAGGGAGAGAGAGAGAGATAGAGAGTGGGACCCCCGTGATGGAGGGACCCCGGCACTATGGGCCCTCCCTTGCACTAAATCATACATCAAGTAGGTCCCATTACATATGGGCCCATTAAATCAAATCCAACGGTGGAGATCCCTTCTCCACTAAATTAGACGGTTTAGATGACCCTAAGTATGCAAGGAAAATAAACATCATGATGGGGTCCATGGAGAACGGCCCCATCATGGAATGATCATGATGATCCAAGTGGGCCATCGACCACATCTTAGGGTCCAAAGTGAGATCCAAACCATTGATCGATTGGCCTCACTTGGCCCATCTTAAAAATATTAAAAACTACCCTATCAAAGCACCCACCACTTGATCTTCTTGCTCCCTTGGCTTCCTTAGCTCCTTGCGCTTCTCTTTGATAGAGGAAGATGAGAAATGGATGGCTAGGATGGGAGATCTAGGGATGGAAAGGTGGGCCTCACACATGCATTTTTCTCACCATAGGAGGGCTTGGACGTGAGGAGCTCTTGGGTTGCTTGGATTGAATTTGAAAATGAAGGAGAGAGAGAGTTGTAAAGAGAAAGGAATGGGTGATAGATGTGTGATGTGGTGAGTGATGGGTGTAAGAGCCACTTTTTTTACTTTTGTGGCAAAAGTTGTAAGAAAAGCATGGGTTGTAAGAAACTTTTTAACTTTTGGGGCTTGCTTGGGAAAGGGTGAAATGTGATGTGTACTTGAGATGTACTTGATATGATGGGATTGGTTGATGTGACATCTTGAAGAGATTCTCTCAAAATTTGCACACGCGGCGTTTTCGTTGCACCAACGCTGGCCTACATCTCCCGATCAGGGTATCGCCTCGGCGCGCGAGTCGCGGCATCGGAACCGCGGCGACGGCGCGGTCGCTATGGTACAAGTCCTGGGTTGAGTCGACTCGGGTTGACGGCATGAGAATCAAGGTCACACACAAATACCGGTTAAGGGTAGAAGGTTGCCGAAATTCGACTGGAAAGACCGCGGAAGTCTATGGAACGGTACGATCTAGGATACGGGGCTTACAGCAGGCGAGGGCATGCATCATATCATATCATCTTTGCATTAACAAGAGTATTTAGGGCTTGATTATTATATTGTTTTATCATTACTGCTTTATTGAATTGATAACATTTTAACATTTGCCTTATAGCTCCACTGAGTTAATCACTCACTCCCACGTTCTAGGACGGTGTTTTAAAATACCAACCAAACCCTGTTATAGTTGTAGATGATGTTGAGGCTTGCGAGATGGAGCCTACCTTCTACGATGACGACAAAGAGGAGTTCTCCTACATGCAACTCTCTGGCGGGTCTATATAGACCTGGAGTTACGAATCGGGACTACAAGGATATGAATAGATGATATTACACTTTATCATTTTTGTATCTTTTAGAGTTACACTTGTATTTATTTAACCTGATGACGCTCATACTCTGAAGACTTACAATCACTTATATGCCCTATATATTTATCATAGTCTTCCGCTTGTGTAATTTAACCATCTCTAGAGTATGATATGCTGATTTGGTATAATCTCACTCATGTTTAATGCACTAATACGGACAACATTTAATCATCTTTATCTATGTTGTATAAGTGATGTGTTGGAACTCGAGAGTTGGGCTCCTGCTCGACTCCCGATTTTTAGGACGTTACATACGAGCACAATAGATGCTTTGAATTCCCTGCGATTAATACTTTAATGCTTTATATGGGAACCAATTCAATTGAAGTTCAAATTTGTTTTGATATATGAATGATGTTTTAACCGCTCCATTATCCAGCTGTATAGGATAATACTTCAATTTCAGTTGAGCTATATAATTGAATCAAGTGTATTAACATTAAGGAGAGCTATAAGTAGATCCTTGGCACTATAGTGTTTTATACTTATTAATTTCCTACATCATTTCTCCTTAAAATAAATTCCAGTAGTTGGTCTAATTCTAGTTCTAAAGTAAGAAATCGCACAATCATAAGTTCCTGTGAGTACGACCTCGGTCTCACTGAGTTATTACTACATCATAGCCCTACACTTGGGGTTTGCATCGATCAAGTTTTTGGCATCGTTTCTGGGGACTTCGGCTGTATTTTTCTGAAATACATTAATGTTAGAATTAGTGTAGGAATATGGTTAGTTTTTCGTTACGTTTTTATATTAGGATTTTCTAATTTCCTCTAGATACTAACATTGTTTCTTCTGTTTTGTAGAATCTAACCTATAATCATCAATTAGTACTTTCCTTCCATCCATCTTGCTTTAATATTTTAGATTTCTTATTTTTCTATAAATTTTTTTTATACAAGTGGGTTTATGATTAAAATTAGGTTTAAATGTTTCATCACCAAGTGGGTCCGTGACAACACTCTACCTCTCTTGAGTGAAGGGGGATTAGTTGAAGGTTTGCCTATCCATCATCAGATTAGACACCACCTAAGGTCCCTTGAATTGGTCAAGAATATGATTGAAAATCAACCCCATCATTTTACTGAAGAGAAATAAGATGAGAATAATGTATATAATGTTCCTCCGCCTAGAACTCTATATGAATATTTACAACCAGTGTGAATGAGCATACTTTCCCATACAGTCTTTCCATATAATGCAGGAAACATGGATTTCAAGTCGAGAGTGATCTAACTACTCATAAAGTTTCATGGACTAGATTCTAAGAGTCCACACCTATATCTCAAAGAGTTTGATGAGATAGTATCAACCTTGCACTTCCACAATGTCTCTGATGACACCCTGAGGCTCAAATTATTTCATTTTTCTTGGAAGGAGAAGGTCAAGTCGTGGCTTCACTTTTTGAGACTGAGATCGATTAGGACATGAGCTAAGATGACCAGAGAGTTCCTTAAAAAGTTATTCCTAGTTCACAAGACCAACTTCCTTAGAAGGGTTATCATGAACTTCTCACAGAAATGGGAAGAAACCTTCTTCCAATGCTGAAATAAATTTAAGGATCTTCTAATTGCTTGCCCACATCATGGTTATAAAACTTGGCGCGGTGTCATAAGCTCTTTTTTTTATATGATGGATTGACTTCGCCCATACTCCAATTCATAGAGATGATGTGCAATGGGGAATTCATGAACAAAGATCTCGATGACGCGTGGGACTATTTTAATATGCTTACTGAAAACGCGCAACCATGAGATACTTCATCTAAGCCCACTAACTCTAAATCAATTTAGTCTAAAGAGAATGGAGGAATATACATCTTAAGGTAGGAAGAAAATGTTAATGCTATGGTGGCTAAACTTATGAGAAAGGTCAAAGCCATACAACTAAAAAGAGTAGAAACGGTTAAACCTGAGGAGACCGTTAACATTGTTTGTGGTATTTATGCTAGAAATATATACTTGTGCAGGAGTGTCTTATAATTTTTGCGTTCCAAGAGTTATTACATGGGCAATCCAATGCCATAAACAATTATCAAATGCCGTTTAGTGCTCTCATCTCAAACACATACAACTCTAGTTGGCGGAACCATCCGAACTTTAGTTGCAGGAATGGAAAAACGGCAATACATATAGAACTCCTTAAGGGGTTCTTCCTTTGAGCTCCAGTCTAATGTTAAATCAGAAAAGACACCATGAGGATATTGTTTAAAAAAATTTTGAACAATCAAGAGCAATTGAATCAGAATACGTTGCAAGCATTCCAGGATATTAAAACATCCTTGGGAGTATTTGCATCGCTTATTCAAATAATAGAATCACAACTTGCTATTAGGAAAAAGGGCACTCTCCAAGCTCAACCCCTACCTAACTCGAAACCACAATATGAAATAAGTAACTCGAGCTCTTCAAATCAGCATACGAAGAAAGCAAAGTCCATCACCACTCTCAGAAGTGGAAAAAATAATTAACAAAAACATCCCGATAAGAGTTTAAAAGCCTAAGAACTCAAAAGAATATAGGAAAGATGATGGACCTAACAACACTACATATGAGAAAGAACCGAAAAAATAATACATGTCAGTTTCTCTATTCCTATAAAGGTTAATCTTACCAAAACCTATACCTAATACTCAGGATATCTTACAGGTCTTAAAATAGGTGAAAATCAACATCCCTCTATTAGATGTCATGAAACAAATCCCGTTATATGCCAAGTTCTTGAAAAATCTCTATATGGCCAAGAGACGGTACAACATCCAAAAGAAAATATTTTTGATAGAGAAAGTGAGTGCCATTATCAAAAAAGATGTTCATCCAAAATACAAGGATCCCGATATCATCTCATGCGTGATTGGGGATCACCGGATTGAACATGCATTGCTTGATTTGGAGACAAGTGTGAATTTGATCCCTTAGTATACGAATAACTTGACCTTAGTGAATTAAAATCCTCTAGGATCACACTCCAACTAGTTGATTGTTAAGTTTGTATGTTGAGAGCGATGATAGAAGATGTGCTTGTCCGAGTCAATAAATTCTACTACATAGTAGATTTTATTATTTTGGATACGTGGCCCGTCATCGATGCTAGGACTCAAATTCCTTGCGTCATTGGTTGGCCATTCTTAGCTACATCAAATGCCATAATCAATTGTACGAATGAAATTATGAAACCATCCTTTGAGAACATGATGGTTGAGCCAAACATGTTTAACATGTGCAAACAATTGGAGGACAGTGATGATGCCCACAAAATTAACTTGATAGATCCATTCATGGAAGATAAGTCACTTTTGACTTTACATTCCAATACACTAGAGATAAGCTTGGCCCACTCCATTGAATTAGATAATGACATAATTAGGGAGATGGATGCCTTGATGCTACGCCGGTACTTGAAACTAACCGGTGGAGTACTGACTTTGGAATATTACCTTAAGGAGATAGAGAAGTCATCTATAAAGACCTCTAAGAGTTGTCATAACGACTTTTAAGAGTTAGCCCTTGAAGACCAAGAAAATATCATATTAGCATGTTTTCAAAGAGTTAAAGATCGATATTAGCATGCCCTATCTAACCAGGGATCCACTAGTTTACTTAGGAACATGTTTATGGCTTTGATTTGTATAGATCAGGGACTCATCAAGTGGTTTTCCATTAGGATAACACTTTGAATATTTTAATCGACTTTTCAAAGGTTTTTAACTATTGAAATTTTGTTTTAATTGTTAAAATTACTTTGATTACACTTGATGATAACCTGATGGTCCACTCCTGATTGGCAAGGGATATGATCATTAGTGGATAACTATAGCAGTGAAGGGCTAGATCATGAGTATATGCATCGATGAGATTGATAGATGCACTTCCCTCACAATACATTATAAAGTTATGCATAGAGTGGTGGAGTACTAAACCAAGATTCTCCTAAAACCCTAACCTCATTTCTATATATTAGATCCAATTATAGATGAGAGAATACATTAACCCCTAGACGCCCATTCCCTTTAAGCGAGTGAATCATAGAGAGGAGAAAAAGGGTGTAGAGAGAACAAATGAATGAGATCTTCATCTTTCTTCCTACATCTTATCCATATTTGTGCGGTCCATTCACAAGTGGATGATTATGGAATTTCTTAGCACCCACCAGAAAAAAAAATAATCTTGGCCTATTTAGATCTTTCCTGTACTCAGATAAATTAGGGAGAGATCTCCTATGACCATTATCGACATCAAATCAACATACACTATCGGATTTTATGTATAATCTAACATTTTCAAGTTAGATTTTGGATTCTAGAAATTAGACATGATCGTACTTGGAAGATCTTCACGGTAGAATTTTATTTTAGATCCGAAGAAAATCACATTCCGTTACGCATCTCTGACTAAATCCCATCACATATATGGAGGTGTGCCCCACAGCAAGGGTGGGTTGCAACCAAGTTACGCTTGAAAAAAGCCATGGGGAGGGGGATACAAAACTCAAGCAGAACACACGATTAGAAAGAGTTTAGATGAGAAACCAATAGTTAGATGTGTATGAGGGCCATTATATGCCATCCAATCCATTCATATGACTATTCTCACTGAAGATGGAGGTACTCTCCCAAAAGTTACGCCATTCTGAAACTCTAGTGGATCACACAATGAATTTAGGTTTTAGTCATATTTTACATTCTTTCTTCTGATGAAGCCACCTAAATTTTGGATCAATGTAATGCTCAGGATTAAGACCTAACATGGGGTACCGGCACACCTGATGGATGGAGTGCATCTCATCCACATGAAGTCTTCCATCCACTTTAGTAAAAAGTCACATCTCTCATGACCATGCTTTGTCAAGCAAGCATTTTCGTTAACATAAATATGGATGATGATCTCCAAAGTAGTTCATTGAATGAACAGTGACTACTGGATTAGTTGTTGGGCCCCACTTAATATGTAGGTGTTTATGCTTAATCTGACTGTGACAGATTTGATGACTGGATAATGCCACATGGTAGAAAAATCTCAACAAGAGACAGAAGGGAGATTTCTTCAACTATCTAATGGCTAAATGAGATCAGAATCCTTAAAGTCATAAGTAGCTCTTTTTTTCTTTTTCTTTTTTTTTGTTTTTTATGTGGTAAAACTAGCTAATCACCATGATAGCCTCAGGACTAAAGTTGGATATCAACCAAACACAATCGCACCTAGTAATGGGTTTGGCTGGCGTGCTATGACATCTCACTTGGAGAGCGAAATAATGACTATGCTAAGTTGGCCTAGGATCATGATGCATTATTCATGTTTATGTGGAGAAGCAAATAGTTATCACTAATACATGGTAGCTTAAGAGAAACTCTCGTCCACATAATGAATGTAAGACGTGTGCAATTAATGGCCAACCCATGACAAAAAAAAAAAAAAACTAGTATATGTGGCATCATTCAATAGGCCATGATTGTCTTTAGGTCTAAACAATTATCTCCACATTAGTAGACAAGAGAAGTTTCTATGGAGATTTCTCCATATAATTGTCCCAAAAAGTTTACAAACAGGAGGTATATCAAAGACCGCCATGCCCTCACCAACTTAATACATACAAATCAAATCAACAACGTAATATTGCCTATATATATATATATATATATATATATATAAAAATCTTATCTTAGCATAGAACAATTTGTCAATGCTACTACTACCTTGAACCGACTTTAGCATAAGAGTAGTGTAATCAATTCCATTTAGGTTGCTACACTTGACTGGTCTAGACTAAGAATATTATAATTCCCTTTCATCTATACCAAGCGTTGGATCGTAAAGAAGACCTTTTCTTTTCTTTTCAATACTTTAACCCGCTTCATCTACGACCGACTCGTCATACTAAAGAAGACTTAGCTTTAAGGTCTCACTATTTACGCTACAAATAGTAGATTGTTGAGGGATACTTTCGTAAGTTTTTCTTTTCACTTTGATTAATGGAATTGAGTTCCTTTTACTCACACATTGTACAAATCAAATTATTTTTGCTATCATTGTGAGAAAATTCCATTCGACTAAAAGAAAAAAAGAACTCATTATAGAAATATGAATCATTCCCTTTACAAACTCTTTGATGATGCATGCATGTGGCTAAATATATGGCCGAACTACTTTAATTCTCAATTATACACAACAACTCATGGTTTATTGTCTATCTCGACACCTGAGGTCGAAGCCATTCCATTAGAATTGAGATATAAAAGGCTTTAGCATGCCTGACACAACACACTTGCTACGGACCTTTACAGCAAAACGGTGGGACACTGCTTTAACGGAGGAGATGCTTGTACATTTGATTTTTGGTGTGAACAAACTGCCACTCCGTCGACCGTACATGTTACAAAATCATAAGATTGCTGGGTGAGATTTGCTAATTCCACGCCTATGATACCCCTGCACATCCATGCGCGGCCATTTAAGCCAAAATTCTGACACGTGTGAGAATCTTAGCCATATCTGAGCCGTCGAACAGGTGGGCTCCACCGATTAGATCTTTTGTTCTAAAAGTCAGGTAATTTCAAACCCTAGAGGTGGTCAAAGCATAGCAAAACATATGGACAGCTGGAATAAGATGTTTGTAACCGTCGGTTTGGTGTGTTCATCATTGGCCATTTTTCAGATTGAAGTTCTAACCATTATTTCCAATCAAATGGAAAGTTCCATTACCACATTTGTTCCATATTAGCACGTGCTTATGCGGGTGGATGGACAAGGCTTCTTACACGTGTGGAATTAGCCAAAGCCAACCTCTTGGCTAATATATTGATCAATCTGGACCCACCAATTGCTACTTGTACAGCATATCTATAGTTTAAATGGTCTATTCTTTCGGTACAAATGAATTATATGGTGGACCCCACCTGATACACGGCTTGAATATCTTACACTCACCACACCCTATCTAGAGATGGACAGTCCTGTCTGAGGCTTTATGGGACCCACGATGATATATATATATATATATATATACACATAAAATGGTACTATGAGGAGGTCGAGCTGTGTGGGCCCCATCATGATGTTTGTTG
This sequence comes from Magnolia sinica, assembly GCF_029962835.1. NCBI lineage: Eukaryota > Viridiplantae > Streptophyta > Magnoliopsida > Magnoliales > Magnoliaceae > Magnolia > Magnolia sinica. Next base: position 15,069,068 of record NC_080582.1, read on the forward strand.
AACATCTATCTCATCAGTCAGATGCACCATCCCATGATGGACCGTGGGATTAAAAATCAAGTCAATCCGACTTGGGTGGGCCACACCGATACAACGGTTGAGCGGAGTTACCCTCCCATTAAAACATTCATAATCATATATTGGGTGCACTAAGATGTGGTTCACAAATCTAGACCATCCATTGTGTGTGTCCCACTTGGATGAGGGGTCAAACCAACTTTCAGCCGCATCCAAAACTCAAGTGGGCTGCACTAAGTACTTTTATATGTTTTAGGCATGTCTTCACATGGTTTTAGATAATATGGACCACCTGAGTTCCCGATATAGCTTATTTTTAGGACATCCCAAAACCTAAAGGAGACCCATCAAATGCACAGTATTGATGTTTGACACACATCAAGGTGGGGCCCACATAGCTTGATGACCTCATGGGAAGTTCCCATGAGGTCGACCTCATAGTACCATTTCTATATATATATAAAAACCATTTATCTATTTTAATAGTTCATTTTAAGGCATAAAGTCTAAAAAGAAGGTAGATGGAACACTCAAATTGGCCACACCATAGGAAGCAAAGATTGAAAGCTTACTATTGAAAGGTCACGTGGCCATGAAAGTCATGGACCAAGCTAATATTTATATTTTCCTTTTATCCATGTCCATGTAACTTCACGTACAAGTCGAATAAAAAATAAACATCATGATAAGCCTTAGAAAGCTTTCTATGGTAGAATTTCAAACCTACTGTTTTATGTAGTGTGGTTTACTTAAGCATTAGAATGATTTATTAAAATCTACAGACAACAATGTGGATAAAACATATACATCATGATAGGACATATGCCCCACAGAGCCTTCGACATGACCCGGCTTCTCTATCTTGGTCCTGGCGGAGGTAGTACCTAGTCCCATCCAAATGTCTTACTCAAGAGCCAGCTGTGTAGTGGGGCTGCCTAACCTTGGTTATGAGTTTTGACAGTCCAGCCCAATGATTTTTGGGCCATGTCTCATCCAAGAGAGGCCTACACCAATTAAACCATCCAATTAGTAGGCCAGGTCATAGATCAACATGCAAAATGGTTCGATAGTAACTGAACCATTAAAATTCAAATCTTATCCCGGTTAAATCAAAATACATTGACCCATCTATCAAGAGGACTAAGATCTGATCCCTTTATCTCCTGGGTTGGTTTAGGTCAGCCTAGGGGCGTCAACAGGCCGGACCTGGGGTAGGTCTCCACCCAGATTTTGAACTGTTTCGGGTCGGGCCTTCGGGCCGGGCCTATTTACCATTTTGATTTTGAAGCCCGGCGCGGCCCATTAATACCCCTAGGTCAGCCGGTCAGGTATTATAGTTACACGTGGGATCTTACAGTAATAATGCCCCAACTTAATTATCTGGGAAACCAAAAACACCTATTTGAATTTCCTAAGTAGGATGGATTTAATATTGGCCGTTGGATTTCTTCTGACGGTGCCTAATCTTCCACTTGCTCTAGTGATAAGTAGTATTAATTAATTAACCAAATGTTCAGGTCCTATTTAGTAGACACCTAAAATCATTTTAATTGACCATAATTATACATTAGAGATATTAGAGACGAAGATCTCTAATACATAATAATGAGGAATTATCTAGTGGGCTGTATATGAGAACTCACGTTACACATAGTTGCGTTTGGACTTGTTGTCATTAGCATCACAAATCCGGTCCGTTGATTCGATCTAATCTAATCTTCTTTAATTACTATGCAAAAACCATGGTAAACAGATGGTCCTATGCATCCATGATTGGACCTATCTTTATTAAACATTATTGTCCATCAGTTTTTATAAGCCACCAACTGTACAGCTTGGAACATCTGATCCGTATAAATTTTACGACAAGGTCTAGGAAGAGCAAAATGGAACTAATGGACGGTCCAGACGAGTGATGCGGATGCAAAAAAGTCCAAATCCAACCATATGCATTGTAAGGTTTTGATACACTGCTTAATAGATTGTTTACTCATATATATTTAATGTTAACAATCTTTAATACATAACAATAATTATATATTAGATATTAGTTCACACAAAAATTATGTATTAGAGATCCTCTCATACATATTTTTTATGGGTTCACTAATAAAATGAAATGAACTCATTTTTAAACGTCCACTAAATTGGGACCTTACCATTTACACTAATTAATTAATTTTCTGAGTTTGCGTTAGGTTCATTTTAGGATAGCTCTACTTGGACTCGCTTGAAATCTAAGTTCAAGTTAGGTAAGTTGGGTTTATCTTGGGATGTTTAAGATCTGATCCATTTAAACCGTTGGATCTAATGACCCATCATGTCAACATGACTGAGTTGTATCCGTAGATGCCATGCCTATGAGATGCGGGTTACATACTGACACTGTGTGCTCTGTGGGCCCCACCATGATGAATCTATTTTATCCACCATCCTGTCCATCCATTTTGCCTGATCATAACATAGGAAAACACCCACCATTAAAATCTTCTTAGAGCCCACTGTAATGTGATTTTCCATCCAACTCGTTGATTAGATCACACAGACCCGGATGAAAGGAGAACACAAATATCAGCTTGATCCAAAACTTTCGTGGGCCCAAGTTCTTAATGGTAGGAATTCAATCTCAACTGTGTGGTCCGCCTATATTTAGGTCTGCCTCATTTTTGGAACCATGCTCTAAAATGATCTGAAAAAAGTGATGGACGGCGTGGATTACAACATATACATCAAGAAGGTGGGCCCCACAGTCAGGATCTCAACTTTCCGTTTGATTGGAAAACAACGGTCGAAATACTGTTTAAAAGTCTGGCCATTTTACAACACAGGTGGGCCAAAAATGTACAACGTAAACTGACAATTAAAAGAATTATTCCTACCCGTCCTTTCTTTTCAAATCCCTGGGCCCCACCTGAGATCTCAAACAACCTGATTTTTAGGCCGGTGGGTCAAAACACTCCCAACCCACACCCTCCCACACACGTGGTCCATATTAGCACGTGTGACTGCGTGCGTGTAGAAGCGCGTGGCTCCAACACGCGTGTGTAACTAGCATGCCTCTTAACTTAAAAACTAGTTAGTTGTTAGTTACCGTCCGTTCAATCTATCGCGATACGATAACCTAACGAGAAAATGAGGAGAAATCGCCAGAGACGTTAGATTCTTGACCAAACAAACCCTTGGATTTTTAAACCCGGAAGGGTTAAAATAATACTCGCGAGTAAGAAAGCTATGAATAAAGAAACGATTTGAAGGGTTGGCAATGTCAGTTTGCAAGCTCAATCTTCTTATAAACAACATAAAATCTTTGATACTCTATCAGATTTGATAGATGATGCGCAGGCACTTGGAATTTACCTAGATATTGCATAAGTTACATATAATTAGTTATGTTAAACCGTCCAAATTTTGATACCCGGTTTAGATGTATTATGAAACGAAAATATAGGTTATTTGATTATCAGAATACCAGATTCGTAGATATTTATTGGACGGTTAGAAATGAAAAATGTACAACAGTCCTGTTTCCATGAACAAGTTGCAACGATCAGAGGTTATGATCGTTCAAATACTCTGATCTTGAGATTTTGGTTTTAAAAAAGTGAGATGCATAATTCAGTCGGTTTTAATTGAGTTAACACATGGCACGTATACGATTTCTGAGTGCCTGTGTATCAAGTGTCATACGCAGCTTGAGTATCATATAACTCCTCTATAAAGTATAAACAAGTACCCCCTCTTAAATGATAAAACAACCCCCCGATGGCAGAAATAGTAAATAAAATATAGGTACTATCAATTCCATTTCCAGCGCGTAATATTCAAGCGCCAAACAAAAACGCACCACAAGTATCAAAAATGGAATAATATGTACGAAATCCAGGACGTTTATACACAGTTATTATTTGGTTTGTGCTTATTAGTTAAGATATATGGAATTTTAGTATATCAGATGGGCTACATATGTGTGTAGAACGACATCCAACGGTCTTCATTCGAGAGTATTGATCAAATTATTAAATCAGAATTATTTTTATGGTGGGAACATATATTGAAATAAATGTCTTATTAAGGTCTCAGATCCATCACATGTGTACATATATGGCACGTGCGATGATTCCTGTTTGGCGCTTGAGGATTGGGCGTGTAGAATTAGCATATCGAGGGGTAAATTAAAAAATAATAATAATAATAATAATTTTTAAAAAAAAAAGACAAAGTAAGGTAGCCCGCAGGAGTATACAAAACTATAGTCCAGGTTCCCACACAAAGGGGATCATTTACCATGTAATAAGCTTATTAGTGGTGAGGTTTGGTGGTCTAACCATGGCCAACAACCTAGGGCTAGGATTGCAAGCCAATGCCGCGCATTCAAGGATCAACCGTCTATTAATTGGATGGCTAGCGTGCTCCCATATTACATCTCCGGGCGAGATGGAATATAAGGTACGATGCATTGGGATGTGTATACTGTATATTACTCTGATTTATTCGGTACGTCCAATTGGTTCATGATTTAGTGATCCAGGACGTTCATCACATGGGCCAAACTATGGATAAGGGACGCTCCAGATTTCTTCGAGATCAGACTATCCTAGCCATCAAATATAAGGGCTTTTTTTGACTTAACGGTCCTATATTTTTTCTTTACCCTGTTAGTACCCACTAATTGAAGGGTTGAGATCTTCTTGGTTCCCATCAGTTCAAGGCACTGGAAATTAGGGATGTCATTTCTAAGGATACTAGTGCACTTGTATTCAAACCCATGTAAGGGAATCGGATTCGGGTCCTTAAATGGTCGAGAGTAGGTAGCACGCTTGACCTGAGGCAGTGGATCAACATCCATGCCCAAATGGATCCGGGTATCTTGGCGGGTCCAAGTGAGTCCATCAACGGGTAATTTTTTTATTGTAGACACGACCTTTCATCCATCTTTTTTTCATTCAATCAAAACTTACATTACCAATGTAGACTTCTATCTATGTGAACAATATATTAAGGGTATAAATATCCTTACTTTTTCAACTACTTTTATCTGAAAACCAGATGTATTTTTATCCAAACCATCTTTTCCTACATGAAAATTTTACTTTTGTAACATAAATTTTCAGCCGTTCAGAAAAGAAAAAATACATAAAAAATAAGCATCTACAGCGCTAATTTTGTCGTCTATCACATAACATGGGTTTGAATGTAACATTTAAGGCTGTTAGTGGACCATTAGAAGGGTTCCAAATGGATTTGGGTATCTTGTCAGGTCCAAGTGGATCAACATCCATGCCCAAATGCACGTGCCACCACACATGCAATATCGTAGCCATCTATTAGAAGGGTTCCAATATGTAGATCTCCTATCCCCAAGAATCATGTCATCCACTGGTTAGATAGACCACAATTAATTGAACAAAAGTAAGATTGAGAAGATTAGCTAAAGAAATTTTTAAACCACCAACTTATTTTTAATATCATGACACACCGACTGAATGCACTGCCTTTATCCTTTGGCAATAACATGTGAACCGGACAATTCACTTCCCTCATATGCCATGCTGGCATATACGGTGAGGTGTGCCTTAGCTTACTTTGTAGGTAGGGGCACGATTTTGGTGGATTCCTAACTATGGGCCCACTACGATGTATTTTCCTTACATCCACACCATCCATCCATTTTGACAAATCATTTTAAGGCATGTTTTTTTTTTTAAAAATGAAATAGTTCAAATCTTAGGTGGACCACACCATGGGAAGTAGTCATAATTGAATCCTCACCGTTAAAAACTTAATGCGAAAACTGGGATGTTTATTTGCCATCCAACATGTTCATAAGGTAAAAAAGACTTAAATGAAGAGACTACACAAATATTAACTTGATCCATAACTTTTGTGGCCTACAAGAAGTTTTTAATGATCAATTACCATTGTCTCCGCTATAATCCACTTGAGATTTAGATTTGCTTCACTTTTGGGATCATGCTTTAAAAATGAGTTTTTAAAATGGATGGACGGCATGGATACAAGTAACACACATCAGGGTGGGGTCCACAGGGATCCACCCAACTCAGTGGATTTGGCAATGCAACTAAGTGAGACCCATGGGCTTAACAAAACTTTAAAATATCACAAAAAATATACTTAAAAACGATGATGTACTTGTTTCAACATGCTTTTAGCTTCATTTTAGCACTTGATCGATCAATAAGCATGCTTAAATTTTAAGGTTGAACCCATCCCATGAGCCTAATACACAAGTTTATGCCCGACCCAATTTCTAATCTAATTCAATCAATGATCCAAGTGGATAAAATAGATCTAATAACTAGTTAAACTCAAAATGTAAATTCATATTTATATAGAGTATCCACTAAGAAGGATAATTATAAAATTTTATTTGCCTTATGTGGAGGGTAAGATCTAGATTATCTATTTGTTGTAGACTCTGAAGAAAATCCAAAGCGTCCAATCGTGTTTTGTTTTCTTTTTCATTAGGGATAAAAAAAAAATTTCTCTCACCAAAGCAACTAATGTCTTTTATTCTCATTAAGGATTTTTATCTTTTCTTACCAAAACAACCCGTCTTTTATTTCTTATATCATGGCAAGGATGGTCCTATCGATACGACTTATTGTTTATGGCTGGAGCCCATGAAATGTACTATTTAGATGTGACCTTCAAGCCATTTGTACGCCAACCCATGTGGAGAATTGGTTGATTAGCTTCTTATCCCAGTCTCATCATCAATGAGCCACCTTTATACATTAAAAAAAATGTACAATTTAGATACTTAGCCAACTGTTCCAATCAATATACATGGTATAATTTAAAGAGTCATGTTTCAATAATCATACAAGTCTGTTTGGAACAGAGTAGGTGGTATGAGTATATGGTATGGAATTGCATTTTGCCGGCTGTAAATTTTATCCAGTGTTTGGAATAGATGAGAATGGTTGAGTTAATACAAGTATCTTATCATCCCAATTTTGAAGGAGACATTACAAGATTTCTGGCATATTTCAAAATCTATTAGATTCATGGGCCTTGCATTGATGCATGCATTTTATCTATGTTGTCTTTCTATATGCATCATTTACACGTGACAATCAAATTATATATACTTACAAGTAACCAACATCAGTTATAAATCTAATTTGATTATAATCTCTTGGTCTACTAAACATATGTTTCACTTAATACAATACTTTTTTCTATATGAAAATTTTAATGCCAAATATACGATTAAATAGCCAAAACACTGTAGTATTTTCAAATATATAATCATTATGAAATAATAGTATTAATACCACCTAATATAATTTGACATCATTTAATATCGCATTCCAAATAGGTCCTAGGCAGTAAGACGGAGTTCATTGTTGATAAAGAATACCAAATAAATAAATAAAATAAAATAAAAATATGCTATTATTAATAAATGATATAAAATAAATAAATAAATAACTTTCAGTTAGTCCATTTGGTATGGTCTACAGCCCCAGTAACACGGAAGTCTTAAGTCAGGTAAGTCATGAAGAGGGTCAATCCCCATTGCAACCCTAACTACAGGGCATCAAAAGATGTGAGCAGTGTTCCTAATAATAGTAGTTTTATCATGCTTGTTTACCATCATTTAAAGTTAGTAGAGGCCTTTTAACCATCCAAATGGTATAATTTTACTACTGTTTAGATAATCTAAACCGAAATAGAGATACAGTATAACATAAAAGTTACACAAAATGAAATGGCCATTTAGTTCTTCACTTAAAATTTCAAACTATCAGCTTTGCCTTTTAACCATCCAACTGATGGCTATATTTGCTTGGCAGTGCAATTTTATAAATACAATTTATAAAAAATGTGTCAGCAAGTTGGATGGTCTTAACGTATGGTGGTGAATATTTTTATCATACTTGTGGTGGAATTTTAGGGTACTTCAGGATTAACAAAATGTTAGTTCTTTTTTATTTTATTTTATTTTTATTAAACTACAGACACTGACACTATTGTGTGATTTCACTTGAATGGGTATTATAACCACTGACCATGTGTTGAAACTCTTGTATTACATGTAAAGTAAGAGTCCGGATCCTCTGTTATCAAGTCAACAGAGAATTCTTGATACCCAAATTCTCATTGGTCCACGTCACCACTCACTAAAAAAATTAAAAAAATAAAAAATAGCTTCGGACGCCAAACCATTAGGGTAACAGGAATTCTCTGTTGACCAACAAAATGCTAGTTCAAATTTATTTTTTTTAATTAGCTTGTCAGTACACCCACTGTCAGTCCACACTTCAGTGTTAGCCGCCCCCACTAGAGAATCGATACCAAAACCTCATTGTTGAAACAAAATGCTAGTTCAATTGTAAATGAAGAATGACTCGAAAGTTACACTTTTATGCAAAATGCATCTCATTTTACCTTTGGAGTTCAAGTCTTTTATTTTTAACCATCTATTTTATAACAATGAATCGGATAATTAGGATCAATTGATAAATGTGTTTTCAAAGGTGGAAAACATATGGAATATTAGAGGCATCATAGGTTATGATATAATTATTTCTAGTTTAATGTGTTGTATGTGTATAAGAAATTAATAAGATGGTCTTAATTGATCAATAGTTTTAACTTTTTTAAGGATTGGATGTTATGATCAAGCATACCGGTGGGTACCATTAAAATTGCAATTATTTTAAATTTGTGTAAGAGTGACATGCTTTAACCAGGTTACAAGTACAATGTCCTAATTGAACTAGGAATGTTAAAATTGTGTAAAGCCTTTAAGGGCCTATTTGGCCTGACCAATCCCATAGTATTAGGAAGGATGATATCGCCGTATTCCGAGATATGCATGACAAGCCAAACAGACTCGGTGAACTTGTATCGGGATATAAGCAATCCCATGGATTTTAAAACAATCCACAAACATCATCATCATTACCTTAAAATTGATCCCATTCCTTGGTTGAACAGATTGGAAGGTAAAATCACGGGATATGTTGGGTGTGCCTAATGGACCCAGAGAACTTGTCCTGAGATATAGCAATCCCATGGATCTTAAACCAATCCACTGACACCATCATCATTACCTTAAAATCCATCCCATCCCTCCTAATCCCGTGGGATTTGCCCAGCCAAACATGCCCTAAGGAGAGTAATTTCAATAAATTTCAAACTTCTGTCTCTTGTAACTATACTTCTAAAGCTATTTTTCCACCCTGATACTTATCAAAGGATGTAAGTGCAAAGGATTATAGAAATAAAAAATTAGAGATGACATCTCAACCCAATATGATTTTAATTCTATATTATCTATCTCATGCACCATTCAATCCTTCCATTTTTTCAAAGCTATAATTTCACATCTCATTCTTGCAAAATATGATATGATATGAGGCGGATAATGTCAAGATCAATGAACATTTGAGCCTGTGACGACATACCGAAGACACGAAGACACGGACGTAAGTTAGCGGATTGGTTTGATTTTAAAATCACATGATCATCATGGTATGGCCCCACTATTTCTCCGTATTAGATATTCTACATATGTAATAGGAAAATTGTCTTCTCATAATTTATGATGGTTAGCTACATTCAAAATGGACCCTTTGCATAAGTGACACTATTTTGAGAGGAGGCAAACTTTAATTATCCAGTGGAGCATGATAGTGATGTCTAAGTACTTCAAAAATTAGTTTAAAATTGCATGCATTGTGAATAAATAATTAAAGTTAAACAGTCTAAAATATAGGTCAGATTTAAATATGTTATATGTTATGCATAAAATATCATATTAATTTGATTATTTGACCATCGTATTCATGGCATTAATTGGACAATTAAAAATGAAAAATAAAAAATATCAACTGAAATAGAGGTTAGGATTGTTCAAGAAAACTGATTTTGAGAATGGGGGATGGAGGAATGGAGTTAATAAATACTGTGTATAATTTTTGAATGCCTGTGTATCAAGTGTCATGGTCATCCAGAGTATAAATATAACTTTCCTTAACAAAATGGTGGTGAACCATCACAGTAGTAACGTAAAAAATAAAAATACTAATCTTTTCCTTTAAATTTTTTGACAGCAGCAGTGGCGGTGGTTTAATCATCAAGGCTCGTCTATTGATGAAGGCGTGAGTATAAATGCACAGCTATTCCCATTTTACTCATCTCTCTCTCTCTCTCTCTCTCTGATTGAATGCTCCGATCTCGCTTCTCTTTTTTTCCTTTTCTTTCGTGAGTCTCCTCTTCTTTTATCAGATCACGAAACATTGCGGAAAGTAGTAGTCTCCCTCTCTGCTGCTGTGCTGCTGTGGTGCTGCCGTTGCTGAGAAAAGCTATTCAAAATGGAACAAAGGCAGCAGAGATGCATAAAAGAGGAAGGAATCTGATGTGGGTATTTCTCTTTTTCCTTCTACTTTTAGTTGGGTTCTTTGGTTTCTAAGGCCTGACTGCTTGTGGGGTCTTTGGAATGGGCTATTTTGGTATCTGAAATCCATGTCTTCCGATTTTGGTTGTGATTGGTTTTGATTATTGTATGTCTCCTCTTTTCTCTATCTCTCTCTTATCCTTTTGGAAGCTCTTCTGTTGAAGTGGGCTTTTTTTTTTTTTGAGGTGTTCTTGAAGTTTACTCGTTTGGTTTTCTTTTCTTTCCTTTTTCTCTTATTGGTTATTGGGATTTTTGGGGACATTTTGAGGATTTTGGTGTGTAATTTGGGTGGTTTATTAAGTTTTTTGATTTTGGGTTTTTGGAATAGAATCTGAGATTTTGATAGCTGCTGTATTGGTGTTTTTAGCTCTTGGGTTGAAGTGGATGCTTGTTTTAAGGCTTTTAAGCTGTAATTGGGTGTTTTTAGCAGTTTATTTGATATGGGTTCTGAAAATGTGATTGTGACTTTAATGCTTTTAAGCTGAAATTGGGTGTTTTATAAGTTTATTTGATTTTGGTTTTGAAAATAGTGTGGATTTTCTTTTTTGATCTTTGTTCCTTTTGAGTTGCATAAGTTTTGTGATTAGGGGTTGGGATAGATTTGTAAATTTTCCTTAAAAAAAAAAAAATGGTTTTCTCAAGTTATTGATCTCTGAATGAATTGGCTTTTGGTGATCTTTGAGCTCTCAAGTGAAGTGGTTTTGTCTGTTTTTCTTTATCTAATGCAGGATGGGGGAGATTCTCGAATTTCAGTGATTTGGGTTTTGAATCATTTGATTAGTTCTGTTGAGTATCTGGATTTTGAACGAAAAGAAGATCTGGTTCTTGTGACTGTTGTTGGTTTGATTGAGGAGCGATGGATTTGAGCGAGAAGGATAAGTTTGGAATGGAGAAGAGTAGTGGTGGGGATCATTTGAACTATCACACGTCCAATATCTCTTCTGACTGGCGATTCACCGGTGGGCCCAATCTCACAAACCCGTCGATCGGTCTGGTGCCCACCGAAAACCCCATAGCCAATCCGCCGATGGGTTCTCCGTCATGTTCATCTGTTTCAATGGTGGATACGTACTGCCCCAGCCTTTGGGATCACCACGGTTCACAGAACTTGGGTTTCTGTGAAAACAATATTCAAACCAGCACAAGCACCTCCAACACAGTATCTATTAGGAAATCGGTTTTTGGTTCATCGAGATCGGGTGTCGAGAAACCGCTTGAGGTGGGATGGAATCCTTCGATGTCGAAAGGGGGTGTCTTTTTGCAACCGGGTGTGGGGATCCTTCCACAGAGCCTATCTCAGTTCCCTAGTGATTCTGGTTTCATCGAGCGGGCTGCGAGGTTCTCGTGCTTCAGTAGCACGAATTTCAACGATATAGTGAACCCGTTCAGTGTTTCTGAATCTTTGAGCCCTTTTTCTAAGGGTGGAGGGGTTCAAGCGCAGGAGGTTCTGTCGGTGAATGGTTCGAAAGGTGTCATCGGTGGGACACAGTCGCAGAAGAACGAATCGCATGGGAAGGGAGTGGCCAAGGATGTTTCTCTGGCTGTTGATTGCGGGGCAATTGAAGGGAGTTCGATGAAGATGGAAAGAGAAATTGGGAGCATGTTAAGGTCATCGGATGATGGTAAACATGGCATTGGAGGGTCAAGCAATGAATCTGATGAAGCTGAGTTTAGTGGCAGCGGGCAAGATGATCTATCTATTTTGGAGAACACTGCTGGGGAGCCTTCGGCTAAGGGATTTGGTGCCAAAAAAAGGAAAAGGGGAAATCAGGTAGAGTGCTTAAGATTTTCTTTTTGATGATGGCCTAATGCTTCTATCTGTTATAAGTGTAGATTTCATTCATGAGAAATGCTGAGGAGATTTGTTTGAAGGCAGATCGAAGTGGCGATTCACGGCACAAGCATTTGAGACGTAGGCCGTTCATCAGGCGGGTCAACACATGAGGTGGGGGCCTGCACGTGTATGAGAAGTGGATGGTTTGGAAGAAAATAACCATCACTCCATATATGATGTATATGTGTTGCCCACCTGATGAGTGGACCAACCTGATTTACGGGCCAGGGCACGTTCATGGTGGGCCACATAATCAATGGTCCAGATCTTGTGGCACATGTGCCATGTATCTCCTTAGCATTTCTCTATGTGATAAAAATGTTTCTAAATTAAATTTCATGGTAGGATATGGAATTGGACCAAGCTAAAGGAGCCCCGCAAGTATCAGTTGAAACCACAAAGGAGAATGCGGAGAATAAACCAAAGGGTGAACAGAACTCAACGGCAGCAGGTAATAAGAATAATGGGAAACATGGGAAGGATGGCTCCCAAAATTCGGAGGCACTGAAGGAAGATTATATTCATGTGAGGGCACGACGAGGCCAGGCGACAAACAGCCACAGTCTTGCTGAAAGAGTAAGCTTTTTTGTAGAAGTGGCAGTTTCCATTGAATCTATCTCTTGTTGCCCTGTAATTAAGAAAGCTAATTTGGTTGGAGCCTCTCCCATGCATGGTTTTGAACATAGCGACAAATCTTGTTCAAGGGAATTTTTCATTCAGGAAATTTCTTGGGTGATTTTCAAAATTTGAGGTTTTTCTTGGGATATTATTGGGAAAATCCTATCGAAAATATGAAGTATTTAAAAGTATTTATTGTAAATTAATAAATAAAATGTAAATTTAAATATATGGTTACGCGACAAATTCCTATAGTTTGAAAATCTTGCAATAATAGCGAGATAATATTGTTTAGTGTAATTTTCGTGATTTTATCATGAGATTTTCAGATTTTCAGTGATATTTTTCATACATATTAAATAGCAGCTATGGAGTGTGAATGGTTTGCAGATTGAAACCGGAGTGGCTTGCCCTGGCTTTGTTCCATTTCTGTCCTCCTTCAATCTGGTGACTCTTTTCATTGCCCATTGAAACAAAGACATCTCGGTTGAGTTGACCTGTTTTTGGACTATTTTGGAACCATGGCATGTCGAAAAGAGGGAGGTTGTTGTCTGGTGGTTTGTTTGTAAAGCTTTCACTGATCTACCATTTATAATCCAATCCAAAGTTGCTGGGATGAGGCTGAGATGCTGATGGTGATGATTGATTATGTTGTTGAAGCTAACTTGGTTGGACTGGCTCAATTTGAATCACAGGTGCGGAGGGAAAAGATCAGCGAGCGGATGAAATTTCTTCAAGACCTTGTACCTGGTTGCAGCAAGGTATTCTTCTAGAACTGTTTTAAGGTGGCTAGACTATGAGAACATGTTGGTGTTCCCCACGGAGGTTAGCTGTTGTGCTTATAATCCAACCTGGGTACACACGTGGTAATATCCGAGCCATGTATATACTCTAGCCCAGAGATCAGCCAGTTCACTCATCAGGTGTAGTGCAGTATGAATAAATGGACACTTAAAAAATCTCGCTTTAGCTGGCAATTTGTTCAAATTCACTAAAGCCCACTTAAATATTTGACTGGCCTGATTTTTGGGAGTATCAACTGGTGGGTCCCATCACTCCCACGTGTGAATATCCTCAATCTCCAACACGTGCCATGCTGGCATGTATGCTAGTATGGCCCTTGTGCTGGATCATTGAATTCGAACCCCTTCGCTATGTATGTGACTTTGTTCTGGACATGTACGCAATGAACCTTGGAAAACATGTTTTGTGTAATCTTAGTTGATAAATGCTTAGGACCTGTTTAGTTATATAAATTTATCTCATATTTTGTGTAACCTTAGTTGATAAATGCTTAGGACCTGTTTGGTTAGCTTAAAAAATGAGTTAAATCTCATTTTAATTAATGGTTATTACTCATTATGTATTAGAGATCTTTTTATTTTCGTAGGGATTAAAAATGATCCTGATAACCAACAATTTATGTAAACCTTGATCTCTAATATGTAATTTCCTCTAACTAGAATGAGTGAACTCATTTTTAAGTGGAAGCCAAACAGGCCCTTATAATATAAAAATAATGTATCTACATGACTAGAAACATATAAATACTGATCGTCATCATTTTTATTTTTATTTGGAGAGATAATGACGATAATCATCTAAGCCTTGTCCCAAATTATTGGGTTTGGCTACATGAATCATGTTCTGCCAAAATGTATAAATACTGGTAATACAAGAATAAATTTTTTAATAGCTGTATCCTGTGCCTCTGTATTGGGTTGCCATATTTTCAAGCCATGGTGTGTCATTGTTATATGGAGGTTAATTATAGTTACCTTTGGATATGTTGTTTGCAGGTCACCGGCAAGGCAGTCATGCTAGATGAGATCATCAACTACGTACAATCACTGCAACGACAGGTTGAGGTATGCTCATACAACTCTGAACAGGAAATCTGTTTGGCTTTCCATTTATTGAGTTTGGAATCATTCTGAATTTGGTATGGAAAAGCCAAAGCTATGATGTGGGGTCCAAGGATAGTCTTACCCATGGGTCTTGGCATCTACTTCACATGTTTTTCCTGGCTTTCTTGCTGATGGTAGATCTGCTTATTTCCATAGTCTCTGTGTTTAATCAGTCTGAGAGAGCCAAGTCTGAGATGTTTCTCTTTCCTGGTTGTAGTTTTTGTCTATGAAGCTTGCAACTGTCAATCCACGACTGGACTTCAACATAGAAGGCCTTCTCTCGAAAGATGTAAGTAAAGACAATACCTGTTGAAATACCTACCGTTGCAATAATTGAATTAGTAAAGTGGAAATGGCCTCGATGAGGAATTACTGTTGTCAGCGTCCAACTTGCAATACATGGAATTGTGATTAGAGGTTTGGTCGTCATTATGAACTAAAATGGTGCCTCATTCCCACTGTTAAAAGAATAGGAGACTCGGATCGATTCGTCGGGCCCTGGGTTAAATTGTGTTCAAAATCTTGTTAAACTGAATTGGGTGTTGAATCCGAGTCGGCTCAGACTAGTTGGATCCGAGTATTAAAACCATGCCCATTTCGTCTATGTTGAATTTGATTCTTTTGATTTAGATACATTGCGTATCCAGATGTCCTGTGTGATTCTGGACCTGTATGAGGTAGCTATGATGAATGGGGGTGTATTTTAACAAATTAACAATTCCAAGATCAATTGATTAATATAATAATTTTGTCCATTTCAGATTTTTCAGCCACGGGGTGGCACACCATCTACAATTGGGTTTTCTCCAGATATGAGTATGGTACATCCTCAGCTACATCCATCTCAACAAGGATTGATTCAAGCTGGAATTCCTGCGATGGGAAACCCCACAGAGACACTTAGAAGAACCATCAATTCTCAATTGGCGGCCATGAATGGATACAAAGAACCCGGATCTCAGGTTTCCCACCGTTACCAAACTAATTCATCCACATTTGGAAATTGAAATAGTTAGCTAGTTCTCTGTGTGCCCTGGACTAGTGCGTGGCATGTGAAGATTTGAGTCTTAAACTATATTACCATGGTGTTCTCACTCGAGTGCTTTTTCACATATGTATCATGTGATACACTCGATCAAAATCAATGGCACACATTATCCCTGCCTCTTCCGTTAACCTAAGCTGTTGATCTGGTGGGCCACATCATGGTACAGGCCATGCTGTTGAATGACCTTCCTAAGGGGGATGATTCTAGCCATTCGATGGAAGTGGACAATTATAACCAAGAGGTTGAATTGATGGTTACTCTAGGGCATCTGAGTCCGCATCAGCATCTCCCATCTACTACTTGGCCCACCATTTGAACAATTTGGATCACTAAACCGTGGCTGCATATGCACTTTTGGGCCAGGATAAACGCTTGATTAACCTGACTTGACTAGATATTCATTTGGGTCAAGAGAACCTGAACACATGAGTCGATTTGACTCTATATTTAAATAATTAAATCTGTTAATAACACATGTTGAAATGCATGAGTATAAAAAGAGTCATGGTTAATCAAGCGTGCATGCATGGCAAGTTGGTAACACGGCACGCCCCTTTATTGTGAGGTTGCCTGTTCGAATCTTACCACTACAGTGAGTTTCCTAGTGTGAACTGGCTTGAAACCTCAGCATTTGAGTTGCCTCGGCTGAGTTTTGAGTCGAGCCACTGGGTTTTAGAACTACAGATATATTTCCTTTTATCCACAAACCAAACAAAAAATCTCAGAACTCCCATCTTCTCATGCATCTTGATTTTTGACAGATACCGAATGTATGGGATGATGAGCTCCACAACGTCATCCAGATGAGCTTCGGGAATGCCCCTTTCAATCCGCAAGAGATAAATGGTAAAAAATAAAAATAAAAAATAAAAAATCTTGATGATCTTCCCAAATGAAAACCTCTGATTCATCATCTGAATATTGTAGGACAGCTATGAAGATCTCATTTTTCTTTGCAGGTCCACTGCCTCCGGGCCATATGAAAGTTGAGCTTTGATCCATGCATCCAATGCAACCTTTTGCATTTACATTCCTTCTGTTTTAAGGAGAGAGACGATAACGTGACAAAGTTATATATTCCATTCAATATTTTCTATTGGAAGATCTGTCCATTTCTCATCACCGTCGAAACCAAACCTGCACCGCCGGGCTTCCTTGTATAGCGAATTGAGGCGAGGCGGTTCCAATATATCATACACAACCACCATTGTTTCTTTCTTTGGATGTTACTACATAGAGAAATCCATGTTTGTGAAGATATAGCTAGTGGGGCCCACTTTGAATGAGAGATGGGTCTTTATTGCTGTGTAAAATGGATCTTCATAATCAGGTGTGTTGTAGCAAAAGAAACACAAGATGGGTTGTGGCATTGGCTATGTATTCATGGGCTGTTTTGAGAGAGAAGACAGCATCAGGTTGTATTTTGGATTTGCAGATGAAAGGATGGTTGTAGCTATCTTGTTTTAAACCTTGAGGAAGGAATGGAAGTTGTAAGCTTCTTATATAGTAACAAATCAAAATCTATTTCATTATTCTCTATGGTGGCACTGTCTACATGGATTTTGTTTGGTCAGAATTCATACACATCAAGCAAGCTGCATCCTTTTTCTTTTTTCTTTTTAATAGACTTGTGGAAATTACAAGGGAAAGATGGTGCACGCCTCTTGCACGGAGAGGCCGTGCATGCATACTACCCATCACCCAAGAATCGGTTTTCATACACATCAAGCAAGTTGTTTTAGTGAACTTGTGGAAATTACTGGTGCACGCCGGTTGCACAGACGGGCTGTGCATGCATGCTATCCATCACCCAACAATCATGGATGTGAATCTGAGTCGCTGTGACAAACTGTCACCTGGAGATTTTGAAATTGTGAGGAAGAAGCCAAATGGTGACATTGCAAAATTTGAAAAATATTGGCAGGTTTTAATTTTTAGTGATTTTATTGTCAATTATCTTGATATTAATGCAAAGATTCCAAATATTTTGGTTAATTTAATATATAATTCTTAAAATTATTTATTAATTGATTGTTTATAAAATAGTGGAAAGAGAAAGGGAACAACATATAAAATGAAACATAGCGGAGAATGAATAGACTTTTCCCATTTTATTCTCTTATATTATGAAAGGTTTATGATTACATATATATTATGAAAATTTTATGATTACATAAATTTAACTAATAATAAATGTAAAAAATTCTTTTATATTCGAAAGTAATCCAAGTGAAATTTTGGAAGTTTATATTACGCTCATTAATATTCAGGCTGAAGCAGGGATATTATATATGCCAAGCTTGGAATATATGCGTACCCTACTTGGAAGGTAGAGTCTTGGTGAAACATTAAAAAGTTAGTCCTAAGATAGAACACAAGGAATAGAGACTTCATCGTATAGAAATTTTTTCATATATGAAGTGACAGTCAACTTTAATGTGTTTAATTCTTTTGTAATAGGTTGGATTGTTTGCACACCCAGATCCATAGCTCAACTGGCAGACTGAGTGGAGATACCTCGTTTCAACACTTGAGGTCTTGTATCGATCCCTAGTGGGGGTGGCTAACATGGAGTGTGTGTACTGACATGGGTGTGTACTAACAAGCTAACCCAAAAAAAAAAAGCAAAAAAAGAAAAAAGAAAAAGGTTGGATTGTTTGCTATGTGTGAAGCAATTTGATTGTCACAATAACTGCATAGGTAGGCACGTTGTAAATTCCATTTCCTACAACAATTTTTTTTTTTATTCCACATCAATTCACAAAAGGTGTAAGCCGTTGCTTTGTTGCTTGATCAGACCACTATATTTTGTTTCTTGCTTTTTTATGCTATTATGACTAGATTTCTTTTCACAAATGTACAGTATCCACTTGTGGATCATCTATTTAATAAGGAACCTATTGAGTCTACATTTGAATATCCTGTAACTTATGATGCTGATTTCGTTTATCCAAAATTTATGGACTTGATACTCTTTTAGGGTAATACAAAATTTGAATAATTATTTTCATTTAAGGTATTTTTGGAGAACTCATGAAGTGGCTTACTACACTCATTATATAAAATATGTCTGATTGACTAATAGTTATGTTAATAAGTTTTCTATCCAATTTTCTCTACTTTCCTGATCCTCCATTGTATCTCCTTAATTACAAGCTTGTGATTAGGATCTATTGGAGTGTCAACTAGCTTGGTCCTAAAAAGGATCCATCTCAAAGAGTAATTCTAGAACACACTTTTGTTAAGATAGATTAACTCCTTTGGATCTAGCTACTTTTATTCCAAGGAAGTATTGAAGATGACCCCAATCTCTTGTTAGAAAATACTATCGAAGGTACTTCTTTAATTCCTTAATCCATTTATTCTTCTAATAATAACAATATCATTCACATATACTACAAGTACTATGAAACTCGAGATACCCTTCCACATGAAAGTGAAAGGATTAATATGACTTCGAATAAAACAATAGTTTAATAAAACATTGTTGAACTTGTCACAATTTGCATGTGGAGACTATTTCAACTTATAAATTACTTTTAACAATTTTCACACTTTGTCAAAGCCCCCCGCAACAAATATGGGTGGAGCACTCTATATAAACTTCATTTTTTAAAATTATTATGAAGGAATGTATTTTTTTAAAATATAAATTTGGAAGACAGTCTGGCCATAATGAATAGATATAGACAGTATAACCTAAATGAAATTGAACTTCGTTAGAGAAAAATGTTTTGCTATAATCAATAAAAGGTATTTGAGTGTATGACTATCTTTATCGACGAGGCAAGCCTTCAATTGTTCGACTGCACCATCAGAATGAAGCGTAATTGCATGGACCTATTTGCAAGCCGCAACATGTTTGCTAGTTAGAAGAGTGGCAGGTTTTTAAGTATTATTCCAATAAAGTGCATTTATTCTCTTCCTTTATGGCTTACTTCGACCCATTACGTAATGGAACTTTTTTATATGACTTGGGAACAAAGTAAGAAGATAAGGGTATGTCAAAATTGAGAAATTTTAAACCTAAGCAATGAAACAAAATATATTTAGAGATGGGATGATTGATACATGTATGGTTATCTTTTGTTAGAGTAATAGGAATGTTAGATATATCTGAAAAACTTAGCAGGCTACAAATCTTTGAAGAAGATAAATTGGATGGTAAATCATGACCAATTATACTAATTGTTCATTTTCGTCATGAGTAAATCTTCAACTGAGACACATCGAGAACGGAAGATGTAGTAGATAATGGATGTTGCATATAATTGTTAACCGCAGTAAGTATATGAACGATTTCCTGACACAGGGAAGGACGTAATGAGGTTGAGCACCGTCTTCCTCAAGGATAACCACTCTAAATCTACGGAGTTTCTCTAGATTCCTCATAGAGATTCCTCGAAGCCACGAGAGGAGATAAAAAAAATAGAAATAAATTCTAAATAAATTTGAAATAAATTGATTGGTGATTAAAAAAAACGAGTTTACAATCCCTTAAATAATGATGTGAACCATAAGAAGAAGTTTTAGAATCAAACTACAACTTAAACTCCCTAAAATTGTAACTTACTATAAATAGTAAACTTACTATTTATAGACGGTCATGATTCCTACTAGAGTTCATGGTTTTCGGCCAAAAATAGTGTCCTATTTGGCTTAACCATGTTAGTCTCCTAATTTTTCTAAGCACTTTTCATGTTGGACATAGAGCTGTACACGAGTTGAACCGATTCGAGCTTGGCACAACTCGACTCGGCTGGGCCACTAGCTAACCCCATCTCGAACTTGGCTTGGTCCTCGAGCCTAATTGGCCAGCTCGGCTTGGTTCGGTTAGCAACTCGGGCCAGTTCGAGCCTTTGCAGCATTTTTTCAAACACATGGAGTGCACCTTTAATTTCTCACAGTATGCAAAACAGCAGCGATAGTTTACATGTATTTTATCAAACACTCAGTAGGCAACATCAAAATCAAGATACAATGATTGTTTTATCATATAATGTTTGTTTTTTGGTAGTGATTTGTTTCATATCCAAACCTTCCTCGTCACCGGCCGATCCCGTGAAGAATGTATGCACCTGAAATAACACTTCGTTGAGTCATTTCATCAAACACTTGGTGAGTAACATCAATATCAAAATAACCAAGTCATAAAAGTAGTTCGATTCGAGTCAATTTGAGCTCGGACAAGCTCAAACGCGGCTCGAAATTTTTTTCCAGCTCCAAAAATTAGCTTGACTCGGCTCAAACTAAATCGAATCGAGCTTTTTTCAAGTCGAGTCGAGCGAGTTAACCGTGCTAACTCAGTTCATGTACAACCCTAGTTGGACACAACCCCTAAAGCTCAAAGGATGAAGAGTTACAATTAAACTAAAACTTATTATAAATAGTAAAAACAAAATAAAATGAATTTTCGATCGTCGATCTAAAGGAATCTCATAGATTCGGCGTGGGTAACCCAATATGGCAGGGTTGGTTGGATAAAGTAACTTCTCCTACCCCAAAATCATATATGGTACGTCAAATAACTCATTTCAGTTTGTGAGATATGTTTGTTTCAGGGTTTTAACGATCTTGATAACTTCCACCTCTAATCGGGCCTTCTTTGGTCCATCTTGGCCATGAAATTGTCGGCGACCTGGTCTACATCCCATAATTTGGTCCGTCGGGTTACTAAGATTGAGTTATTTGAGTTTTAAGGTTTGAATTAGGGTTTAGGGTTTGGATTGGGGTTTTGGATTTGGATCAAGGTTTGGATTAGGGTTAAGGGTATGGATCAGGGTTAATGGTATGGTTCAGGGTTTGGAACAGGGTTAAGAGAATGGATCGGGGTTTCTGTTCAATCAAGCTTATCGGCCTAAGGTGGGGTGTCTACATATCCCTGTTAAAAAAATTTAACTAAAAGCATGTGATATGTACTTTGTACTATCAAGCCAAAATATAATCACTTTCGAATTAAATTAATCTTGTACTTCTATATTAAAAGTCTTAAAAATAAAAATAATTTAGATATATCTTCATTAAATAAAGTCGTTTCATTCTCGTATAATTATCAACAAATGTAAAAAAAAAAAAAAAAACTTAAATCCAAGCCTATTAAATATTTTAACTAAACTCGTATCTAAATGGTTTAAAGAGAAATGAACTAAACGATACTTTTTAATACATAATAGAAAAGTAACAAGGTGATGCTTACTCAACTAAAAAACCTTACACTCTATACATGACATTGATGATAAGAAAAAAATGACACCTTAAGAATATTCAATAATGGATGACTGAGATGGTGGTGCCATTGATAAATTGAGATATTATTTTATACTATTGCATCCACAACGTTACAATCAAGAGAGTACAATCTATCAT
This sequence comes from Magnolia sinica, assembly GCF_029962835.1. Classification (NCBI taxonomy): domain Eukaryota; kingdom Viridiplantae; phylum Streptophyta; class Magnoliopsida; order Magnoliales; family Magnoliaceae; genus Magnolia; species Magnolia sinica. The sequence goes on from NC_080582.1 coordinate 15,091,288, forward strand.
ATTCATGTCCTCTATCAATCTTTCTCTTCATATTTGGGTCTTGGAAAACACAATTTGAAGTGTAGAAAGTAACACAATGGTTAAAAATTTTGGTAAATTTGTGAACAAATATAAGGCTTCAAGGAAATTTTGGAATAAATAAAACATAGGATCATGAAAGAGATGAACTTGTATGAATGGTACCCATTCTACATGCTTTTGATTGGCTCCATCTACCAGAGTGACAGTAATGAGCCATCAATAGACAAAAACATACTATATTGACTTGTCATATGGTTAGACACTTTGAAGTCAATTACCCATAAAGTATGAGACGTGGATCCTAACCTAGTCATATATGATGTCATGAATGTAGCTGTAGGGCTGAAAGTAGCTACAGGGCTGAAAGTACTTGCATAAATAGTAGTAATAAATTGATTTTGTAAATTATTCAACAACTAGGAATATTTTGCTTGAGTTAGAGTACTCATTTCACCAGTCATACATATTTGTGGAGCAGTAGATATATAATTAACTAGAGGAGGCATAATGTTTTCTAGTGTGGGAGCTTGATTAGCCCATGCAGGTTTCCTATGGAGGTCCTAGTATTTTTCAATAAAATGATTGGAGAGTTCACAATGCATGCACTTCCTATTTTCTTGACTTTTGCCATGACCACCTCTTTTACCGTGGCCCTGGCTAGAGAACAATTCTAGAATCGAGCTACCATTGGCTCTACTTATAATGCCCAAAAGATACATACTAGAAGCGTGTATATACTTCGTTTAAAGATATATGACACATATTTCCACCCAAAATCTATGCACGAATGAGTTTATACTCACGTTTTAATACAAATCGGAATTTTACTACTTAAAACTTTTCATGTTGATGACATAGTTTCTTCAAATTGGTAGCCAGGGGTTGATACACCATTTAACTCTTCCCATATTTATTTGAATTTGGAATAGTATTCACTCAATAATTTATCTCCTTGTTAGAGCTTAAATATTTCTTAATATAATTGATGAATACGAGAGATGGTTTTATTAAATGAATACATATTTTGTAAAGCGTTCCTCACTTCTTTAGTCATATCTAAAAACATAGCATTTGCACTTATGGAGGGTTTCATACTATTCCAGAACTAGGTCATAATTTATGCATTTTTCTAGATCCATTGGTTATAAATATTGGATTCTTCATTAAGTTTCTCTGTGGTCAGATATCTCAATTTTTCTTTAGTTGTGATAAAAGCTTAGATTAACTTAAACTACTATAAATAATTTATCTCATTTAACTTAATAGAACTTTTATGGATTCTTAAAAATAAGATAGGTTTATAAATGCATATTTTGAGTTTTTTTATATATATATATATATATATATATATATATATATATATATATATATATATATATATATATATATATATATATATATATATATATATATATATATCTCTATAATAAATTGAAGAAGAATACCTTAAAAGTATCAATGCACGCTTACCTAACACAATTGATGAGCATCACACTTAAACACTTCACATGATCCACACATCAACTCAGACATAAGAATCAACCCACATGTCCACTACTTTCAACTAGTTGTGGAGAAATATAGTCGCAAACAACACATCCAACACAGATAAATAGGTCACATGTTTATGACAATCACACATGAAGTAATATCATTCAAGAAGACGATTTCTTTATTCCCCCATGCACACATAAGCTATCAAAAGGTCTGACATATAAAAAAAAAAAAAGAAGAAGAAAACCCTAAGTTTCTCATGAAATTCTCAGTACAGGCGAGATAAAGGGCACCGTGGGATAAAAGAAAAGAAGAAATAAAAAAATTTAAAGAAGAAAAGGATCATCAACGAAGAACTCTAATACCATCTAAAATAGTGAAAATAGAGATGATGAAGAATAAGAAGAGAGAGAGAGAGAGAGAGAGAGAGAGAGAGAGAGAGAGAGAGAGAGAGAGAGAGAGAATGGGCTATAGTTAAGGTTTCACACCCCCTCTCATTATTAAGAAAGTTTCTTAATTATAAAATTGTCATTAATAATAATAGAAAATTTCTCTATATTTCTTAGACCAAAATAACCTATTTAAGTGTATCTATGTTGGCCAATATCATGTTTATTCACAATAACGAATATTATATTTTAAAATTTTTAAAATTTATAGTTTTTTAACTGATAATATAATGAGAAGAAACCCCAAACTATGAAAATCTCTCAAAAATTTGTTATATCTTAACTTGCATTTTAACATAAAAATTTCAAAGTTTTGAGATGCCTATGAAGCTTTAAAATGTCTATATATTCTTTTAGGTAATCTCTAACGATGGGTGATATTATGCAAACCAACTTTATATTATTGGAGCACATGGTGGGTGATATTATGCAAACCAACTTCATATTATTAAACCACATTGAGTTCTCATGGTTCTTGCACTCATTGTTGATGTCGTTGAATGTCCTAGTTGTTATATATGTTGCACTAATTATTCTTCTTTGAGGCCTCATCTTTGGTAGTTGAATATTGTTTTCCTATTCCTCACTTAGACCTTGTTTGAGAGTAGTAGAAGTTTAGTCTCAGGCTTGTCTAGGACTTATTTTTCCAAGTTATGTTATCTTGAATAAGAATTGTTTTTCCAAGTTTAGTCTCAGGCTCATTCAGGGCTTGTTTTTCCACGTTATTCTTATATAGTATGTTAAATACTTTGAATAAGAACTATTTGACATTTCATGTGCATTAAAAAACTGGTACATTTGGCATATATGTTACATTTGAAAATGTATGATGTATATGTCGTGCGTGCAGAGTGCTTGACGAAATATAATGTCATTATAACACATGCGTCGCATATACAACCTGATATATATGAAAAATGTACCATGTGAAGCACACTTTTAAGTTGAATATGATCATATTTGTAGTGCTTGAAGATGGGCAATGACACATTGCCATATCTTGTGCATGAAAGGTCCTTACTCATGGCTTAGTGGTAGACTTACAAGAGTTTCAACACTAAAGTCATGGGTTTAAGTACCCATTTTGGTGTGTATGGGTGTGAGGGTGTGTGCCTAGAAAAAAAATCATGTCGATGAGTACCATAAGTGAATAGTTTGATGTGTGAAGAAGTAAAGAGAAAAGAAAGAAATAGAGAAATTGTCAAAGAAATTCTGTATCTCAATGTGTGTGTAAACTATACAAAGAGGGCTTATTTATGTGTGAATGAGGTCAAACAATTATACAAAGACAATAAATACAAAGAATAATATTGTAATATGCCAGAGAATATTATTGTAATATTCTGGCACATGTATGGGAACAAGATCACACAAATATTCTAACATCCCCCCTCAAACTCGAGATGATGAAGTCAACTTGAGTTTGGAAACAAGATCACGTAGTCGACTAGGTGGAAGAGACTTCGTGAAAATATCGGCAAGTTGATCCTTGGAGGAGATGGATTGAAGATGTAGTATACCCTGTTGGAGTTGGTGCCGAATAAAGTGGCAGTCAATCTCAATATGCTTGGTCCGCTCATGAAAAACATAATTGTGAGCAATCTGAATGGTGCTCCAATTATCATAATAAAGAGGGGAACTAGTCGGCTGAGAGACATCCATGTCTGTTAAAAGCCATCGTAGCCACAAAAGTTCAGCTGTAGTATCAGCAAGTGCACGGTACTCAGCCTCAGTACTGGATCGGGCAACAACAGTCTGTTTCTTACTGCGCCAAGAAATGAGAGAAGTACCAAGTAAGAAACAATAACCCGTAGTGGAGCGACGATCAGTAAGATCACCGGCCCAGTCAGCATCAGAATAATAGCAGAGCTCTAGAGATGAGTGCGATGAAAAGTGAAGACCATGAAATAAAGTCCCCTTGACATAGCACAAGATACGAAGAACGACAGCATAGTGCGTAGAGCGTGGTGCACTCATAAACTGGCTAACCAAGTGAATAACGTAGGAAATATCTGGGCGAGTAACTGTGAGATAGATGAGACTACCGATCAATTGCCTATACAGAGTAGTATCTAGAAGAGATTCACCGTCAGTAGCAAGAAGCTTAACATTATATTCAAGAGGAGAGGTGCACGTTTTGCTATCAGTCAAGCCTGCTTTAGGAAGCAAGTCAGAAGTATACTTAGCCTGAGATAAATAATAATCATCTGAATCAGAAGTCACCTCAAGACCAAGGAAGTAATTAAGCTGCCCTGAGTCCTTCATCTCAAAATTCTGACTCAGAAAATGCTGAAGATGTCGAATACCAGAGAGATCATCTCCTATAATGATCATGTCATTAACATAAAGAAGAATAAGAATAGTACCAGCACCAGTAGTCCGGAGAAACAGTGCAGAGTTATATGCACTAGAGACAAAGCCCTATTGAGCAACAACAAAACTAAATTTGACAAACCAGGCTCGAGGGGCCTGTTTGAGACCATAATGAGCACGACGAAGACGACAAACTTTGTGAGGAAGATAATCATAGCCAGGTGGAGGATGCATATAAACTTCTTTAGTAAGATCACCATTCAAGAAGGCATTTTTCACATCCATCTGAAAAAGTTGCCAATGACGCACAGCAGCTACTACAAGTAAAGATCTAACAGAGGTAAGTCGAGCAACAGGAGCAAAAGTCTCCTCATAGTAAATACCATACTCTTGAGAGAAACCCTTCACAACAAGGCGAGCTTTGTATCGTTCCACTGATCCATCTGCCCGAGTCTTGATTTTGTAAACCCACTTACAACCAACTGCAGACTTTTCGAAAGACAAATCTACCAGGTCCCAAGTATGAGTTTTGGTAAGAGTATCTAGTTTATTAGACATAGCTTTCTGTCAAAGAGGGTCAGTACTAGCCTCACGATAAGTGTGAGGTTCATGAAGAGTAGCAAACGCATAAAAACAATGATAGTCTTGAAGATGAGAAGGAGGGGCTCTTACTCTAGTGGAGTGACGAAGTGCAGGTACCTGGACAGGCTTAGGGGCAGTTGATGTAGCAGGAGGATCAGCAGACGTGTCAGTTGGATCAGGAGCAGCCGTAGAAGGAACGTCTGAGGAGCTTAGCATCTCTGTAGAGGAGTCAGGTACTAGAGCAATAGATGGATCAGTAAAAATAGGAGCATAACTGGAAAAGGACTGTGGAAAAGGAGAATGACTCGTAAACATCTTATGTTCCCAAAACTCCACATGACGAGAAAGATGAAGATATTTGGCTATGAGATCATAACAACAATAACCTTTCTGAGTGAGACCATAACCAAGAAGGCAACAGAATCTGAATCGTGGTTCAAGTTTGGTGCGTTCATGTGTAGGAAGAGTGACAAAACAGACACAACCAAAAACTCAAAGCAAGGAATAGTTAGGAACTGTACTATGGAGAAGCTAAAAAAGAATTTTATTGTAGATGGTGGGTGAGGGAACACGATTGATAGTGTAGACAGCAGTGAGAGCAGCTTCACCCCAAAAGCGTTTTGGAAGAGAAGCAAAGACAAGAAGTGCTCTTACCGTATCTAGAATATGACGATGTTTACGTTATACTCAACCATTCTGTTGAGAGGTGTAAGGACAAGAATGATGAGAGACTATTCCATTTTGTTGTAAAAAGGGAAGAAAAGATTTATCTTTGTATTCCATAGCATTATCTGAACGAAAAGTTTTAATGATATAAGAAAATTGAGTTTGTACCATTTTGAAAAATTTATGGTAAACATTTATGAGTTTAGACCGATACCGTAAAAGATAAATCCAAGTATAACGACTGTAATCATTTTCAAAGATAACAAAATATCGAGATACCCCTCAATTGGAATCGGGGCGGGACCCTAAATATCATAATAGACTAAGTCAAAAGGTGCAGAAGAAAAAGATTCACTTTTATTAAAGGGCAAATATGTCTGTTTTTCAAGACGACACGAAATACAATCAAATGACTGAAAATTAACTGATCTTAGATGACCTTGAGAGGCCAAGAACTGGACGCGTGGAAGCGAGACATGACCCAAGCGGGAGTGCCATAAACTGGAAGTGACGGTGACAGCAGCCATGGAAGTGGTTGTTGAAGAAGGAAGCTGCAGATATGAGAGCTCGAAAAGACGTCCAACTTTATGGCTTGTCCCAAGTAGCTGACCTGTCTGTGAATCCTGTACATCAACACCCTTGCGAGAGAATTTCAGTTCAAGACCTAATTCACGTAGTTGTCCAATGGAAAGAAGGTTTAAAGATAACTTAGGAACAAAGTAAGTATCACCAACAGATAAATTAGAGGTAGAAATAGACCCTATATGACTAACAGACATATGAGAACCATCGGCAGTGTATATGGTAGGATTGGGAGAGAGAGTAGTTTTATGGTAGAAGATGGTGGAATCAGATGTTATGTGATTACAGCAGGCAGAGTCTATAAACCACTGAGATTTACCTGGGGTGACGGACATGACAGTTGAGGATTGGGACAAAACCTAGTGAATTAAGTCCTTCACGTCAGTTGTAGTAAGAGAAGTGGACTGAGGTGGAGTCTCAAGTACAGGAGGATCAAATGAAGCAACCGTAGCTATCTGCTGGGAAGTTCTTTTCTGCTTATAATACTAAAACTTGTGGCATTCATCGATGGTATGACCATTTCGTTTACACCACTTGCAAAAACCAGGCTTGGAGGTGGATTGAGAGGAAGAACGTCCAGCAGAAGACTGTGAAGTACCATGAGAAATGGTGGTCATAACCATGTCAGAAGATTGCATCTTCATATTGGAACGTCGAGTTTCTTCAGAGATGAGTTCAGCAACTGCAGCATCTAATGTTGGAAGTAGCTGACGGTGAAGAAGAGAAGCTCGAGTAGATTTAAAATCATCTTGAAGAGCCATCATGAAGTTCATAAACTTCTGTCAATCAAGCCAACTGCAAACGTTTGAATGTCTTTAGAACATTCCAACGTAGGGTCTGCGGCAGATAATTGTTCCCAAAGATGATTAGTTTGAGAATAAAAATTAGCAATAGACTGACTTGGGTCTTGACGCATTTGATAGAGTTTAGCTTCCAGTTGAAACTCCAATGAAGCATCATAGGTGCAGTTGTATCGTTTTGCCAGAAAGTCCCAAGCAACTTTAGCATTCCCAAGTCATGGAAGAAGACTATTGATGGATGGAACGGAAGTGTTGATGAGCCAAGACAAAATTTTGTAGTGAATACTGTCCCACTCTTTTTGACGAGATGTAAAGGCATCTTCTTTCTCACCATCATTCTACATTGGTTGAGGGACTGCTCCAGTCACATAACACCATAATCGACGTCCTTTTAAAAAGACTTCCATATTCTGAGCCCACAGACTATAATTGGATTAATCCAATATAAGATCAATAGGACGGACAATTGAATCAAGACTTGAGGCAGATTGAGACATATTGAAGGTGGCGTAAGCGGTAGATGACATGGCGTGAGATGGCTAGGGCTGGCGTGTCACGTGCGGAATGAGACACATGGCAGATGTAACACAGCTGGTGCGTGCAATTGAAGGCTGGAGAGTGAGGCACGTGGGCGGCACTCTTAGAGATGTTGTCGGTGCGTGGGGGTAAGTGCGGCGTCTGAATTGGCTGTTCTCGGCGGGGTTGAGCTCGTCAGTGAATGAGCTTGCCAACTGTGGTATCACCATGGTGAAACACCTGCTGGAACGGTGCGTAGTGGAAATTGGCCGAGAAGGAGGGTGGCGCGTGGTGGCGCGTGAGGCGGAGATAAGTAGAGATCTTTCACGGGAGGAAAGTCCCGTACCTTACGAATCTGTTTCTGGACTTAAAGTTTCAGATCGGACTGCAAAAAGGCGGAAAAGAACTCCAAATAGCCACTACCTTCACAAAGAGAGAGCATTGAAAATTCGCCAGAAAAAAAAATTATAGGCCACAAGAACCTGGCTTTGATACCACGAAGAAGTAAAGAGAAAAGAAAGAAAGAAAGAGATTGTCGTAGAAATTCTGTATCTAAATGTGTGTATAAACAATACAAAGAGGGCATATTTATGTGTGAATGAGGCCAAACAATTATAGAAAGACAATAAATACAAAGAATAATATCGTAATATGCCAGAGAATATTATTGTAATATTCTGGCACATGTATGGTAACAAGATCACACAAATATTCTAACAATGTGTATCGTAATGGGGATAACTAAGTATTAAGAATTGTTAATAAAATGATGTACAATAAAAGAATATGATAGGAAATGTCTGTGTTTAATTTATTTTTCATTATAAAAAAGATTTTAAAAAAATTCAATTAGAGAAACAAAAACATTTTTTTTTTTTTTTTTGGAGAATGAATAGTTGAAGTTTAATACAGTTTGAACTAAAAAAGAAGAGTGGAAAAAAGGGCAAATATGTGTCCCATAAAAATAAAATTAAAATATAAAAAAATTAATAAAAATAATTAGAATTTCAATATGCATGAGCAACAACGTATGTAGACAGCCGGATGGTGTTCTTTGCCTTAAATCCTTCCATTTCAAGTAATCCTTGTATAAATTGATTTGGCTCTTGCCAATTTTTAGATTTTATTCAAGTTTATCCATGGTTGTTGACCACTAATTTCTATTTTTTAAATGGCCTTAGAAATTTTTTTTTTCAATAAAATGGGTATATTAGTTGAAAAAATATGGACAACTTGTCTCTGTTTATATATATATATATATATAAGAGTTACAAGTCAAAACCATTAGCTAACTAATTAGTTAGATATTGAACTTTCGTTGTTATCGCTTATTTCCTTTGTTTAAGTACTTTAACCTTATTCATTACCCTTTTCTTAGCATTAGAATTACTTTAAAACTAATTGTGATGGTATTGTTCTCCGTTCTAAGTATTTCCACACATCCATCTTAATATCATCTTTGCGACGCTTGATTTTGCTCATGTTACCTTTTAACTATCCAAGACTTTGCCCCATGTAGCATAATCATGCCCAGTAGCTTCATTGTAAAATTTCAACTTAGATTTGTATATGCTTATTATTTTTTATAAGTATTGGAAGAACAATATAAAGGCATATCCTCACTTCATCCACCAATCTCTATTTTTAGTAAAATCATTTTGCTAAATCACTCCAATCGACCTCTACATTCTTTAAAAAAAAAAAATAGAGCCATGCTAATGAAACAAATTACTTTAAGAACCTCTTGGCTTGTCTAGATATCTCCTTGTTATTTTTGTTTTTTGTTTCAATGAAAGGAGGGACCACACTACTAGTATTTTTACTAATAAAGAAAAAGAATGCAACTGAGGGGTGGGAACCTTTTATAAGCATTCCTAAAGAAATTGTGTTGAAAAAAAAAAAATACCTTGTTCATTTTAACAGTTTTTCACCCTCTAAGACTATAGAGCTTTCCTTAATACACCCATTAACGGTTGCAGACAAAAAAAAATGGAGAATTAGTTGCTTGTGGGGCCTACAATGGTGTTTATATGGCATCTAAACCATGAAAATAAAATGCCCTAAAAATCAAGCCGATTCCTGCACGTGGATTTGGAAAACAATGAACGAACGACCCAAAAACAACCATATTCACATTGGCCCTAGTGATGGATGGTTAGATTAATTTGATTTTTGGAGTGTTCCATTTTCAAAATGAAATAACCTCTCTCAATGATAAGAAAATTTTACCTTTAAAAATTTTGTACTCCAAAAAAATACTTCTTACCTTCTCAAAACTATTTGACTTTCAAAAATAAAATTTTACCTTAGAAAAAGATTATCTTCCAAAAAACTTACCTTAGAAAAAAAAATAAAAAATTATTACCTACTAGAAAAATGAAGGTGGTCCACTTATCAAGTGGGCTGCACTATTAGAAAAAAGTAAATATGTGTGTGGCCCACTTGATAATTGGATGAACCTAATTTTTGTGGACAATGATATTTAAGTTGGAGCCAAGCTTTTGGACAGTTCAGATGTCATATATCAGGTGGACGGTAGCTTTCCCATCCATTGAGCTGTATTGGGCATTGCTTTGAACTATACACCATATCTTGCCTACAGTCCATCTCCATCATCCAGCCCGATCACATGCCCTGCGATCTTGACCGTTGCCCATAATATCTGATATCTGTCCAAGAGTAGGTCACTGAATAGACGGCTAACAACGTTTCACTGGTGCAAGTGGCCCCATGCAAGATGTAACCATGGAATGAACAAATGGGCATGTGGAATTGGATGGTTGAGATGGCTTGTATAATGATTTTAGTATATAGTGCAGGGTAGGAGGTATTCGGTAAGATGGGCCCCACCATGGATGTGACTGAATCCAAAAATCAGGTTAGGTGGACGATCCTGAACGTTGAATCTGCCTGAGGATATGGACAGTTAAATAAAAGCTGACCATTGGTTTCCATATAAAGGTTTAAAAAAAATCAGCGGCTAGGATTGATATTTTGGTGGGCCTCTTAGATGAACGGCTTGGATGTGAGAAAGGTGTGCCAGCAGGAGTGGCAATCATGGTTTTAAGATCAGGAGACTCGTCCAAGTCGAGTCGTATTGAGTAGTATCCAATCACGAGTGACACCTGACTCGGGTGAGTCGGTCCGAGTTAGCCCCAACTCGGTTGAGTCCTGACTCGACTCAGGGCTGAATGGGTCCATATGATTCACTGAGTTTGGCAATGGGTTGGGCTTAGGTCCAGGTCAGCCCATTCCTGACTAGTTCAGTAAATGTGGGCCAACAATTCTAGGGCACGGTTTGAGCAGTCGGTGGATCTTTAACCGCTGAGTCTACTGTGATTTATGTTCCCTAAATGCACACCGTCCATTCATTTTGAAAGCTTATTTTAGGGCATGATCGAAAAAAATGAAGTAGATTAAAATCTTAGGTGGACCACGAGAAATGGTAATGATTGAATCCTCGGCATTAAAAACTACGTGGGGCCATTGGAATGTTTATTTGCTTTCCCACTTGTTTTTTTGTTTTTTGTTTTTTTTTTTTAAAAATTATTTTTTCAGGTTAGCTTGTTAGTACACACCCATGCGTGTACACATACTCCATGTTAACCACCTCCACAAGGGATCGATGCCAAGACCTCAAGTGTTGAAACATGGTATCTCCACTCAGTCTGCCAGTTGAGCTATGCATCTGGGTGTCTATACCAACTGTTAATAGAGTCGTAGATACCTATATGTAGAGACCACACAAATATTAGCTTGATCTAAAACTTTTGTGGCCTGTAAGAAATTTTTAATAGTCCGTTACTACTGTTTTTTGTATTATAGTCCATCTAAGATTTGTATTTACTTTGTTTTTTGAATCATGCCCTAAAATAAGTATTCAAAACGGATGGACAGACTGAATATTAGACAAATACATTACAGTGAGCCCCACAGTCAGATTTAGGCTAAATTTGCACCCACAGTGTGAACCTAACCTAACCCACTTGAAACTAATCAAGCCCAAGCACTTCCAAACCCGAGCACTACCAAACCCGACTCACTTAATTGTAAGGGATCAAACTAAGATCCATCGAGCCTAACTCGACCCAACTTAGATTTAAGAAGTGGATACAACGCATGGTGTTGGATGACCAAGTTCGAATTAGGTCTACACACATACATCATCACTATCTTGAGCCAAACACCATTTACATTTATGTTTTGATGCGCCTACGTGGGCTCCATCCGATCAGAAAAATAGGTGCTAAAATACTACCTTATGAAAACAAATTAAATTGGTTCCTACAAAATTAATAATTTTTTTTAAAAAAAGTAAGCATGAAAACTCCTTGCGAAAGGGTATCCAAACAGGTCCTAAAGGAGTGGATTGAGTTTGGTATGCTCAACCCAATCTCAACCCATTTACTTAGTAAATGTTCTAGCAAAATAGGTGCTTAAATGCTACTTCATAAAAATTAATTAATTAATTTACACCCTGATCCATAGCTGAAGTGGAAGACTGAGTGAAGGATACTCGTTTCAACACTGAGTTCTTTGGTACCGATTCCCTAGTGCAGTTGCTAACAGTGGGGTGTACTAACACAAGCTAATAATAATAATAATAATAATAATAAGATAAAAAAAATTAATAAAAAAAATATTAATTTGGTTTTTACAAAATTAACTTACAGGCAGGCAGGTATAAAAACCCCATTCGTAGAAATCCTCTTTTGCATATGGATCTAGGGCTTAGGGTTTAGGGTTTAAGGTTCAACGTAGTTCCGTAGATTGATTTTGGTACGTTCAACTTAGGCTCTTTTTTGCTTTGATGCTGGTTGCGTTGGGTTGGGTTGGGCTGAATTGGGTTTAACATGAGTGCGGTTCATTTACTTAAAAGGCCATATTTTCTAAGCTACTGACCCGATACCCGTTTAGCTGGGCCCAAACCAGAATCAGAAGCGAGCAGACCCGACCCATCGCCGCCGCCTAATTAGCATCTTGGACCACCGGATCTGTATGGTCCAGTCTGCGGTTTGAATAATAGAGTCCATGCTACAGTAATCCAGACCGTTGGTCTGATGGCCCCCACCGTGAATAGACGATGTCACAGATAACTCCCTCTGGAAAATCCAGACGGTTGGTTTGGTGGGACCATGGTTCAATTATCCAGTCGGTTGGTCTGATGGGCCCTACCCTGGATAGACAATGTCACAGATATCTCCTTTACTGGAAGATCCGAACGGTTGGTCTGACAGGACCATGGATCAGTTTTCTAGACCGTTGGTCTGATGGGCCCCACCCTGTATAGAAAATGACACAGAAATCTCCCGCACTGGAAATCCGGACGGTTGGTTCAGTTATCCAGATGGTGGGTCTGATATGTCACAAATATCCACGTCACTGAAAGATCTAGACGGTTGATCTGATGGGCCCCACTGAGGATAGACAATGTTACAAATATCTACCAACTGGAAGATCTTAGCCGTCCTATCTCTTGCTTCTGTTCAGTTGCGGTATCTCTTGCTCTCTATCTAGAAACGGATTGGCTACTCACCCTGCCACTAATCATTGGTCAGTAGTCGGTGGTCTGTGGGCCCCAACATAATGTATTTGTCTAATCCATGCCGTCCATCCATTTTTTCAGATAATTTTATGAAATGAGCCCAAAAATGAGTTAGATCAAATTCTCAAGTGGGCCACACAGTGTTGATTGAACTCTCACCATTAAAAACTTCTTGGGGCTACAAAAGTTTTGGATGAAGCTGATATTTGTTTTTTTTACCTTCATTCAGGTCTTTATGACCTAATCTACGGGTTGGATGTCAAATAAACATTACAGTGGGCCCCAGGAGGTTTTTAACGGTAGACATTCAATCACTACTGTTTTCCCATGGTGTGGTCCACCAGAGATTTTTCCCTGCCTCATTTATGGGAGAGAATATTAAAATGATGTGTAAAAATGGATGGATGGTGTGGATAAAATACATAGATCATGGTGGGGCCCACAGAGCACCGACCACTAGCCACCTGGCTAGTGGCAGCGTAACTAGCCAAACCGCGTCCTCTCTATCTACATATGATTTCTGGTCAGCATATATGGACGGTGAGAGATTCTTGGTGCATAATCTCTTGTGTATCAACTGCAACACGTGTCATGCTATTTAATTTTTTTTAAAACAAAACGGTCTGATTTTTTGAAACTTCCCTCCATAGAACCATGTCATCTGTTTCAAACTACTACTCTTCCCTCTTGAAATTCTACTTGGAATCCAAAAGCCAAATCCAAGCAAAGAAGCTCCATTGCCTCATAATCAAAACCCTCAAATCCCCAGAGACCTTCCTCTTCAACAACCTCATTAATGCGTACTCTAAATTCAACAATTTAAGCTACGCACACCATGTGTTTGATCAAATTCCCCAGCCAAACCTCTTCTCATGGAACACCCTCCTTTCTGCTTATTCGAAATCTGGACGCCTTTCTGAAATGGAAAAAATCTTCAAACGAATGCCCATTCGCGATGGTGTTTCTTGGAATTCCGTCATTTCGGGCTATGCCAATGATGGGTTGTACCATGATTCAGTAGAAGCATATAAACTGATGTTGGAGGATGGAGTAAGTCCAAATCGGATTACGTTCTCTACAGTGCTGATTTTGTCATCGGGTCAGTCTTGGATTCGATTGTGTAGGCAGGTTCATGGTCAGATAATGAAATTTGGGTTTGGTTCATATGTGCTTGTCGGAAGTCTGTTGATTGATATGTACTCAAAGGCCAGGGTTGTTGATGATGCTAAACGGGTTTTCGATGAAATGGATGCAAGAAATTTGGTTGTGTACAATACCATGATCACGGGATTGTTCAGGTGCGGGATGGTTGAGGAATCAAAGCGTTTGTTTGGTGACATGCGGGAAAGGGATTCAATTTCATGGACAATAATGATTACAGGATTTAAGCAAAATGGGTTTGATAAAGAAGCAATTGATGTCTTTAGAGAGATGAGATTGGAGGAAGTTCCAATCGATCAGTTTACATTTGGAAGCGTATTGACTGCTTGTGGTAGTCTTCTGGCATTGGAACAAGGCAAGCAGATTCATGCTTATATAATCAGGACTGATTATAAGGATAACATCTTTGTGGGTAGTGCTCTTGTTGACATGTATGCCAAGTGCAGAAGCATAAGAATGGCGGAAACAGTTTTTAAGGGCATGGCACTGAAGAACATTGTGTCATGGACAGCTATGCTTGTGGGTTACGGTCAAAACGGATTCAGCGAAGAAGCTGTTAGAAGTTTCTGCGAAATGCAGAGAAATGGGATCGAGCCTGATGATTTTACCCTTGGGAGCGTGATCAGCTCTTGTGCTAATCTGGCAAGCTTGGAAGAAGGTGCTCAATTCCACTGCCGTGCCTTAGTTTCCAGCTTGACTTCATTTAGTACAGTGTCTAATGCGATTGTTACATTGTATGGAAAATGTGGGTGCATTGAAGATTCGCATAAGATGTTTGATGAAATGCAGGTTAAAGATCAAGTCTCATGGACTGCATTGGTTTCAGGGTACTCTCAGTTTGGAAAAGCCAAGGAGTCGATAGATCTGTTTGAAGGAATGTTGGCTGAAGGGCTGAAACCAGATGGAGTCACGTTCATTGGCGTTATTTCAGCTTGTAGTAGAGCAGGGCTAGTGGAAAAAGGGCATCAATATTTTAATTCTATGGTAGAAGATCATCAAATCATCCCCACAGATGATCACTATGCTTGCATGATTGATCTTCTCAGCCGAGCAGGAAGAATAAAAGAGGCAGAAGATTTTATTAAGCAAATGCCTTGTCAGCCCGATGCTATTGGGTGGGCCACCTTGTTAAGCTCATGTAGAGTACATGGTAACATGGAAATCGGGAAGTGGGCTGCCGAATCACTACTTGAATTGGATCCACACAACCCTGCGAGTTATATCTTGCTTTCGAGTATCTATGCTGCCAAAGGAAGATGGGACGACGTGTCCCGTTTGAGAAGAGGGATGAGAATTAAAGGCGTGAAGAAAGAGCCTGGTTATAGTTGGATCAAGTACAAGAACAAGGTGCATATATTTTCAGCTGATGACAGATCAAGCATTTATTCCAATCAGATATATGCAGAGCTAGAAAGGCTTAATTGTAAGATGATAGAGGAAGGCTATGTGCCTGATATGAATTCCATTCTCCATGATGTAGACGAGTCACAGAAGATAGAGATGCTTAGCCACCACAGCGAGAAGCTTGCAATTGCATTTGGGTTGCTTTTCATACCTGAGAGATTGCCCATTCGAGTAGTAAAGAATCTACGTGTGTGTGTAGATTGTCACAATGCCACCAAGTTCATTTCTAAGGTTGTTGGGCGAGAGATACTTGTAAGAGACGCCGTCCGATTCCATCTATTTAGAAATGGGACATGTTCTTGTGGAGATTTCTGGTGATGGGTAGCTGTTTGTGTTTAGAACATTGTTTGATCTATCATTTGATACCGGTGTGTATTGCCCAATACGTATCAGTATCGTCATGGGCAATATGGCTGTATCGCTTCAACATGGGCCCAAGCTGGGGCGATACAGGACTTTACTACCTTGTATCAATGGTGAATGATATGATGTGGAAAAACCAATTTAAAGACCATGATATAGGTACATTGAGAGATTTAAAACCAAGGATTCTATTATATTCCGACGGAGCTCTAGAAGTTTCAGATTCTAGCTCAGAGGAGTTTGGGGCCATTTTGCGAGATTTGTGAATGTTAAGGATCTAAAAGGGCAAAGGGATGTGAATGTAGGTGATGGGGACATCACGCGCACATGCGCACTCATGCCGCCACCCCTACGCACGTACGTGCGTAGATGGAGGACCCCACCATCGATCTGCCTCGATGACGACGTCCAGGGAGGGCCTCCTAGATAGATGACAAGTTTTGGTTCAGAAAAGTGGCCCAATAGTCAAGAAAAGCCCACCATGGGATCTCATGATCGTGGCCCACTCGTCGGATTGGTTTTATATTTTAAGTTTTGCTTATTGTTATTATTTAGAACATCGTGAACGCTTTAGATTTTGTTGTTTGGTTTTTATTTTAGTTTATTTCATCGCCAAGTAATAGGTGTCGCACATGGTGCGAGTTTTTGGGTATAGGGTTCTCCCTATAAATAGGCACCTTTTGTAGTTCTTTTGATTCATTGAAGTTAATAAAAAATTCCTGCTTTATTTTTCTGCTCTCTTCGTGAGTTGTGGAAGAATTCAAAAGTGGGTGCGAAGCCCTCCCTTTTCGAAGGGCTAACTACCGTGGTGCGAAGCCACATCGATCCCAATTCACCCCCATCTTCCATCATCTTTTTTTTCCATCTTCCCCCACCATCCGTACTTCGAATTTGTCCTTCTGTTGCATCAGATTTCTTCATTGAAGCAGGTTTCCAGATTTCGGCCCACAGGCGAGCTAAAACTTCGGCGGAGCACCACGCACAAACCGTACATCGGATCGAGCTGAAATTTGGAGGTTTTGGAGTCCATCCCTGGCCGACCAGGGTCAAGGTGGCCTTTTTCTGAATAGTGGGCCCCACACACGTGCGGCCGGGATCACGCGCACGTCCGTCTGGGCCATTGTTGCTGTCCACACGCGGGATCATCTTTTGGTTTAGGTTTTTATCCTCTTTTATCCTCTCATAGCCGTTTTTTTCATGAATTAACCCTAGATTACATGATCCCTAATTGATTTGCCCCTTTCTATCACCTTAGGGTTCCTTGAATTGAAATTAGGAAATCTCTTGGATTAGGGACTGATTTTTTTATGCATGAGTAGTTGATTTTATTTCCTTTTGACATCGTTTGGTTTCTAATTTTTATTGGTCCAGTCCTAGCCTGTGTCGGCTTGGACCCGCATAGATTCCCCTTTAATTGAATGTTTGGATTTTCATGTGGGATGTGGAATTTGCGTGATTGTTTCTGAATTGGTGTGATCTAAGCCTGAAATCTTGCATATCATATTTAAATTCACGTCCTGCATCAAATTTGGTATCAGAGCCTAGGGTTCTTGTAGGGGAATTCACCACATATTTAGGGTTTAGTTTGTTTGAGTCCTTCATGCATTCAGTCCATCATATATAGCTGAATTTTAGTAACAGTGTGTAGTCTCCTTCATATAGAGTCTCGTAGGGTCATTTAATTTTTAGACGCATATAGTTGTCATAGAAGGTCTTTAGGTTGAGCAAGTCAGTGTATGCCCACACGTACGGGTCGCGATTTCGGTTTGCACCCTACACTAAACATGGAACAATTGCAAGAGTCACTAAACAAGATATCTCAGACATTGGAGTCTATGATTAAGCGCTTGAAAATGGACCAATGCTGTGAACAGCTTGATGTACGCATTACCCGACTAAAGACCATCGCTAGGACAAACCCCACCATTGGGGTAGATGTCCAATCTCAAGCAGGTGGCCGGGAGGATACACCAATGAATGAAGTTGGTCAAGGAATCAATTATGGGTGTGCACCCAGACACCCACCCCATGAGAGATATAAAGACCACTATTTTGAGGGGTACAACATGTGTGGCCTTGTGGCTGGAGAGAGTGTATCAACGGCTAGTGTAGAGTTACCCACTGAGGCTATTCCGGTAATGGATGAGTTACGTGATATCTTTTCTGATGATCTACCGGATGAGTCCCCTAGGAAGGATATAGAGCACACCAGAATATGGGACATCGTAATACCTACAACCGAGTTCACGTTGAATAAGTTTGTCGATAGGTCCACAGGTTTAAGTCCTTGTGAAGTCGTTACTGATTATAAACCTAGGAAACTTATTGATCTTGTCCCTATGTCACTGTCCCATAGGCCGTCAGAGTCTGCAGAGTCTTTTGCGCATCACATTCATTCATGGCATCAAGAAATCAAGCAGAAGATCATGGCTAATAATGAACATTGCACGTTTTATACAGACCAGTATAAATGTTTCAAAGGATTCAATATTGGGGACTCTGTGATGGTCTGCATCAGGCCCGAGCGGTATCCTTCGAGGGCCGTTCGTAAGTTACACGCGTGTAGCGCTGGACCCGTTAAAATTATAAAACGAAACGGTCTCAATGTGTATGAGATAGATCTTCCACCTTTCATGGGAATTAGTTTCACATCCGATGTGGAGGATTTAGTTACTTTTCAGAGGACCACTGATACTTTGTCCGGCCTTTCGCCCACCCATCCTGATTCCTCATATTTATCCCTTGAACCATGACCCCTTCCCAACCCATTTTCCCAACCTCTACCTCCCATATCTACTTTTCCTAACCTTTCTTCACAGCCTCTACCTCCCATACCTACCCTTCTCGACCCATTTTTCCAGCCTCTACATCCCATACCTACCCGTCCCAACCCATTTTTCCAGCCTCTACCTCCCATATCTATCCTTCCTAACCCATTTTTTCAGCCTCTACGTCCCATACCTACCCGTCCCAACCCATGTTCCCAGCCTCTACTTCCCATACTTACCCATCCCGACCCATCTTCCCAGCCTCTACCTCCCATACCTATCATTCCCGACTCATTTTCCCAGCCTCTATCTCCCATACCTAACCTTCACATACCCAAAAAGGAAATAGAGGATATCCAGGACCATCAGATAGTTTCAACGTCGGACGGCGGGTTTCAGAAGTACGTGGTTAAATGGAAGTTAAGCCCAGCTTCAGGCAGCACGTGGCTCACTGAGGAGGAGCTTCAGAGACTTGATCCTGACATCCTGAAGCGGTTCAGGAGTTTTATTTCTCCAGTGGCGAAATCTTTGCAGCCGGGGAGAATTGATGGGGACATCACGCGCACATGCGCACTCATGCCGCCACCCCTACGCACGTACGTGCGTAGATGGAGGACCCCACCATCGATCTGCCTCGATGACGACGTCCAGGGAGGGCCTCCTAGATAGATGACAAGTTTTGGTTCAGAAAAGTGGCCCGATAGTCAAGAAAAGCCCACCATGGGATCTCATGATCGTAGCCCACTCGTCGGATTGGTTTTATATTTTAAGTTTTGCTTATTGTTATTATTTAGAACATCGTGAACGCTTTAGATTTTCTTGTTTGGTTTTTATTTTAGTTTACTTCATCGCCAAGTAATAGGTGTCGCACATGGTGCGAGTTTTTGGGTATAGGGTTCTCCCTATAAATAGGCACCTTTTGTAGTTCTTTTGATTCATTGAAGTTAATAAAAAATTCCTGCTTTATTTTTCTGCTCTCTTCGTGAGTTGTGGAAGAATTCAAAAGTGGGTGCGAAGCCCTCCCTTTTCGAAGGGCTAACTACCGTGGTGCGAAGCCACATCGATCCCAATTCACCCCCATCTTCCATCATCTTTTTTTCATCTTCCCCCACCATCCGTACTTCGAATTTGTCCTTTTGTTGCATCAGATTTCTTCATTGAAGCAGGTTTCCAGATTTCGGCCCGCAGGCGAGCTAAAACTTCGGCGGAGCACCACGCACAAACCGTACATCGGATCGAGCTGAAATTTGGAGGTTTTGGAGTCCATCCCTGGCCGACCAGGGTCAAGGTGGCCTTTTTCTGAATAGTGGGCCCCACACACGTGCGGCCGGGATCACGCGCACGTCCGTCTGGGCCATTGTTGCTGTCCACACGCGGGATCATCTTTTGGCTTAGGTTTTTATCCTCTTTTATCCTCTCATAGCCGTTTTTTTCATCAATTAACCCTAGATTACATGATCCCTAATTGATTTGCCCCTTTCTATCACCTTAGGGTTCCTTGAATTGAAATTAGGAAATCTCTTGGATTAGGGACTGATTTTTTTATGCATGAGTAGTTGATTTTATTTCCTTTTGACATCGTTTGGTTTCTAATTTTTATTGGTCCAGTCCTAGCCTGTGTCGGCTTGGACCCGCATAGATTCCCCTTTAATTGAATGTTTGGATTTTCATGTGGGATGTGGAATTTGCGTGATTGTTTCTGAATTGGTGTGATCTAAGCCTGAAATCTTGCATATCATATTTAAATTCACGTCCTGCTTCAGTAGGTAGTAGGAAAACACTTGATGACCGATGGTCTAAAGGTTGACCCTTGATAGAGTGGAATGGCGGAATGGGATTCATGTAGCTGACCACAATTAATTGGGATGAGGCTTAGATGATGACGACGACGATGATGATGAATCAAGATTTCTAAATCTTGCTTTTTGGTTTGGAATCTGGTAGAAGCTTATTTGTGGCCATTTCAAGGTGAGGTATTACTGGGCAATGATGCATCAGGACATGAATAACATCTTGCTGTCTCAATCAGTACGGCGGGACTGATATTTTTGTGATCCAGACCAGTGATCTGAAAGGACTTCGTCAGTTCGATCAATGATTTATCATTCATGGATGTTAATAAGATCCTTCCATTTAGAAGTACCTTATGATGGCATAGCCTTAGCGTTAATGGCGAGATTCAAATGAGGAAAGACTTACGGTGGATACCTAGGCACCCAGAGTGGCTATGTATGGGATATACACCAGAGTCTCTCCTGGATTAGATAATTGCAACTAGGGGTGTACACGAGTCAATCCGAGTCGAACTGGGCTCAACCCGGCCCGGCACGGTCACCGGGCCAACATGTTCAGCCTGAACTCGGCCCGGTCAGCAATCGGGCGAGTTTGGGCCAATTTTAGACCTGCTCCATCTACAAAGGGATGGACAGCGTTCTCACTTCTCTGTCTCAAATTATTAGGATAAGTATATATATATATATATATATATATATATATAAACGGCCGAGTCGGGCCAGGTCAAGTCGGGTTTCGGAACGAGTCAGGCCGAATTGGGACATGTTTGAACTCAGCCCGAATTCAGTTTCGGGCTGAAGAAAATGGCCCGTCCCGGCCCGAACTTTGTTCCGGGTTAGGCCGAGTCGTGCGAGTTAACCGGGCTAGCCCGGTTTGTGTACAGCCCTAATTGCAACACTTCGATCAACGGTCTGACAATTTGAAGTTAGCAAAAATAAATAAACAATGGTATAGAAAAAGATGTGATGCCTAAAACTGTGTTGAGACCCATTTTTTTGCCAAAAAGGAAAAGAGGAAATGTAGTGGTGTTTGGATGACACCTCTTGTGGAAGTGGTGTCCAGCCGAAATAAAATGCACGTTGTTTCTCATGGACACAGAATTGTGCGAGAAGGCCACTTTTCTTTTCCTTTTTTTTTTTGTTCCAGAAAACCTTTTTTTTTTAAATTTTTTTATGGATCTCGTGTCCTACTCTTTCTGTCGCTCTCCTCATAATCTCCCCACAATACCTCTCTCTCTCACTCTCTCACTAATATGACTTGATTTTCTTCATTGTTGTTATTTGTTAGATTTGATTAATGGAATGAAATTTCTCTTTCCTCTATTGATTCTGAATCATTTATTCCTTTTCAAATTGCTGTAATTTTGTAAATTCAGTCCTTTGCTGTAATTGTGTTTAGTTCCTTTACTGTTTATGCGAAGGCCACCCATCAAAGGGTTAGAATCATCCTACGTAGTCCTGAATCAGGTCTTGAGCTTGACTAATTCAGAAATTTATCCATGAAGAGAGTATGCTTTTACATTGAGTTTGTAATTTTATCTTTGAAATGCTGTAATTTTCCGCCCTCAAATTGCTATGGTAATTGAAGACCATGACACACCCAAATTACAAAAATGGATTTTGTACGTGTAGTTACAACAGGATGTCCAAATTCATACCAAATTACAGCAGGATGTCCAAAGCTGATGAGTGTAGTATTGATTGAGCCCATGTTTATGAACTTGGATATCGTTGAACATGCATTTGGATGCAAATGTTGGTTAAGGGTTGTGAATTCTGGAAGAGTATGATGTCTCTGCCAAGGGTTGAATCCCGCTCTGGATAGCATCAGACTTGATGTTTTAGTTTATATGCATCAGTTTTTAGGAGTATGTTTTAGTTTCTAGGACCTCTCAATCCTGCAGTTGCGTCAGTTTTTTCTTTTCTTTTCTTTCTATACTGTCTATTTGGAAGCCACCAAGCAAAGTGTTAGAATCATTCTAAAGTGTTGAATGTCTTCAGCTGTAACTTGCGGAGAGAGCATGGCTTTATGTTGAATTTGCAAATGCCTTCACATACACATCCTTTTGTACATCTTTATAATAGCAGCTGCATTAACTTCAGCACTTGTGTTTAGTTTGGAAAGGAAACAAGCCAACTACACCGTTCACATACACCAAGGAGCCCAACTTTGTATGGGAAGGGAATTTTGAGCTAAAAGGATATATATATATATATATATATATATATATATATATATATATATATATATATATATATATATATATATATATATATATATATATATTTTGTATTTTGCACAATTTCTCAATGTTTAAATCCAAGGATGCCGAATGGGGTTGTTGCTAAAGGAATTTAGGCTGTTGGTTCTGTTTTTTTTGTTTATCGTCTGTTTTGTTTTCTGCTTCAGTTTTGAGTCCCTAGCTCCTTTCAATAAAATTATCAATTCTCAGAAGAAAAGAAAAAAAAGAAAAAAAAGATGGAGAATATTAATGTACTTTTCTTCTTAACTTATCCAATTGCAAAATAGAAAAGTGGATGGGCCATGGCCAAATATCTTTGAGATTGGAAGACTCTAGCTCCATTGTTAGGACCCTAACAAAATCTGACGGGCCTTATCGTATTATATGAGGAGGCTGAGTCAATGTTGAAAAACCCCAATCTAATGATGGCATGCAGGAGTGCGTGGTTTTTCAAAATGGAATTCCATAAACTAATTTATGGACTGTCATCCAAACGGAACATAAAGACTATATCTAGGATCTTTCAATCTGGAAGATGTTTGGAACACTTGTCCATTTTCGGGCCTATCATATTAAAATCATAGAGCCAGAAACTACATTTGTGTAGAAAAGGTGCATTAGGACACTTCATATTTTGATCCAATGGGACCCTTCCAACATAAGTCTTATTGTTTGGACCAAAACTTAAATTCATTTGAACTTCCAAGTGACAGATTATGAATTTCGTATGAAGTGCATTCTTCAGGGGCATACAATAGTGCAGTCCACATATAAGTGTTTTAGTTAATGGTTAAGGGATGGAGTGGGGAAAACCATTTTTTGCCTACTCCTAAAGCTCTTAGATATAGAAAACTTTTCTTTTTTTTTTTTGAGCTATTTACAAATGGGGTTGAAAAAAGGTAGGTCATTTTCAGGGAGAAAAAAAAAGTAATAAAGTTTCCATTCCTCAAACTCTTAAAAACAAAATTTTTCTTTATTTCTTTTTCTTTCTTTTTCACTGGATCTTAACAAAAGATACGAAAAGAAATCCTTTAAATTATATATATATATAAAAGCGAGGGAGAAACGCTCGGCTGCACACCGGTTTGCACATCATTACGGGCATACCTTGTTGTCAACCGTCGGATCAGACGAACAGTCTGGATGAATGCGCTGTTACATATGAGTTTGAGAGAGAGTTTCTATCTCCCGCATCAGTGAGAGACTCTCTCACTCGCATGCCTCCTCTCCCAATTCTCTCACAAGCAGACCTACACCTACTCGTCATCTTCTAAAATTAGAAGTACAATGCTTACGTTAGAAATTATCGGATATCTCTAATCGACAAGTGTTGGCGCTTTAAGTTTTGGCACGGGAAGCTAGGTGGGGGCCCTCGTGATGTTTATAAGAAATCTAACCCGTTCATCTATTTTTCCAGCTTATTTTAGGAGATGACACAAAATATGATCTGGATCCAAAACTCAGGTGGGCCATAGAAGAGGAAATAGTGAGGATTAAATAACCACCATTGAAACATTCATATGGTTATGAAAATCTTCTATTAAGCTAAGTTTTTGTATTTTCAATTCATCTGAATAGGAATGACCTTATAAACGGTTTGGATGGCATATAGACATCAAGGTGGACCACATGAAGGTTTCAACGAAAGACATTTTTTCACCACTTTTTATTGTCATTCGGCTTACTTGAGTTTTGGATCTCCTTATATTTTGTTTCATGTCGTAAATTAAGCTGGTAGAATGGATGAATGGGATGGATTTCTTACAAAAATCATGGTGGCCCACCAGCTTTCCAATGCTGGAAGTCTTGGAAGCAATCCGCCTATACTCTCTCTCTCTCTCTCTCTCTCTCTCTCTAGTGGATTAGGTGTAACTTATGCCTCACCCAAGATAATGCAGCCCTTAACATAGGCCCATCATGATATATTTATTATATGTGATACATGTGGAGTAAAAAAGGGATACAGAAGAAAAATGGGGAGAGATTTAGAAGGGAAATGGAAAATGAGAGAGAGGCAAGGGTAAAGGTGGCAGGTATATGTAGATGTGGGTTACACACAGAGGGGGTGGGAAAGATAATGAGTGGCCCATCCTTATTGTCTCACTGTAGCACACTCAAGTACATAATAATTAAATGCTTCACGCATCCTACATATAGAGAAGAAAAGCACATATTAAAAAAGTTAAAGTGGGTTTGATGTAAGCTGTTCACAGCTCCTTGCGATAAAATTAAAACCATCCCTTGCCAAGTAACTATATTTTTATGATGGTTTTACCTACTAATAATCAATATTTTTAAGACTAACTACAAATGCAAAAGTCTACAAGATTATTGATTGTATAGATATGATAAAATGATGGCATAGAGATAATGAGTGACCTATCCTCACTGAATCTCTTGTTTTGGCACACTTAAATTTTCGTTCCATTTAATTTTTAGGACAATATCTTAACATAAGTTGCTAACAGAAGTACAAAATAGATGTTACATGGTCATCAGTATGGCTCTACAAAACCTTAGTTGCACGCTCTTCCTAATTAAACACTTCTTATTACCTACACATAGAGGATAAGTCGGAGTAGGTAACATACATTGAAGAAGTTAAAGAAAGAGACTTCATTGGAAGATTTTTATAACTCCTTGTGTGATAAAATCATAATCATACTTCGTCAAGTATCTATATTTTTAACAATAGTTTTACCTACTAATAATCAACATTTTTAGAATTAACTAAAAATGCAAAAGTGTATGAGATTATCGATATTATAAATATAATTAAATGATAGTATTGATTATTGAATGTTCTTGTTTTAGTTTTAATTTTAATTTTAATTTTAATTTTTTTCTTATATAGAATTTCTTATAGGTAAGACTGTATGTCCATTCTCTTATTATGTGTTGGGCATGTTGTTGACATCATTGTGGATTCAATTTCTATTGAATAGTTGTCATCTTTATCATAGAAGAGCAACATTGAATCTTATTTAGGTTTTCATAATAATTCATGCATAGTCTGAAGAAGTTATCTATAGTGTTATTTATAAAATTCAACATTTTTATTTTTACCATGCTAAACATGTAATGACATTTAGCTATTTCTTGACAGGAGATGACACTTCAAAGTTTATACATGTAAAGTGTCATATTGTTTCCATTGAAAATAGTCATATGTTAGACATTTTAAATGAAGCGTTTAGACATTCTCAAATTGTCATTTAATTTTTATGTAATTTATAATTTTTTTAATGAACTTTTAAGATAGAATATCATATTTAGATGGACCACCTTTATTTTATGAAATTAGATGAAACTGTTCACAGTTTAGGTAAACGTTTGATTTGACTACTTTTTATCTAAAATTGTCAAGAGTCATATCCATATAATAAAATGAATAAAGTAGCCAGATTTTTTTTTTTAAATGTTGAATTACTTTATAGATATTAAAATTTATGAATTCTCCATCCAGACATTATACACACTTGGTGCCACGATGCATCGATCAAACTATTTAGATTATCGATATTATGATACTATAACTATACAGATTATAGATATTTAATTCAAGCCATCAGAAAATCAAATTTATGATGTAGACCATACAACTAATAATGTTATAACCTAAACCATTTAGATTATGGATATAATAATCGATTCAATTCAATCAATTGATATTATCATGATTCATGTAGACTTTTTAGACATAAATTATAATATAAACCATCGGTATTAAGATTAAGATCATCCACATATTATGACCCAGGACATCCAGAACGTTGCTACTATGATATGAAATTGTCTAGAGCATAATATTATTATATAAATCATTAAGACTATCAATACTATTATCCGAAACATACTGTGATTTAAACCATCAGTACAATCAATATTATGATCAAAATCACCTAAACCATTATTATTATTATTTAAACCATTGTCGATATTATGCTCTAAACTAGCCAATAGTTGATATTATATGATCTAGGTTATACAAACCATCGATATTATAATCTAGATCATCGAGACAATAGATGTTATGATCTAAAGAATCTTGGTCATTTATACTATGATATAGACCTTCGATAATTGGATCTTACCGATTTAAGTAATCAATATTATTTATCCAAACTATCTAATCTACCATTTACATGATTCGAACCATTCATACCATAAGTATTATGATTCAGACCATATAAACCATTTATATTATGATCCAAACCATAAATACTTTTAATATTGTGATCCAAACCATATGGATAATCAATATATGATTTAGACCATTGACATGATGATCTAGAGCATCCATATCATTGATATGATAATCAAGACCATCTAATTCATTGATATTGTGATCCGAACTATCCAAAACATCTTTATAATTATTCAACATTTAGCATTGATATTACAATCGACACCATCCAAACCATAGATAAAATGATCGAGATGTTTTAGACTATCGATATTATGATCTAGACCATTCATACAGTCCACATTATAATCTAGACCCTAAAGAATGTTGATCTAGACCATTAAAATAATCAAAATTATGATCTACACCATGTAGACTGTTGATGTAGACCATCCAAACATCCAACATTATTATCCAAACTATGTAGATTGTTGATCTTGACCATCAAACATCCAACTGTATGATCCAAACCATGTAGACTATTGATCTTGACAATACAAACATCCAACATTATAATCTAAACCATGTATATTGTTGATTTAGATCATCCAAAAGTTACTTTTTTTTAAAAATGTAATATTCTTTTTTCAGAAGTTTGTGATATGGTTAAATATATTTTTTTTACTAAAAATGAATGTATTTTCTACTATATTTTTAAATTGGATTCTAATGAGGATAACATAAATTGATAAAAGTATCGAATATATGGAGGTAAAGAAATTGATTTCGAGTAGTCCAACAGATAATATTCCAAGCTTATATGATTTTTTTAGGAGCTTCTTCACATCATGTCAAGAGATGGTGGGTCTAGATTTCTTAAAGGTGGTATGTAATATGTTTAAATGGGATAAATTTTCAAAGAAATCTCAGAAGCTTTAGCCTATTACTTCATAAAATTGCTCAAGAGTTTTTTCCTAAGATTTTATCAAAATAGTAAAATAATATCTTTCTTGCACTCATTTTTAAGGAATAAGAAGTGTTTATTTCTCAGAGAGATATTCCTGAAAAAAGTTGTTGGCTCATAAAATGGCACATGAGATTAATCGTCAAATGATTGAAAAAAAAAATGTTATCATTAAAATAGACATGGAACAAACTTATGATTTGCAGAATTATGTAGAAGCAAAAAAGAAATAGAAAAAAAGAAAGAAATGGAAAATAGAAAACAAAGAGAGTAAACTTATTATGTAAGTAAATAAATAAATATATTAAAAATACTTCCCACCAAATTATAATATCACATGTATCTTTTATGTGTACTTAATAAACTAACATATGGACATATAGAATACTAGGTGTGTTGGACCATTGTATGACCATTATTTCATTCATCCAGGTGAGTTGTATAGTTGCACAAGCCGTATCCGTAACCATTAACATTCATCATCAAGTTGAAGCATAGATGTCGTCGATGCCTAGTTCGGAATAAATACATGCAGATAAATTATGGCCAAGAGCTTTGATGAATACACCAGTAAGTTGATTCTGAGGATGAACAAGTGACATAGAAATTTTACAATTAGCAACTTTCTCACAGATGAAATAATAGTCAACCATAATATGTTCAGTTCTCTCATAATAAACTAGATTATTTGTAATATGGGATGTCATTTGATTATCACAAAACAATTGCATTATTGTTTTGCTGCAAAACTCATTTCTAATAATGGTCTCTTGATCTGCACAAGCAAACAAATGGTATGAACCATTGTCCTATATATTGCTTTGGTGTTTAGTCAAGCTACAACGCCATTGTTTTTTACTATTTCATGTGACCAATTCCTCATATAAATATGTAGCACACAATAATAAATCACCTATTAGTACGAAAGTATGCTCAATTCGTATAAAAATATCATGCAACTTGAATATAATTATTTTTTTTTATATAAAATTTTATAACTTAGTGCTCCTTTAAGGTATCACATAATATGAACAACTACATCCATGTGATACATCTTACGAGAACTCATAAAATAACTTATTATACGCATAGTATAAAATATATACATGTGTGTTGTTTTTATACTTTAAAAATTGAAAAGCAATGAAAAATTATATGAGAGATATAATTAAAAATTTTGCAGTGAATTATTTTTAAGGATGAAGTTCATTTTTAATTAAATAATTGGCTTCTCAGTAGCTATCGATATATGAAGTTTCTCTATTTTTCTCTTTTAATGATTATCATCTGAAAATGGGGTGTAAAAATTTGAAAAGTGGATTACAATCCGTCAATCATATTCTTTAGAAATATAAAAGATTCTCCTCTTTATTAGAATGAATTTTTTCAAGAAATCAAACACCATAAACAAAACCTCTTTTAATAGAAATTTTTTTATTTGAAAACATAACAATTTCATGACCTCTCCTAAAATTTTAGGGAGCTAAATGACTCTTAAGAGGAAAAAATTTTCTTGGTATGTTGGTTATATGAATACTAGAGGTATGTATGTATAATACATGTGGAGTGAGAAAGGGATGGAGAAAAAAATGGATAGAGATTTGGAGGAGAGAGAGAGAGAGAGAGAGAGAGAGAGAGAGAGAGAGAGGCAAGGGAAAGGCGAGTATATGTACGTGTGTGTCACACACATAAAAGGCTAGAGAGATAATGAATGACCCATCCTCACTGTCTCCTTTAATATGGTACACTCGAGTTTTCAATTCACTTTATTTTTGGGACGTAGTCCTAGCATGAGCTACTAACATATGTACAGAGTGGATGTTAAACAGTTATTAGGATGACTCTATAAAACTTTTAATCAAACACTCGTCTTAATGAAATGCTTTAAGCAACCTATACATAGAGAAGAGAAGTCGGCGTGGGTATATATTAAGGAAGTTAAAGCAGTTTAATGTACGTTATTCATGACTTTTTATACGATAAAATTAAAACAACTACTTGCTAAGTCACTATATTTCAATAATAATTTTACGTATTAATAACTAATGTTCCCAAAACTAACGGCAAATGCAAAAGTGTATATAACTAATGATTGTATAGATATGATCAAATGATGCTTTAAAGATAATAAATGACTCATCCTCACTGTATCCTTTACTGTGATATACTCAAGTTTTTAATTCGCTTAATTTTTGAGGCGATGTCCTAGCATAAGCTGTTAATATATGTACATATATGGTTGATGTCACACAATCATCAGAATGATTCCACAAAATCTTAATCACATGCTCTTCTTAATTAAATGCTCCTTTCAACCTACACATAGAGAAGATGATAAGTCGATGTGCATGACACACATTAAAGAAGTTAAAGAAAACGAGTTTACATACTATTTACAACTTGTACAATAAAATTAGAACCACCTTCTACCTAACTATATTTTCAATAATAGTTTTACTCGCTAATAACTAGTGTTCCTAATATTAATTACAAAGGTAAAAATGTAGAAGGCCACTGTTTGTGTGTGTGTGTATATATATATATATGAATTAAATGATGGTATTGGCTATTGTATATATATTCTTGTTTTGGTTTTTATTTTAATTTTTCCTTATATAGAATTTTTCCTAGATAAGGTTGCATGTCAATTCTTCCATTATGCATCGAGCATGCTATTGACATCATTGTCGATTCAACTTCCATCAAATATGTGTCATATTTATCATTGAAGAATAATATTCAATCTTATTCAAGTTCCTATAATGATTTATGCACAATGTGAACAATGTGAATAAGTTATATTTAGTGTTACTTATAAAGTTACCAACCTTTTATTTTTGTACTATATCAGATATGTAGTTGGTTACTCATTGATTAGAGATGTCACTTCAAAATATTTAATCTTAGTCATTCAAATATCAATTTTATGATGCAGACTATAGAAATTATTGATATTATGATCTATACCATTTAGACCGTGAATATTATAATCGATTCCATCCAACCTATCGATATTATCATCTAGACTTTTTAAATTGTTGATATTATAATGTAAACCCTTGGTATTAAAATTAAGTTGTCCATTAATAATGACCCCCAACATCTAGAATGTTACTAATATGATCTAAAATTGTCCCTACCATAATATTATTATATACATCATCAAGATTATCAATATTATTATTCAAATCATTCAAACAATGAATACTATTATCTAGACCATTAATACTGTCAATATTATGGTCCAAACCACCTAGACTATCAATATTATTATTCAAATAATCTAGATTGTCGATATTATGCTTTAAAGTAGACAACAATTGATATTATATGATCTAAATCATCTAAACCTAGAGACAATAGATGTTATGATATAAAAAATCTAAGTCATAGATACTATGATATAAACTATCGATACTTGATCTCAATAATAAGTAATCAATATTATTTATCCAAACTATCTAATCTATCATTTTCATGATTCGAGTCATCCACACCATCAATATTATGATTCAAACCATATATACCATCCATATTATGATCCATACCATAAAAACTATTGATATTATGATCCAAACTATATGGATAATTGATATATTATCTAGACCATCTAGACCATTGATATGTTGATCCGGAACATTAATACTATTGATATGATAACATTGATATTGTAAGTCCAACTATTCAAAACATTTTTATAATTATTTAGACATTCTTTAGCATTGATGTTACAATCGAGACCATCCAAACCATAAAGATAATATGATTTAGACATTTTGGACTATCAATAGTATGATCAAGACCATCATACAGTCCACATTATGACTCAGACCATGTAGAGTTTGATCTAGACCATCCAACAACCAAAATTATGATTCAAACCATGTAGACTGTTGATTTAGACAATTCAAACATCCAATATTATGATCCAAACCATGTAGAACGTTGATCTTGACCATTAAACATCCAATAGTATGATCCATACCATGTAAACTGTTGATCTTGACAATTCAAACATCTAACATTATGATCCAAACCATGTAGACCGTTGATCTAAACCATCTAAACATCCAACATTATGATCTAGACCATGTAAAATGTTGATCGAGACCATCCAAACATCAACATTATGATACCAAATGATGTAAACTATTGATCTAGATCATCTAAACTTTCAATTTTTATTCACCAACACTTCACTTCTCTCCCTTTGGACGAACGAAAAATAATTTTTCTTTAATTTTATTTTAAAAAAAAAAAAAACTTTATAGATACTAGCATGTTAGATAAGCTACATTAAACCATCCCAACTTTGTAGAAGATATAGAGAGTGCGGTCCAGTTGTTGAACTACTTGGATCTTGTATGAAACTCCTTGCACATGCCTACTTTCACATATCACATGCAATGATAGGGTGACAAGAAAATTAACAACCTAAAATCATGAAATTAAAAAAACAAAAAAGATCAATAAGTTAAAATCAAGCAACCAAACCAATAAATGATGACACACTAAACTAACGCTTCCGATTGGATTGGACTTCGCGAGCAATGAATTGTGTGGCTGGATCGAGTTGTTTACACATAGTGAGATATGCAAGATACAACACCCGATCCTTCGCGCCCGTTCGATGGTTATTTGTGTGCTTGCAGAAGTACTTCAACTGATTCAAAGTGCAACATCCCATCATCTTCCCCAAAAACAAAAACAGCCAATTGATCGACCGTTTCTTCGGTGAGATCACCGGCTTTATGCAATTGGTCTGATGGCACATCTGGCAATCAGGTAGCTTTGGGTTCATCCACTCCTTCGGGGCCCGGTCGAACATCGCGTCGATGTTAGCAGTAATATAAGATCTGATCTCCTTGAACTTGCTCTCCAAGTCATGCTCTATCTGGTACTTAGCCTCACACCTCCTGCATTTCATGTCACCCTTGATAGCAGTAATACCGGCCGAGATGAGGTAGCTGAGGGTGTGTACCATGGCGCGGCGGTCAGTCGCCCATTCGAAAGGCGCCGGCACACGATCATGCTTCTTTACACGTGGAGTTCTCATTGGATTACGTTGTGGGCGTGTCGATGGTGGTCGACCCTTTCGATCATGTTGGCCGACCCCGATGGGTGGTGTGGATCGTCCATCAGCTGCTACAGGGGCTGGCAGTTGGTAGGGCCCAGAAGAGGAAAGGGAGAGATCGAGCTGAAGATTGGCTTCATCATAGTGCTTTTCAAGAGGTTTTGGGTTTTGAGTCTGTTTTCCCTTTCTTTTTCTTTCGGACCTAGTTTCAACAGCTTCCATGTCTTGCACTGAATTCTGACTTCTCGTCTTGCATGGCATACATATTTACGTAGAGATTTTGTACGTACACATGCATGAATGGTCGTGCACATCTATATGCTAGTGTATATGATACATAGCATATATTTGCAAGATCCAAGCCGTCCATCAGGTAGCCCACAACATATAAAAACTATACCATATCAGATTAGCCAACTCATCAAGTTAGCCATAGTTGAAACAAATGGTTGTATAGATTCAGCTTTTTCCAACCATTTATTTGTTTTATAAACTGTGATACACGTTGTAGGTAAACCTGCCCTATTTTTTTTTCCTGGAAAATCTACACTATGTCCCACTTCATGAACTGGTTGGAAATTACACACGGTTAACATTGGCACACACGTGCAATGGCTTATACACGGAGTTATTACGTATGTGTGATTATTTTTGGTCTTTGTTATTTCAATTTTGCTTAATTATAGAACCATAAAACCGAAAAATCATAGGGTTATCTTTTTATTTTACACGTGGAAGATGATATATGATTTTGGTTGTGATTTATGATTTAGACAGTCCATCTAACTATTCTTATTGGTAGAGTACACAAGTAATTAACGATTCAATGTTAAGTTCAAAAAAAGAACAAAAATGGGATATATTTTTATCTAGTAGATTCCATTTTTAAGAGAAGAGTAATCGTTGATAGGTCCCACTAGCTGAACGGACACGATTGATAGATAACCATGTCATATGCTCTGTATAGAGATGACTCTCTACCGTGTTACGCTTCTTCCCGCCTCCACCGTATCATTTGGGAAGCTCAAATTCGGATGGAGCGGTCGTGAAGGAAGCAGATTGCCTACTGATACTGGACGGTGATTGTGGACCCCACCATACTGTATTTATTTAATCCATACCGTTCATCCATTTTTTAATAACAATTTAGGAAAATATATCAAAAATAAGGAAGATGCGAGTCTCATCTTGATCACACCACATGAAACAGTGTGATTGAACGCCCACCATTTAAAACTTCTTGGGGCCACAAAAGTTTTGGATGAAGCTGATATTTGTTTTTTTTTTTAACTTCATCCATTTATGTGTGAACAATCAACAGTTTTTATGGAAAATAAACATTATAGTGGGCCTTAGGTAGTTTTTAATGATGGCCATTCAATCACCACTGTTTTCCTTTGGTGTAGCCCACTTAATATTTGGATATGTCTCATTTTTGGTCTGGTACCCTAAAATGATCTTGGAAAATAGATGGACAGCATGGATAAAACGAATATATCATGGTGGCCCAACATAGCACTGTCCAGTATCCACCTTGCTACTGCGTAGGTAATCCAAGTCCGGTAGTGAAGGGATGGTCCGGTAAATCCGAGATTTATGTAAAAACTCTTAAAAGAAGTTTAAAAAATTTAAAAACTAAAAATCTCTTCACCTCGATCTATGACAACTTCCTCCTTCATTCACGATTCCTCTACTTCATGGAGTTTGACTCTCCCACAACAAGTTTTTGAATGGACGGTCATGATAACATGCCAAGAGGCTTTCCCCGTGAAGTTAGGTGAGGCCCACCACAATGTTTGTTAGAAATACACCCTGTCCAGCCGTTTTGGCAGCTCATTTTAAGGACATGTGACAAAAAATTTTAAAAATTAAAATAAATAAATAAAACTTCCCGTTGAAAACTTTTTGGGGTCCACCTTAATGTTCATATTTCATGCAAATCGTTTATGAAGTCATTTTCATTTGGGATGAAATGAAAGCATGAAAAACTTAACCTTATATGAATGTTTCAATGGTGGCAGTTCAATCCCTACTGTTTCCTCTCGTGTGGCCCACTTGAATATTTTATCCACCTTATTTTTTGTTTCATGTAATAAAATGAGATTGAAAAATGGATGAACGGGGTGGATTTATTAAAAATATCACAGAGGGCCCCACTTATCTTACTTATCTTCCCATGGCAGGAACTTCACGGGAAAGGCTTTCATAGGTCCGTGTACTTTTCGAATTGAACGGTGACGGACGGAAGCGGATTGCGTCCTACCCCCGCCCGTCTCTAGCCCCGAACAGGCAGTTCTGTGGGCCTACTGTGATGTATCTATTTATCCAAGCCGTCCATCTCTTTTCTCATATCATTTTAAGGCATTAACAGAAATATAACGCATATTCAACGCTAAAGTGGACCACACCAAATAATAAGCTTGGTTGCATTAAATTCACGAAACATTAAAGACAGTTGCATTGAATGCAAGAGTCTTATGTGGTGTGGTCCATTTTACTATTGGATCTGCCTCATTTTTGTACTAATACGTTAAAATGATCTTAGAAAAGGAATGAACGGCTTGGATAAAGAGATACATCACGGTGGGCCCGCCTACAGAACTGCCCGTTAGGGGCTAGAAACAGGCGGGGGTAGGACGCAATCCGTCACGGACGCAGATTGCTACTGACCAGGAGCTAGGTGGTACTGACAGTGCTCTGTGGATCCCATATGTATTTATTTATTTTATCAAAGCCGTCTATATATTTTTATAGATCATTATAGATCAAGATCCCAAAAATGGGGCTGATCCAAGCCTCGAGTGGACCACACCACAAGAAAACAGCTGCGATTGAATGCCCACCACTAAAAACTTCATGAGGCTCACTGTAATGTTTATTTGTCATTCAACCTGTTGATTGTGTCACAAACACCTAGATGGAGATAAAACACAAATATCAGCTTAATTCAAAACATTTGTAGCCTTTAAAAAAGTTTTAATGGTGAGTGTTCAATCACCGTTCTTTCTTTTGATGCGGTCCATATGAGATTTGGATTTGCCTCCTTTTTTTGGTAAACGGATTGGCTACTTCCCCTGACACCAGCCCCGTGCCTGATGGTCGGTGCTCTTTGGGCCTCACCATGATTGTTATATTTCATCCACTACGTTCATCCATTTTTAAAGATCATTTTAGTGATTTATTCAAAAAATTAGAGGTATATAAATATCAGGTGGACCACACCACATGAAAACAATAGTGATTGGATATCCATCATTAAAATCCTCCTAAAGGCCACTGTACTGTTTATTTGACATCCAATCTGTTTATTAGGTCATACAGGCCCAGATGAAGGGGAAAAACAAAAATCATCTCGATCCAAAACTTTTATGGCCCCCAAAATGTTTTTAATGGTTGACGCTCATTCAACACTGTTTCTTGTAACATGGTCCATTTCAGATTGGGATACAACTAATTTTTGGTCTCATGCCTTAAAATGATCTTTAAAAATAGATGGACAGCATGGATGAAACACATACATCATGGTGGGGCTCATGGAGCACCGACCACCAGCCATTGGCTGGTGTAGGGGGAGTAGCCCATCCGTTCCCCCTTTTTTGGAGCATGAAAAATGGATATTGTGGGGCCGGATTGGATTGAAACTGACCGAAGTGTGCTAGCTGCGGCGCGGATGGGTCCTCGTTTGAAGGATGATACACATGTGGTATTGAAATTCCAACCGATTTACCTCATGTGGGACTCGCTGGAATTGATTGATGGTGGGTTGGAAAAAGGATAATCACAAAAGATATGGCTGAATGTAGGATGGATTTGTTCATCAGATAAATTTCAACTTTGCATGGTAGCCCTTGAAATGTATACTACATTTAGTGGGCGGTTTGGATCAATCTAGTGGACTGTCAGATTTGCCCAATACAAATAGGTGCACTATAACTTTATATTTATTTATTTATTCTTTTTATCAGACCTTGATTGGAAATTAGGATCGAGTGCTTAATCCCTGTAATCTTACTTTCGTATGAGTGTTTCCAATCGGATAAACGGTTTGGATTATTGAAAGATGAGTCTAGCAAACCTCTTTCTTATCTCTCAATGAAACATATATGGAGCTCACTATTAAAAGAATTCCTGCAACGGTGTTCACATTCCATCCAATCCATTCATCTAACATGCCCCACTATGATGAGGTCCATGTGGCACACGTGCCAATGTGGCACGTGACTGAAATCCTAGCCTTCTGACCAATGTTAACAGGGAATCATGTGAGAGGGAGGGCCCACCCTTGATTTACACAGGGACCCACATTAGCAAAGTCATGAGTCTTGAGCCGAAAAATAAGACAGATCTAAAGATCAACTAAACCACACTTAAAAAACCAGTGGGGGATTGAATGTCTACCATTGAAACTCTTTTGTGGTCATGGAATTTTCATGGTATTTGTTTTTTACTCTTTATCCAGTTATTTGTGACCTTATAAAATATATTTGTTTGGATAGAAAATAAATATTATGGTGTGTCTTATAAATGTTCCAACTGTGAGAATCATTATCCCACTGCTATTTGTGGTGTGGTCCACTTAATATTTTTATATAACTCATTTTTGGGCTTATGTTCTAAAATGATCTCTTCAAATGGATGAACGGTAGATACAATAAATACGTTATTGTGTGGCCCATGTAACTTTGATCTCCTTTTAACCACTGGTTGGTACACCAGCCAATCCACTTCCCAAATATGGACGGTAAAGAGCATTTGTAAAAGTGAAATAAAGAAAAAAATAAAAAATCTAACCTACGATTTCATCCATTTATTTAATAGCTCCCATCGTAGAGTACTTATAATTCTAAATATTCACTTCTATTAGGCAGTTTTGAACATCCCATCCATGGATTGCAAAATGATGAAAAGACCAGGGCTGAATATAGGATGGATTCAATCCTTAGATCGGTCTCACTTTTGCATGGTAGCCCTTGAAATGTGTACTACACTTAGTGAGCGGTTTGGATCAATCTAGTGGACGGTCAAATTCACCATATACAAATAGGAGCACTATAACCTAATGTGCTTTAAGATCACTAGAGCATTTTTCAATATTATTTATTCATTTATTTTTATAACAACACATTTGTGAGTATTACCGTTACAGCGGGGCCCACATTGATGATGTGTTGTATACCCACTCCGTCCATCCGTTTCTTCAGCCCATTTTAGAAAGTGGTCTTAAAAATTAAGGAGATCCAAATCTCAAGTGGACCACACCATAGGAAACAGTGGTGATTGAGCACCTCAACGTTAAAAATTCCAAAAGGCCCATCATAAGATTCTCATAATGTTTATTTATCATCCAACCTGTTGATAATGTCAGGAAGAACTGGATGAAGTGAAATTGAAATATTAGCTTGATAAAGCTTTTGTGGCCCACAAAATGTTTTAAGATCTATTATATTATGTCCTCTTGATCAAAGGGCTGAAATACCACGATTTAAGATCTATTACTTTATGTCCTCTGTCCAAGTAAGGCCCATCAGATAAACGGTTTGGATCATTGAAAGGTGACCCAAATACGTCTAGCAAGCCTCTTTCTTGTCTCTCAATGAAACAGACATGGATCTCACCATTAAACTATTCCGGGTTGTCTGCGGGCCCTACAATGGTGTACACATTCCATCCAATCCATTCATCTAACATGTCCCACTAGGATGAACGGACGCCCCACAAAAAAAAAAAAAGAGGCCATCTTAAAACAAAGACGGGTCACTCATACCATTTAGAAATCTTAAGCATGGTTTTATTTTACACCGTTCCCTATGGTGTGGCCCACCTTAATTTGGCCCCGAAACAAGATTTGGGCCGTCAGTCAAACACTGGCCCAGAAAAAAAGGCTGGCCATATTAGAGAATTATGCAAAAAAGACGAGCACGGACGCTCCTCGAGCTCTGAGTTGTACGAACGGTTCAAAGGAGATCAAAGTTACATGGGCCCCACAGTGATGTATTTATTATATCTACACCGTTCATCTATTTTAAGAGATCATTTTAGAGAATTATGCAAAAAATGAATCATATCCAAAGATCATCTCGGCCGCACCAAAAATAGCAATGGAGATAATGATTTTCATTGTTAAACAATTCGTAGGGCCCACCATAATGTTTATTTTCCATCCAATCTGTTCATAAGATCAAAAAGACCTAAATGAAGAGGAAAAACAAATTTCATATTGATCCAAAACTTCTGTGACCGCAAAAAGGGTTTCAATGGTAGATGTTCAATCCCCCACTACTTTTTGTAGTGTGGTCCAATTGATAGTTATAACTGTCTTAATTTTAGTCTCAAGCCTTAAGACGAGCTCGTAAAATTGATAGACGGTTTAGATATAACACATACCTCATGGTCAAACCCACAGAACTTGCTAATGTCAATACACTAGCTATATATAATATAGCTGGTGTGAGGTACACCAACCAATCCGCTTCCATAACGGAAGTGTGTGAAGGGGTGTACATCGAGCCGAACCAAGTCGAATTGGGCTCAACCCAGCCCGCCTCGGTCACTAGCCAAACCCAGCCGAATCCGGCTTGGCCCGATCACCGGACCAACATATCCAGCTGGAACTCGGCCCAGTCAGCA
This sequence comes from Magnolia sinica, assembly GCF_029962835.1. NCBI lineage: Eukaryota > Viridiplantae > Streptophyta > Magnoliopsida > Magnoliales > Magnoliaceae > Magnolia > Magnolia sinica. Next base: position 15,130,779 of record NC_080582.1, read on the forward strand.
ATCAGGCGAGTTCGGGCCGAGTTTGGACCAGTTTCAAACCTTACAACAAATTCATGGGAAGGGCTTTGATAAGTTCAAATGATTAGAGTAAGGATTTAGGATAAGGATATATATATATATATATATATATATATATATATATATAGGGAAAAGGTACTATGCGCTTGACCTCATGAGTCCGTCCCATGAGGTCGAGCTGTATGGGCCCATCATGATGCGTTTCGAACATCTACCCCATTAGTCAGATGCACCATTCCATTGTGGGCCTAGGTCTCAAAAATCAAGTCAATCCGTGACTTGTGTGAGCCACACCACATATAGAAGTGGGGAGGGGCCGTGCACCATTAAAACATTCATAATCATATTTTGGGCCCACCAAGATGTGGTTTGCAAATCCAGCCCATCCATTATGTGTGTCTCAATTGGATGAGGGTTCAAACCAAGTTTCAACAGCATTAAAAACTCAAGTGGGCCCCACCAAGTGCTTTTATATGTTTTAACGGTGTCTTCATATGATTTTAGATGGTATGGCCCACCTGAGTTCCGTATACGGCTGATTTTTGGAATATCCCATAATTTAGAGGGGACCTATCAAATGCATAGTGTTGATGGTCGACACGCATCACGGTGGGGCCCACACAGCTCGACCTCACTGGAGCTTATTGTGAGCTCGAGAGCATAATACCTTTTCCTATATATATATATATATATATATATATATATATATATATATATATATATATATATATATATATATATATATATATATATATATAGTCGGGTCGAGTTCGAGTCAACTCAGTCCGAACTCAGTTTCGAGCTGAAAAAAATGGCCCATCTCGAATGGAACTCAGTTTTGGGTCAAGCCGAGTCCAGCTTTTTCGGGCCGAGTTGAGCGAGTTAACCGGGCTAGCCCGGTTCATGTACACCTCTAGTCAAAACTGAGGTCCATGTGGCACGTGAGTGAAATCCTGGCCTTCTGAGCAATGTTAATGTGTACATGCTGGTCCACTCTTTGGATGGGCCACACATAGAAAATAGGGAGCAATTAACGATGGCAAATATTCCAGATTTTGATACACATTGATCACCGTACATGGAAAATGTGGGGCCCACATGAATTTCAAATGAAGCGTAATTTATACCTGGCCCTTCATCCAGATCAGATGAAGAACCTGAATGGTCTGGATTTCATATAAACCACACAGGGGTACCCCCGAGAAAATCAAGGGTGGACGCTCCCTCCCAAATTTTCCCTACGGTGCGGCCCATAAGAATCATCCTATCCTAAGGGTTAAATGCACTGAAGAATATGATGGACGGGTTGGATTCTATGCATGCATGCGGGCCCCACATTTGCCTTGTACCGGCTGTGGTAGGGGGAAGATGTGTCGCCCATCCAACCCGTCCATCTGATGTGACACCTCATATTACCGCAGTATGTTAAAATTCATCCTTACAAAACACACAAGTGGGCCCCAACACTGGTAACAATGAGATAGGGGACACCCAACCTGGACCCACTTGAATTTCAAACCAGATAAATGGTTTGAATGGTCTGGATTTTCTATATACAACATGGCAGACCCTCCATGCAAATAAAGGGTGGGGAGTTTTCTCTCAAATTGTTCCCCATCCGAAAAATCAGCCTCATTTTAGTATTACAGGGGTTACAGGTGCTTCCTAATACCATGAACGGTTGAATTTTTAGCACACATCATGTGGACCACTAATTTGCTTGGTCCCAATATTACATAAGCCCACTCCTTCCATAAAAAACTGCTACCACCATTACATTTTTGTCCCACATTGAAATATACGAAAACCAAAATCCTTATTAAATGGGTTATGTTAGATGGTTATTATTATTAGACGTAGATTTAGTGGATCAGAGAACCACAGATATCGGTCGATGCGTGACATGGTGGGATGTGATCGGGTGACCGATCTTTCTTTCGAGTATCCGATTCGGATTGTCCTGTCGGTCGCCGCATCACAGATCCACCAACCTCAATGGTTCCCCGAATCCACTAAATCCGTGTCCTATCATTTGATGAAGGGTTCATATTTGCCTATCGAGACCACCTAAGTGGGCCACATTGTGAGATGGACCATAAGTGCAAATCAAATCGATCAAATGGGCATAGTACGTTGAATTTGGATCATTTGATGATGGGCCCACATTTGGACGGTCCAGATGGAGATGCCTATGGTGTGTAGTTCATACGTAGCCACTATAGAGACTGTCTATGTTATGGACAGAGAGCAAGTGTACAGATGTCTACTTTGGTGGTTGGAATCATGATTTAGTGGGCCACCACATAGACCGTCTATATTCCATAGATATCTGATCAGGGCAATTCTCTATTGCATGTAGCTGTGAATAGGTGATCCTGCATTTCAAATGGTAAATGTAGACCGTCCATGCTCGTTTTGTTTGCCCAAGCTCTTTTTAAAACCGTCCATTTTGATTCCATTGATCTGGTTTCGTAGATGGCTCTGTCATGCATGATTTTTAGTTTATGGCCTGTACATGTGATGGTCCATCCGATCACCAGTTCTAATAAGCATAGACATTCCAGGATGATCAGAACCATCGGTTTGGAGGGATACCACATGGACAAGCATTGCCCAGGGCCCACCGTCGTTGTTCATCATTAGATGTTCGGTCGTGAATCTTGCCCATTTAATGTTGAATTTCTTTTTCATTGCCGGTTTGGGTGCCATTGTGATGTGATAGCGTGTCCATGTGGTATCTGATCACACTTTACATGACTGACACATGTACAGCAGAGATGCTCAGGCACACAAACCACTTTCATCGTTGCTCATTGTTGGAATTTTGGATATGTAAATTAGTAATTATAAATTTTTTAAATTAAAAAATATAAAAATAAAATAAAATAAAATTAGAAATTACAATAATGAAGAATTTTTAAAATTATTTAATTCGAGGCATGACGAAAGTTACTCGTCTTGAGGTTGACTTGCTTTCTTTGAACGATGTTTGGTATCTCTTCACATCGGTGCACTTGATATACGAAGACTCAAACCATCAATGTATGTCTAACTTAAAGTTGATCCAAGCAAACCAAAAATACAAAACCACTTGCATAATTTGGAAAGTCAAAGAGAGTTGATGAATTGAGTTAGTGTAAAATTTGAAACTTGAGAAGCCCTTTGTATAAACTTTAAAGGTTACCTTAAATGGATGTGTATGCACCCCTACTAATAGACATGGCTGTTGGGTTTTCAAAAGAGAAAACATTTCATTTTTTTTGCTCTGTTCAGAAATTTATAACAAATGATTGTTCATATCAACAGTTGTAAAACAGAATTTCAAAAGTAACAAAAAACGTTTAGGCTTACAAGTAGACTCGTGCGCGCCCGTATCACACCACATTGTGTCACGCACGTCCACATCCATGGCCTAGGCCCAGCCCGACTCGGCGCGCATGCACGTGTGTGGTTCATGGCATAAATTGGGATTGTTAGCATAGCCATCCCAACAACCAAAATCATATGGCCATGAAAGCTCTATACAAAATCTTATTCTTATAAACCCAAGTTTTGCTTCTTGCATATCCAATGTGATGGGTGACTAAACCCACATTACTATAAGAAAAAATGCATTTGTTGCTTTTTGAAAATTTTGGAGAGAATTTACAATCCAAATAAAATATATAATTTTAAAATATCAAAATATAACAATCCCACACATATTTCAAAGTAACGACTTTCAAGTTAGTTAAGAATAACTATATATTATATCAATGTCTAATAGACTTGAATCGATATTTAGAATAGACAAGAGTTGGGTGACAGACAGTCTTGATCCAGATTCCTATTAATGTAAAATGATTATACATGTCGCTCACATAATTGTTTCGATACAGATGATTATGTGGTTTAATGTTTTTTTGTCATGCACATTTATCTGGATTTCACTAGTGCTCTAAAGAATTTGTCTAAATTCTTATAGGACACGGCATCACCTCCACATTAATATCTAGTATAAGTGAATTCCATCAATTGTACACAATAATTGAATACACCACCAACAAGTATTTGGCATGTGGATTCATTAAGAGTTTGAGACTCAACCTTGTTAATTGTCTTGCATTACCTATACCATAGAAATGGCTTTCTTATCGCAGTGCTAAACATTTTCTAGTGTCTCATTGTTTACCCATTTGAAACATATCTCATGTGATATCCATTTGTATAGGTTGAGTTACCAACATTGGTAGGTTATGATATTGGACTTAGCCTCATTTCCTTCGATGCATTTACAATTAGTTGTTTACTAATTCCTTTAGTCAAAAGATTTGTCAGGTTGTTCTCTTATCTCACAAATTCAACAGCTATCCATCATGTAGTAAATGTCATACTTTGTTATGTTTAGATGGGTTTTTTGCTCTATATATATATATATATATATATATATATATATATATATATATATATATATATATATATATATATTACTATTATTCCTTTCTATAGCAGCTTGACAATCCTAATGCAGAGATATAGCTAAAACTACTTTTCATTACAAAGGTATATCAACTAATAGATTTCTAATCTATTCTACTTCTGTTCCAACATTTTCCAAAGTAATGAACTTGAATTCCATAGTGAATTGAGCAATAAAAATTTATTTTATCAGTGTTCTGAGCAATGGCCTCTCCATCCAAAACAAAAACATATCTACTTATATATATACTTTATTTTATTTGAATCTGTAATTCGATTAGCATCGTTATATCCTTCCAATACAACAAGGAAATCAATGTAATGTATACCAGATGTAATAGTACCTTTTAGGTACCTTAGGATTCTAAATAAAGCATTCTAATGTCATGTTTAGAATTATAAGTATATCTACTCAATATATCTACTACATGAGTTATATCAGGCCTTGTGTATTTTATTAAGTACATCAGGTTACCGATGATTTTAGATTATTCAAGTTGTGATACACTTTAACCTGTTTTTTCTTTAGATATATGGAATAGTCATAAAGAGTGTTAACAGGTATGCTATCAAATTGTTTAAAAAAATTTAACATTTTCTCAATGTAATAAGACTGAGATAGAATAAAACCAGAATCTTTTCTAATTATTTTTATTCCTAAAATCACATTGGCCTCGCATAAATCTTTTATATCGAAACGTGATGATAAAAATTTCTTAGTAGTGTTAATAAACTTACGACTAGTTTCAAAAACAAGCATGTCATACACATACAAATAAATAATAATTCCTACATTACCTATGAATTTACTATATACATATCTATTTGCGCCATTTATTCGGTATCCATTAAATTTCAAAGCATTGTTAAATTTCTCATGTCAATATTTAGAAGCTTATTTTAAATCATATGAGGATTTGATTAACTTAAATACTATGTTTTCTTGACCTTCAATTTTGTAATACTCAGGTTGATCCATATACATTTTTTCTTTTAAATCTCCATTCAAAAAGGTTATCTTGACATTTATTTAATTTATAAGAAGTTTACATATAGAAGCTATAGTAAAAGGAACTCTAATAGTAGATCCTATAATATGTATTTAAGTAGTCTATCCCTCCCTTCTGTTTGAACCCTTAGCCACTAATATAGCTTTAAACTTGTTAAAGGTACCACCAGGTTTTAGTTTTTTCCTAAAAATTCACTTACATACTATTGTCTTATTCCCACACATAATAGATTCTAATTCATCAATTATAGCATCTTTTTAGAATTATGCATTAGGTGAATTGATAGCTTTTATATAGGTTAAAGTATCATCCTCAAGGGAAAAAAAATATATCTTTCATAATCATTATGCTCATCATTGGCTCTATTTCTTTTACGTTTTCTCTTTTTATAGTCTTACTACTTGAGAAAATATTTGAAGCATCATTATTTTTAATTTTTTAAAATACAACTTTCTTTGAAAAAATATTCTCTAAGAATTTTGCATCTCTTGCCTCATTGATAGTGTTAGGGTTTAGGGTGTTATTCTTAGATTTCAAAACTAAGAATATGTAGGCTGTAGTATTTTCTACGTATCCCATAAACACGTGGTCTGTTGTTTTCATATCCAACTTCCTTTTCTTAATTTTCGGTGACCTTACTTTTTCTAAACACCCTAACACTTGAAGTTATTTATAGTGACTAGGATATTTCTTCAATAGTTCAAAGGGTGTCTTACCTATAATCTTATAATGTATTCTATTAATGAAGTGACAAGTAAAAAAGAATAGTTTTTCCCCATATGTTTGAGGGTAAATCAAAACTATTCAATATTTAATTCATCATTTCATTCAAAGTTCTATTTTTTCGTTCCATTATATTATTTTATTTGTTTATAAGGGGCAGTGGTTTCATGTATAATGCCATTATTTTCACATAATTTCTTAAATTGTAAGGATTCATATTCACTCCCCCTATCTATTCTAAGTATTTTGGTTTCCTTATTTAAGTGGTTTTCAACTTCTGTCATATAATTGATAAAGAACTTTAAGGCTTTCATCTTTATTTTTAAATAGATATACCCTAATATACCTTGAGAAGTCATCTATAAAGGTAATGTAATATTTTATTTTATTTTTCATTTTTAAACATGTGATTCTTAAAATCACTCAAATCGTTATGAATCAGTATTAGATTTTCATATTCTAAAAATAAAATAAAAATTAAATTAAATTAAATTGTTTTTATGGAACTTGGATTCTACACAAGCTTAACATTTGTTTAGTTTTTGATTCGAAAAATCAGGTATAAGACATAGTTTCTTCATTCTTTTTAGAACATGTACATTTATATGCCCTAATCTATTATGTCATAAATCAAGTGACTCAACCAAATAAGCAGAACATGAATTCATCTTATTAATATTAATAGAGGATATATTCAATATAAACAATGCATCACAACAATAACACTTCCCAACAAATGTTCCATTCTTAGACAGTATAGCCTTATCTGAATCAAAAACTAATTTGACACCAACTTTATTCAGGAGGGAGCCAGAAATTAAATTCTTTTTTTAGGTCAGGCACATGCAGAACATTATTCAGTATAATGGTCTTACCGAAAGTGAACTTTAAGATCACTTTTCTTTTTTCAACTACTAAAAAAAATTAAAGCATCTTCTATAAATACTTGTTCATCCCCCTACAGCTTAGTAGGAGGCAAACATGCTTTGATCCTTACAGATGTGACGAGTAACCACAGTGTACTCAATGCATTGTGTTGGTAATGTTTACTTTAGATACAACAACAACTATTTCATCTTGTCCATTTTGTTCGTCAGATTGGCCTAAGCTTGAAAAGAATTTTTCTTATGCCTGCACTCTCGAATATTATGTTCGGGTTTGCCACAAAGAAAATATTTTCCTTTAGTTTTGACTAATTTTCCTTTCTTATTTTTTAGCTCACACTGTTCAACACGATGGCCTAATTTTTCACAGTGAAAACAGGTCCCTTTCGAGTATCAGTATTGATCAATAAGGTGACCTGCTTTTTCATAGTGAGAACAAGATCATTTGTTCCTTTTATTATCTTGATTTATTTCAACTTGGTTGGCATTTAAAGTAGTGCTATTAGCATTTTCCTTTTGATCTCTTATACGATTGACTTCTTTTATTCAGATATGTACAATAATGTTTTTCACGAACATTCCATTTTTCTAGTGTTTCATTTTATTTTTATATTCTTTACAGGAGGAGATAATTTTTCAATTAAAGTACCTCCAAGGAAAACATCATTCATTTTTAATCCTTCAGATATAAACTCATGCACTAAACTTTGATATTCAAGTATCCGATCAAATGCGGGCTCATTATCTAATATAGAAAAAGTTTAAAGAATGAAAATAATTTGCTTTTTGACACAAGTTTCTTCTAACATATATTTCTTAGCCAATGCCGACCAGATATCTATGACTCTTTCATATGTAGCGTACACGTCATAAAGTTCATTAGAAAGGAAATTCAAATTTTTTTTTTTTTTCAGTTGTGGTAATCTCTTACAGCAGTTTCTTTATTGGCTTCATATTGGAAAGTATCAGATAATACATATGATACTTTCAATGTATCTAAAGCAAATGTGAGTTTTTGATTCCACCTTTTAAAATAGTTCCCAAAAAATGGTTCAATTTTAGATAATTCGCTGGTCGAGTTTACTATTATGTTTGCCATTGTTACAGACGTATAGATCAGTAGATCAACTTCGAGATTGATAGAATTTTGGATATGTAAATCCGTAATTATGGAAATTCAGAGTTTAAAAAAAATTGTAAAAAGAAATTAAAACAAAATTAAAATTTTGAATAATGAAAATTTTAGAAAACTTATTTAATTCGAGGCATGACGAAAGTCACTCGGCTTGAAGTTGATTTGCCCTCCTTTGCACGATACCGATAGTGCAATAGGAACACTAGACAATCAAACTCGAGGATACCCTCAATTGTTATCTCGTTATAACGGTGCAATCGATGTACGAAGATCCAAACCGTTACTGTATGTCAAACCCAAAGATTGAAGCAGACAAACCAAAAATACAAAACCATTTGTAGAACTCAAAAAGACAAAGAGACCTGAATGAATTTAGTTATTGTAAAATTCAAAACCAAAGAAGTCCTTTATATAGATTTCAAAGGTTGCCTCAAATGGTCGTTCAGATCAACCGTTACAAAGCGAAATTTGCGGAATTTCAAAAGTAATAACTTGCCCGCGCACCACACGCACCGCACCATGTCTACGGCTCGGCTCAGCACGCATGCGTGTGTGATTTATGGCATATATTGGGGCTATTGGCATAGCTCTCCACCCAACAAATAAATTCACATGTACTTAAAAATGGTTTAAGACCTATGCAAAATCTTCTTCTTATAAACCTAAGTTTTTCTCCTTATTTATCCAATATGAGACTAAGCCCACATCACTACAAGACAAAATGTCCTTCTTGCTTTTTGAAAATTTTGGAAGAAATTTATAATCTAAATAAAAATTATTTTTTAAAACATTAAAATATAAAACTTATGAAGGCAAACTGTAACGCCCCGAAAATCGAGGGTCGAATAAAGGCTCAACTCCCGAGATCCGTCGCATCACTTATGCAACAGAGATAATGATGGTTAAATGTTGTCCATTTTAGTGCATTAAACATGAATGAGATTACACTAAATCAGTATATTATACTCCAGATATGATTAAATTAGGCAAGTGGAAGACTGTGATAGATATATAAAGTGTATAAGTGATTATAAACCCCCAGAGTATAATCATGTCACCAGGCTGAATATATACATATTTGCTCCAAAATATATAAAATGACAAAGTGTAATGTCCAATTAATTCATCTCTGTAATCCCGTCGATCAGTATATGATCTACATAGACCCGCCCGATAGCTGCATATAAGAGAACTCCTCATCATCGTAGAAGTCAGGCTCCACTTCGTAAGCCTCGCCATCATCTGCAGCTAAAACAGAGTCTGGTTGGTGTTTTAAAATACCGTTTCAGCATGGGAGTGAGTGATCAACTCAGTGGTACTATAAGGCAAAGATTAACATGTTATCAATTCAATCAAGCAGTAATGATAAAGCAATATAACAAGTATTTCCTAACTACTCTGGTTAATGCAAGGATGATATGTGGTAATGAAACATGCCCTCGTCTTCACTCCTTCAGCGACATCATCTCACGGTCGTGCATGCTAAACTCTCACTGTGCTCTTCCTTCCCAAAGGCACATGCAATGTGGTGCATTGTCGTGTTAGCCAAGTTCTTAATTAGACTTATTTATACAGCAGATTCGGGAAGCTAAGGTACCTCCTTTTATATCACCTACCCAAACAATGATCCATCTAGGATCGCCAATCCTAGTTAATCACATATGATAGGTAAGTTATAAGGCAACATCACCCCTGATTGAAAAGCAGTAGATGGGCAAGTTTAGGTCGCTACGGAGAGACTCGTCACCTCAGCGTAGGCTAGTTTATACTCGAGGTCACTACGAAAAGGCTTGTCACCTTAGGATAAGCTGATAGCTCGAATACAGTGTCTCATACCACCGTATTCGGTTCACAAGTTTGTGTTACTTACTGGACACTACGGGGAGGTTCGTCACCCCAACGTAGCTCGATAGCTCGACCACGGTGTCTCATATTACCATATCCGGCTCATGAATCTTAGTGGATCGTGATACCAAGGTTAAACATGCTTTACATTGGTAAGTTGTACTTTAGATTTAAGTAGTAGCATCTATACATGGTAAACACAAATTAGGCCAATCGGGTTACTTGACAAGTTCGATTGGTACAAGCGCGCACTAAATTAATCGATATGGAGTGCATACGCACTCCTCGTGGCCTAACCATTATCGATAATCACCGTACGACTCAAATTCATCAAATGTGTCCATTGTAGCGAAACTAATCCGGCTACTCGATCGAAAACTGTTACCGATTGCCTGGACTACGTATTAGTCCCAATCATACTCAAATACAATGCGCATTCATATGTGATAGTCAAAACAGCATTTAACAACCAATTCAAATATAAATCTCATTTAAGCATTTAATAAACATATAGTGCACATGTTATCATGCATAGGCATTTCATCCATAAATCACGTAGTGGCGAGATAGGTTACATGAAGGACACTGTAACTAAAGATAAGGTAATTGAGAATCCTATCTCAATACCGTTATTAAGTACATTTCAACAAGCAATTTCTCATTCAGACATTTTATCAAACACTTAGACTACACATTTCAACATATATGTAATAAATTAGTTATAACATATATTATGGCAAATCCTTTCATAAAGGAGTTGTCATACATATAACAATCATATATTCTCAATTAATAATCATGGCAAGCACAAATCATAATTCCATATTCATTTAAACATTTCAACAAACACATGGAATACATTATATATTCGCGTAGTTCACACATGAGTATAATTTATCGAATACGTCGTAACTAAGATCATATGGTAGCAATCAAGTCAGACATAAATCATTAGCTGACATTGAAAACCTTGAAAACGATAACCTAAATGTTTATAGTCCGCACCTTTCATCGGCTCGCTCGTTACAAACTCGGTTCGTATATCGCGTCTTTGTCTACGACGCAACGGCTACCTAAACATTGAAATAGGTTAGCTATTTCACCGATTTCTCTATTTGGATTCCTAAAATAGATTAAGGTTAGGATTTCTTACCCAAAAATGAAGTTGGATTCGACGGTGTAGCGACACGGGAGAGATGCTTCGGTATGTGGAGTGATGGAGATGAATCTCAGTAACAATCCACAAACCTCTCACTCTTCTCCTCACTCTTTTCTCCTCTTTTCTCTCTTCTCTCTCCTAGGGTTAGGAAAATTCGTATGGAATAAGAGAGGGGCAGGTTAAGGGCATTATATAGGCCCAGAAGTGATGTCAATGGCCCCGGGGCCATGGTATACTTAGGGTATAGCAAAAAGGTAGCTGTTTCGGGCTAACGGAGCTCATATGGAGGTCCATCGCTCGCATACGGTATGGAGAAATTTTCCTAACAAAGGATCTATGCCAGGTTAATATTTCGGTCCGATCGGATTGGTGGATCGATCGTGGAGGACCCATTTTAGTTCAACGGTCATCGTCACTCAATCAGGGCCACAAGTATATTAATGGGTGTAGGGAAATTTTTCTGATTTAAAGGTATGGTTTGGTCAGAAACTGATGGTCTGAAACCTTAAATTTTGCCCACAAGCGAATAGTCCAATTCACTTAAATCTGAGTTCATTTTTTAAAGATATTCGCGTTTCTGACACACTTCTCTCCAGGCTCAAGTTGTGTGTTTCTGGATACTATTTGGACTCGATTCCCGCGATAGATGTCAAGCCCAGTATGGTGGTAATAACCTTATAATTTCGCAATTATCAGACTTTCGACGTGCGGTTCAGGTCCGATACGGGGTTTCAATGTGCTCCCGAGAGCAACTAGGTTTTGAGACTGATCCTAGGTTTTTAGGAAATGTTAAGTTAGTAATTCTAATAGTTTTAAGTCTTATAGTTCGTATAAAAAGTGGCTCAAGCTAATTTACCAATTAATTCAGTTTAGTACTTAATTAATTTTTGTCTAATTTCTAAAGGATTCGGTCCTTAGTGATTTCTGTTTGAGGTGGTACTCGGGTCTTTGTACGGATTTTTCCGAGACGTTACACAAACCTCCTTATCATGCCCGGGAAAAAGTATCAATGCTTCATTGTCGTGATGTATCGTAAAGGTACATTTGGATGCACTATTTAAATGATTCGTAATTCTTAATCTAATAAAACTCAAAGGTTGTGTATATGGCTAACAAGTAATTTAAATAAAATTGTCTAAATTGCATGTCGTGATTTAGATTTGTCATTTACAAAAACTTGATGCTTGTTTGATCATCTTACTATTGGATTGGTGGACATTCATCAGACAATTAAAAATAAAAATAAAAATATTTGTTGGAATATAGGATACATATATATAGTTGTATATAAACAATTGTACATAACATTGATATTACATGGGTGGATTCATTTATATATGTTAAGATCTATATATTTTGTTGCAATATAGGATACATATATATAGTTGTATATAAACAATTATACATAACATTGATATTACATGGGTGGATTCATGTATATATGTTAAGATTTATATATTTCTATAAATACCCACCTTTTTTATATATTCTATTATTCTTGATGAAATAAACACAATACAGTTTTCACATCGTAGTTTCTTATGGAATGTAGTATCAGAGTTACAATTCTGATCTTCCATGCCCAGCCTCTAACCCCACTATGTAGATTTTTCCATGAAAGATCCTCTTCTCTGATGCCATCTATCCACACTTGGTCTTATGCAGTCTATGTCGCCAGTAAGAAGTCATCATATTCGACACACATGCACGAATGGCGGGAGTGAATCATACTTGCACCAAGAGAGATCAGGATGCTTATCTCTCATAGACACGTAGCCTATTAAAAGCATCTTCATTTAGAGTCATACACAGTTCTGTGACAAAAATGGAGAAGTAACACTCATAGGGCACATGACTGACACACGCACGACACATGTAACCCCTAGTGCCGATGTTGGATCTCTCATAATACAATATACACAGGCAATGCCATTCTCTAAATCAACTCTAAAAGGGGATTTTTCCAGGGACAATTGATACTTTCTTGGAAGTAACAAATAATTAGGAGCAAGTAACGGAAAGTCCATATAGAATTAGAAATAAATCAAATCATGATGACACCATAAAGCAAGAATTTCAAATCCTATTAGGGCACCACCATCGCATGATCAAAGATTCACATGGAAACTATGATGTGGCCACTATCTCCTATAAGCCTATAAATGCAGTACTCGAATAAGAATTCCATATCCTCAACGCACACATTCATTCTCTCTACAGTACAACATTGCTTATCTTTAATTTAACTTCTTAGCATTAAATACTTCACTTCTGTCCATCCACTGTCCAACATCCACTGTCCAACATCATTACTGCAATACTTCACTTCTGTCCATTCACTTCTGTCCATCCACTGTCCAACATCATTACTGCAACATCATAAAAATCTCCCCGCCTGATGTAAATGTCTGGTTTTTTATTAGATGGTAGGGATGATCGGATAGGAGATGCACCGACTTCGTCTGCTACGGAATGTGATGGAATTAACTCTCATGGCAGAGTAATCAAACAATCCATTCCGTCCATATAATTGTTCTACTCTGGATGGACAGTCTTTCTAAATACAGAAAATGGTTTAATCCTATCCGTCCAAATGGTGGCCTTCAACGCAACGGTGAATTTCCAAATATTCATCAAGAGGAATTGGAGAAACGTGATGGCAGGATTGTCTAGTTGGTGTGAGTTTTGAAACATATACCATCCATTAAATATCTTACTTCATGTATAGCCCAGGTCGATGCATCTCACTGCTACCTGTGCTGTTATATATATATATATATATATATATATATATATATATATATATATATATATATATGGAAAAGGTACCATGCGCTCGACCTCATGATAAGCTAACGTGAGGTCGAGCTGTGTGGGCCCCAACATGATGCGTGTCGACCATCAACACCGTGCATTTGATGGGTCCCCTCTAAATTATGGGATATCTCAAAAATCAGCCGTATACGGAACTCAGGTGGGCCATACCATCTAAAATCATGTGAAGACATGCCAAAAACATATAAAATCATTTGGTGGGGCCCACCTGAGTTTTGAATGCTGCTGAAACTTGGTCTGAACCCTCATCCAAGTGGGACACACATAATGGATGGGCTGGATTTGCAAAACACATCTCGGTGGGCCCAAAAAATGATTATAAATGTTTTAATGGTGCACGGCCCCTCCCCACTTCTGTATGTGGTGTGGCCCACAGAAGTCACGGATTGACTTGATTTTTGAGACCTAAGCCCACGATGGAATGGTGCATCTGACTGATGGGGTAGATGTTCGAAACGCATCACGGTGGGGCCCACACAACTTGACCAAGTTTCAGAAGCATCCAATTTCAGGTGGGCCCCACCAAGTACTTTCATATGTTTTAGGCATGTCTTCACATGATTTTAGATGGTATGGGCCACTAGAGTTCCGTAGACGGTTGATTTTTGGGATATCCCATAATTTAAAGGGGTCCCATCAAATGCACGGTATTGATTTTCGAGATATATATATATATATATAGCACTTGATAATATTTAACGGTACTTCAGTGGAAAATTAAGAGCGTCCGAACATGATCAAGCAGTTGATTATTGATTATCATTATCAATATCTGGCGTGCCGTGAATGCCTTGCCAAAGACACGCTGGCATTACCATCCAAATATCATAGACGTGGATGCCTGGTCAATGATACTCTTTCTTTGATCCACGTCTGTAATTTGACCGTTCATCAGCTGAGACTACTTCAAATGTCCTCAGGTCAAAAATCAACGGTTGGATGGTCAAACCATTGGGTCGGTTTTTTTTTCTCTTCTTAAGAATGACTAATAACTCCACATGCATGAGGCTTCTTTTCAGCACCATGGATTTGAAATACCCTGAATTTGGAATCCTCCAATTGTGTTTAATTCAAAATCTTGGTGATCCAAAAATAACAATGCACAACAAATTTATAAGGTTTCAATTTAATTACTAAATCAACTTTAATATCCCTATATAATGTCTGACACAATGATTGTAATAAGCATGCTTTTGCTAAAAATGATGAAATTCCAAGTCTCAATTGAGCCACAGGTATAGGATCACATTCAAGTGACTAACCAATGATTTTTTAACCGTTGATTTGCATGGACAATGTTTGGACTGTATAGATTATCCTATTGAAGTAATTTTAGTGATGCAATTGATAATCCAATTGTTTTGGGATATCATCTGTAGGCACATGCCAAATAAATTAATAAGCCAGTGACACACACGTTACATATATGATTTTAGAGGAAGTCCTAGCTTCCACCTTAGACTTCAAAACACCGTTTGAGGGGATATGAAACTCCCCGTTACTTGAAGTGCCAAATCATATGTGATTTGAAATCCCCTCAAATCCCTCCAAATTCATGATGCCAAGCGAACCAGTCTTCAATAGAATCATTTTTTCGTATTAATTTTAATAAGATGGAACCCATGTAATTAAAATCCTTCTTTTTAATAATTTTTATTCCATATTTGCCCTTGCTTGATGTCAAAAGATAAACAAGCACCCCTTTCATGTTTAATTCATACGGAGATAGAGATTAAAATAGAGGCTCCGGCATGCTGCCGGATACCCATGACCTACATTTAAGTCCATCTAAACCATCCGATCATGGACCCCACAATATGTAGCATGTCCCAAAAATTAGGGTCGTTCGGAAATCGGACAGGTCACATGTGGCTGCTGATCTTGGGATATTCGACCAATTTTTTATTTTTATATATTTTTATAACCATACATATTTCTCATACAATTTTAGCCTATTTTATTATTATAGTTAATTTTTTAACGTCCATCTCATGAATGGTGGACGTCGTCGGATGAATTGCTAATGTCCTTGCATTTACAAGATGGGAGGGTGTAAGACTCGGCTGGTAAGATTCTGTTGGCCGCTCACATGACACTTGCTGGGCCGCGAGGGGTAGATATGTAAATTGACTAATAAAAGCCAATGAGGATGGAAGCAGATAAGATACATACATCATGGTGGGCCCCACAGCGCCCAACAGCACCTGTTTTTAGGGGTGTACATGAACCGAGCTCACTCAACTCGACTCGAAAAAGCTTGATTCGACTCAGAATTCAAAGCTGAGTTCGAGCCGAATCGAGCTGATTTTTTGATCTCGAAAATGAATTCGAGCCAAGTTCGAGCAGGCCCCAGTTCAACTCGTCTCGGATCGAATCCAGCTTGAATCCAACTTGAATCCAACTTGGATAGAACTAGTTCGGTGACTCGGTTACTTTGCCATTAATGTTGCTCACCAAGTGTTTGATAAAATGGCTCAACAAAGTGTGGCAGGTGGCAAGGAAGGTATGTACATGAAACAAATACCATTTTTTTCTTGGTTTTTTAAGGTTTAATGTTGCTTAGAAAGTGTTTGATAAAATACCTGTAAAACCATTGCTTCTATTTCACAAACAGAAAAATTTTGAAGGTGCAGTTCAGGTGTTTGCGGAAATGCCTCAATGGCGAACTTGGCTCGATCTTGGCTCGAACTCGGCCCGAGTTGGCCCGAGCTGCTGACTGAACCGAGCCGAGCTGGCTAGTTAGGCTCGAGGACCAAGCCGAGCCGAGTTCGAGCTGAGGCCAACTCAACTCGTTTCGACTCGATGTACACCCCTACCTGTTGGACTCAGATTCGGTAGTGACCCCTTCAGTACCTACAAGGATGTTGATCGGTGCTGAACATGATGTATGTGTTTTATCCATGTCGTTCATCCATTTTGTTAGACCCAAAAATGAAGCAGATTCAAATCTTTGGTGGACCACCAGACAGAAACGATGGTAATTGTATGCCCACCATTAAAAACTTCTTAAGGGCCACAAAAGTTTTGGATTAAGCTCATATTTGCGCTTTTCATTCATCCATTATAATTAACCTAATAAAGAGGTTGAATGGCAAATAAAACATCTCGGTGGGTCTCAAGAAGCCTTTAATGGTGGCAGTTTAATCACCTCACTATTTCTTGTGGTGTGGTCCACCACATATTTGGATCTACCACAATGAAGCATGTCCTAAAATGAGTTCGAAAAATTGGATAGACGACGTGGATAAAACACATACATCATTGTAGGCCCAGTAGGGCTTTTCCCGCACCGTAGTCCGTATAGGAAGGGTCACCACCGAATCCGAATCCAGTGGTGCTAGGTCAACATTAGAGTTAAACACAGCATGACTTGACTTGGCAAACTCAACTCGTCCAACTCATTTAGACCCGACTCGATCTGAACCAAGTGGGTGAGCCAATCCAAACCAAGTAGACTTCATCCAATCCGAACTCAAATCGAGTCGAGTTCGGGTCTCCTAATAACTTGACTCGACTCAACATGAAATCCAACTCGGTACTAATTTGACTCGTACAAATAGAAAAAAGAAACTCATATTTGACGTTTCAGATCTAAGATGCTATGTAACTGATGGAGAGACTGCATTTTGGCAAGTGCGCCTAGGTTTTGAGTTTTGATTTCAGCCCGTGAATACTCGTTGTACCTAACTCAACTCAGTGTTGACTTGACTCGACTCGTACTTGTGACTGGGTCGGACTTGGTCTGAATTAGTCCAGGCCAAACCCAAACTAGGTTCGAGTTAGGCATGCTGGACTCGGTACCGAGTCGGGTCGAGTTCGGGTCAGATCTATTTCAAAATCGAATCAAGTTCGATCAGCCCTAACACGGTCCGACTCAACTCGATGCCCAACTCTAGTCAATATCCAATCCACTTCCCTTCAACGCTGCATTCGAAAAACAAATGCTTTGCCGAAAGGATTTCTCAGCTCCTATGCTTATTAGCAGGGGTTTTTGTGTTCATTCACTCTTTTTTAAAATTGATTCTTGACCGTTGCTTACTTTTGTCTTGTCGGTCAAAGATCAAATGGTTGATAGTGTAGAGATCCTTTTTTTTAATTGAATCTTGGCAACCTGCATGTCTGTTTCTTAACACATGTTTACTTGCATGAAAAATTCATGCCAAGTGTCCATCGGCCCCTGGCGAGCTGACGATTTCCTGACCTATTTAAACAGCACTCATCTCCTTGTCCAGGCAGAGATAGAAATGGCAGAGAGAATAGTATACAAGCTTTGCCAAGTTTCCTTTGCTTTTGTTCCCTACTAATGAGGGGGTTCTGCCACCTGGAATTCCCTACAGCAACTCTACTTACACTTAGGTTCCGCCTTAGCTAGTTACAGCAATTCAACTCAGCAAAGCCAACCTTGTTATCTCTAGAGTAGAGACAGGATTATGGACATCCAATAATCCTTTTTCTAATTCAAGAAAATAGCGTTTAACTTTCATTTTCTTTTTATCACATCTCAATCAACCTTAGAATATGGTCTAATTCGCATATTGCCTCTTTTCTGCCAGCGTCATTTCTTTTCTTTTACCACATGCATTTACTTATTTATATCTTATTCTTCCCACCTACGTAGGGCCTTGGCTCTATGAAGCAAAGCTAAAATCTTTTATTTTTCTTACATATTTTATTTTATTATGTTTGTCTGTCTATTGTTTTTCGTCTTTGCAAAGTAAGGCTATAATTTATTTACTTTTTTTATTTTGTCTGCCCCATCCTCTTACAAGGTTACGGGAAGCATATCCGTATTACTAATATTTATTGTAAATATACAATTTCCCAGAAAACTGCATGTCTCTTAAGGTAAAAAAATCGCACATAAGTGTAGGCAAAAGAAGGCAAATAACTCCTCCATAGCTAGTAATTGACGCGCGGATTAGATACTTACAAGGTCAGCAGCCAAATTGCTACTTAAGTGATGTCACCAAGTTCTATGGACTCCACCATGATGCATGTATTGTATCCATACCGTCCATACATTTGGAGAGATCGTTTTATGGCATTACAAAAAGAATGAGATAGATCTAAAGTTTTAGTAGACCCTACCATAAAAAACAGTGAGGACAATGACATCCACCGTTCAAAACTTCTTAGGAGCCACGGTAGTTTCCGATCAAGCTGATATTTTTGTTTTAACTTCATCTTTCTCTATTTTAACTTATGAATACGATGGATTTCAAAAACGCATCACGGTAGGCCCTATAAATATTTCAACGGTGGGCGTGACTGCTCACACGGTTTTCTGCGTTGGGTCCACTTGAATTTTAGATCTATTTCAATCTTTTTGTAATGCCATAAAACTATCTCTATAAATCGGTGGACGGTATGAATACTACACATGCATCATGGCGGGTCCATAGAGCTTGGTGACGTCACTTCAGTAGCGATTTGGCTACTGACTTTGTCAGTATCCAATCCGCGCAAGTAAAGGCAATCTGCTACAGCGACGTACAGTCAGCCTATGCACGTGCGTACGGAGAGGGCGTTCACATATAGTAGTGTATAAACATCTACCTACTATCCCATGTATCAATGTGCCACGCATTTGAGATCCAAGCCGTTCATCCGATGGAATTTTCAGTTTGCAGATATCCCAAGTGAAAATCAGGCCACCTCACCAGTAAAAAAGAGGCTTGTCTTTTTTGGGCCACCCACCTTTTTTTGACAACTGTAGCTCAACTATTAAACGGACAGACGGTTTTTGGTCAAGGGCATCTGCATAGTTGGAACTATCAAATGGACGGTTTGGAGCTGTCATGTATATCCCACTTTGGCACATGGTAGTGGATGGACGGGCTCCCTTGTACACGCTTGTGACTCATATGGATTTTCGAACTCTGAAGGGCGATATCAACCCATTTCTGTTCTTGACCATCCAGTTGAAGGCCATTGATCAGATCTCGAGGATCATCCTCTTTTTTTTTTCAAATTTGAACACTGGGCCATCCATGATACTAACTAATAGGTGGACCGTCCAGATCCACTGTTACGATTGGCACCATTTCCACGTGTTCGAATTAGAAACGTCTGGTGTAATATGATTGAGACGTCCCTCTCAATATCGTTTACCACGTGCGCAGAAAATTGAGTTTGCTTTGCAGCAAAACTCCCCGTGAGTTCCGACTTCCGATTCCACCCACCAACCTTGATTTTTAAAAGCCTAACGGTCTGGAGGTATGAAATGACCTAAATAGCCCCGGCTACGGCTTGTCTTCAAAAGACATACTTTAATACTCTGCCAGCGTGTGATGGATGATACGCAGGCACGTAGAAATTGCGTTAGTGGCAGAGAAGTAGTCAAATCAATCTGTCCGTATCATGAACCCAGTGTAGATTTATCATGAACTAAAAAAATTAAGCTTATTCGGTTACCGGACTACCGGATTGGTGGATATTTGTTAGATGGTAAAAACTGAAAAATATCCAACGGTCCTGTTTCCTCAAAATTATGCCCACGGATCGGCGGTTAGGATTGTTCAACCAATCAAATCTTGGGATTGTAAATTTGCGATAGTAGACTGCACAATCTAAATGGTTTTTATCTGAGTTGACACATGAAAGGTGTAAAGTAACATATTCTGACTGCCTGCGTATCAAGTGCCACACATATCCTGAGTATCGTGTAACTCTTGTTAGTCTAACATTGTGGAGCCCACATTGTTTGGTGTTTATGACATCTAGCCCGTCCAACGGATTGCCCTGACATGATATTTGAAATTTCTCCTTTCCTGCATTTTCATTGGGCTATGCCATCAGTGATGGTCCATGCAGAAAATAGAACATTCATTTTCCCAGCAACAGAGATCTGGACTCATTCTCAATATGGGAATTTTTAAAGAGAATTTTTATGTTTTAAAATTAAAATATATTAATAAATGAATTAATTTTGCCATAAAATCACAAAAACTTAAAATTGTCTAGAAACTCCTGCCATAATATCTTGTTATGAATTTTTCCAGGAAAATATTGCATTGTAAAATTAAGGATATTGATCATAATGGTTATACGTACCAAACTCAATTCAATACTAATTATAAGGCAGCCTACATATGAAGTTGCGGGTTTTGAGGTAGTGTACATTGCTTTTTTTTTCTTTTTTCTTTTTTTTTTTACAGTGTGGCTGAAATGAGATGGTTAAAAATATTTAATTATAAGTTAATAAATAAATATATAAAAATTAAAATATATGAACAAATGGATTAATTTATCAATAAAATCACAAAAAAAAAATTAAAATTAAAATTGTGCCATAAGATCTTATTATGAATTTTCCACCAAAATATTGCATTGTGAAATTAGGGTTAATATTTTTCACAATGGTTATAGATGTTCCAAACTCAATCCAATACAATTATTAGGTAAGCTACATGTGAATTTAGAGGTTTTGGGGTGGTGGGCATTTTTTTTTAAAAGTGTGGCCCACCTGATTATTGGATTGGTCGGACCTCTCGTTGGTCTCATTATCATGATAAGGTGAACCTGTTGGATGGGTTGGATGCCATGCGAAGACCATATGCCATTATGAGCACTCACAATTTCAACGCTCCTAATTTTAAGGGGTGAAAAAAAAAAAAAAAAACACTATTAAAATGGTTTGTTCACCTCGTGGAAGTTTGTGTTGGAAATCGTTGAGTAATGCTGCGGTAAAAATCCCCATAGATTTGCATGGCAGATGATATGGTAGAGCGAGTAAAGTTTGGAGAAACCTCAGCATGCATAATCATCTCTTCCATCACACCGTGGCAAGGTAACTTATTTTTTGGACCACCCATCTTTTTCCCTCATTATGAATTGGGACCCAATATTGTTAAGTCAGAATCCTAAATGAGATTGATTGAATAGCCTTGTCAAATGACTGAATTGTGGTGATATCTAGAGGGTGTATAAGAAATTAATTATAATGAGAAAAAGAAAAAGAAAAAATAAAATAAAATAATGAGAGATGGAAAGAACATGAAATGCTTAGGGCCCGTTTGGCCGGTCGGATTGGAAGGGTTTGGATGGTATTGGAAAGGATTGGAAGTTAAATCCCGGGATTGGCATGGCATGGCAAACAGAGCCGGTGATCTGATCCCAATCCCATGGATCTTAAGACAATCCACTGACATCGCCATCATTACCTTTAAATCCCATCCAATCCACCCTAAAACTTTCAAATTTGCCTGGGACGTGTTTGGTTGGAAGGATTGAAAGGGATGATGGGAAGGTTTAATCCCGGGATTGGCCGGGCGTGCCAAACAGACTGGATATAGCAGTCCAGCGATACAGCAATCCCATGGATCTCAAGACAATCCACTGACAACACCATTATTACCTAGAAATCCATGCCATCCACCCCAATACCATTCAATCCCTTCCAATCCACCCGGCCAAATGGGCCCTTAGGGTTTATTGAAATCATATTCTCTTAATCTTATTTATGATGGTAAAAATGTGTTTAGGGCCTATGGGCATTATTATATGGATTTGGGTTCCATGGGTCTTATTCAACTATCAGTTTTTCAGCATGGCCTAACCTAAAATAAGAGCTAACCAAATCAAACCTAAGTAAGAAAGAAACTCTTCTTTAGCAAACTTTAACTTTGAATCCAGGGATAATTGTTTGCTGAAATGGGGCCATAGGATCATGCTCATCTTTAATTGTCCAATGAATATTGTAGTAAGATAAATAAGCATGATATTTAGTTCATGAAGTATACAAACTAGGAACAATAATTTTGATTGTTTAATTTTACTTGATTGTCTACATGCAAGCAATTGGAAATTAATTTCTAAGCGCGTACATGTCATCTATATATCACACTCTTCTAAGCTAGGTGGGGCCTACCATAATGTTTGTGAGAAATCCATCCCGGCCATCCTTTTTTTAGCTCATGTTAAGATATGAGCACAAAAATGAGGTAGAACCAAAACTCAAATAGACCACACGGCAAGAAAAGGTGGGAAAGAAAATTCCTATAGTTGAAACCTTCTCAGGTTTCAGACAATGTTTATATGCCATCCAAACCATTCATAAAGTCAATCCCATTGGAATTTACTTGAAACGGATGGACGGATGGACATTTCTCACAGGCATCAAGGCGGTCTTTTCCAATTAGACTTAAAAGTTTCTCGAAACAAAAATAATAAATGAAAAGGGAACGAATTTCACCACAAAACTCCTTACAAATGAGGATTTCACCAAACAAATCTTTGAGTAATTATCTTTTTGAGGGGCTTATCAACATGCCCTTAAAAAATAGGTGATAAGGCGACTTATGAACATGCCCTTGAAAAAACAGTGATAAGGTGAAAATTGTGGGGCCGGGGTAATATGTGTATAGTATGGATGCGGATTAGGTGGGCCCTGCAGTAGTGATGTGTTGATGTGTTGGGTGTTGTGGGGCCCGATATGATGTATTTGTTTAATATCCATGCAGTCCATCTATTTCACCCCCTCATTTTAGGACATGAACTCAAAAATAAAGTAGATTAGAAGCGCCAAGTAGACCACACCATAGAAACAGTGGGATAATGACACCCACTGTTGAAACCTTCTAGCATCCAACCTATTCATAAGGTCACACGGACATGAATGAGGGGTGGAACACAAATATTAAGGTCCCATGGACATGGATAAAGGAAAAGCACAAATATCAGCTTGATACAAAACTCCTGAAAAAATAAATATTAAAGTCACACAGACATAGATGAAGGGAAAGCACAAATATCAACTTGATCTAAAACTTACATGCATGACCTCCAAGAAGTTTTGAACAGTAAGCGTTCAATTCCCGTTGTTTCATGTGATGTGGTCCACTTGAACTTTGGATATGCTTCAATTTTGAGCTCATGACCTAAAATGAACTAGAAAGTGGATGGACGGTGTGGATAAGACACACCCATCACATGGTAGGGCCCCATAAAGTTTACTCGGAATATGCCCAAAGAGTTTAATCAGTACCGATTTCGTTTCCTCTACCAAGATGACCCAAAGAATCAAAAGACAAGATGCACATGAGTTTAGATGTTTTTTGTTGATGAGGATTGGATACTTCCCCACGGGGACCTAGCTAGAGACGGATGGTTTTGGCATGGGCTTTGTTGGGCTCATCCATCTAATTTGACATATTGTTTGAGGTGATGAGCTAAAAATGAAGCAGATAGAAAGCTCAAGTGGACCTATACGACCCCGGCCCTCCAATACTTTGGGTATTGGATGCTCTAGAATGTTATACTATAGGAATTTCTATTTTAATAGTAAGCTGGATGTGCTTATGTGCACATATACTTGAAGGCCTAGGACTTCACAAGTTTGAACCCGACTGAAGAGCATATGGCTCAATCGAATCATGTACCCTAACTAGATGAACAACATTAGATCATCGATGGGACTCGAACTCCCCGAATCCTCCGTTTTCTAGTTCGGATGTTTGATTCGATGGGATCTATCATAACAACACATCAAATTGAATATTCAACCAAAGATTTTCCTGAGACTATAGTGTCAGTTAGTCGAATAGTCGTTTGACCCCACAAGTTAGAATCAAAGTTTAGACCACTGAACTCCATGTCTAGTAAACTTCGACATCAATTCACGAGATTTGACACCCCATTTCAATAAACGAGTTGCTTAGTATGAGTGAATGGTCAACATGACACCCAAGGAAAATCCGTAGGACCTCGAGAATAATGAACCAGGCCGATACAAGGCTACTATGGCCCCTGCCGAATCAACCATCTTGAATAGCACAAAAGCAAGACAATTCTAGCATTTGTCAGTCCGATTGATATTGTCATCAGACCGACCAATAGCCCTCGAATTTCAAAACACTTATAATCACTGAATTTTTTAAGTGGGGCTATAAATAGGATTTTTGCTCTTTTCTTTAATTCCCTAGGTTTGGGGAGTGGAGAATTTGGATAAGAGGAAGAGAAATGGAGAGGGAGAAAAAAAGGGACAGAGGGAGCTTTTATGGGAGATCGTGGTTCAAGTGCGGATTGTCGTATCAGGCTGTTCTTCGCTATATCTGGTTTGTTCTCATAATGTCACGTCTTCTCTAGTTGTAGAATCCTTCAATTAGTCAAGTAAGGAGTCTTCACGTTGTGTATGTGCATATTTCCCTTATTTTTGCATCTTTATAGTGATTAGGGTTAGAAAATCCTTCATTTTCATCCGAATTTAGGATTTTTTATGTGAGGGTTTGTTCATGCTTAGGTTGGTATTTCCTGCAAGCAATTTGTGGTAGCTCATTCTCATCCACGAGCCATGATTGAGCTCGACTTTATGTGGGTGTCAATTATGCGCCGATCTTGGGCCTTGCTCGTCGAATCGAGTTAGGGTTTGCTCGAGTCGAGTTAGCTAAAATCCTTAAACCCTCGTGGAAAGTTTAATTATGTTAAAATCTAAGTTACTAATGATATATTGCTGATGAATTAGGGTTTGGAGGTATTTTCCTCAAATTCTTTATGCCAAGGTTGCGTCGAAGCCAAGAATCCTCGATTCTAAGGTGAGATTTACCATTTAAGCTTTCTATAATATTTTTAGTATTACAATATTCTCAACGTTTGACAATCATGCTACAACCCTTGTAATCTATCTCATGTATGTTAAATTTATGAAGAATTGCTAGAATCTATAACATGCATAGTTCCCAATTAGAATCCGTGACAAGATTAGAATCATGTATATGCTCATGTATCATGTTTAGCCTAATGCTTAGGTTGTGTCACACACGTGCACTCCCTAACATGCTCAATTGTACTTGGATTTGCCACATATTTCGTAAGATTACCATGGACATGTAATTATGATATGCTTTAGTGTAATCCATCCATATGGCATGCTATGAGGTTTGGAATAATGAGTCCCGACAACCAGATCTCACTTGTGAGATCCACAAGCATTTGATGGGATTTTTGTCCCGTGCTCGACCGATCATGAGCCCTGCATGACCGGTCGTGGACTAGCGTTCGACCAATCGTAGGTTCAAGTCATGACATGACTCAAAGTCCAGCGACTTTGGACGATTTTTCTCCGGGGTGCTCGACCGGTCGTAGGTGGCGCTTGACCGGTCATGGGTGGCACACGACTAGTCGTGGTTATACAGATTCGTTCCGCAATTTTGCGCAGATTTCGTGTTGCAAGTCCTTTCGCAACTGGGATGCGGAAGAGAGTTTCCTAAAACTATAAAAAGGGGTCTCTAGGATTTTTCTAGGGTATGATGGTGATAGAAAAATACAAGAGGGATATCAAAGGTGTGAGAAAGAGAGGATCTTGTAGAAGAGAGGTTATGCTCGTGGAGGTGATCTACCATATCTCAGCACTTTTACGTCCTTGTAATCGATGAGATCTCTCAATTTTCTTTGTTTCTCTTACTGTTTATCCACTCCTGCGTGAGTGATGAAGGTTTGATCATAGCAAGGTGTGCTTGTGATCGGTTGTAACGTTCTACTTCATAGTGGATTGTTGATCTGGACGAGGTCCCGTGGTTTTTACCTCTTTGAGAGTTTTTCACGTAAAAATCTCTTGTGTAGTGTGTGATTGATGCTTTGATTTATTTCATTGCTTTGTTATTCCATAATTCTGGTTTGTTTTAGAAGACTAGATCCTAAGGGTTTGTGCAAGGCCCCCAACAGGATTATGGGTGATTGTGGGTTGACTCAGGTGCCCAAACTACCCCGCTTGTAATTCATATAATTGTCACATATATGATAATGTACTTTGAACTATTGGCCACCCTATATTTGGATTAAATGGAATTTGGTTGTGGAATTACCATCTTGGCAAATCATTGTACCTTGTTGGCTTTGTTTGGCGGAAATTCCGTTTATGTCTTGTCAGCTTATCTAGTTAGCTTTTGTTGGAAGAACCCATTATTGGATTTATATGTCGGGATGGTAAAGCCTACTTGTTGGACTAGGTTTGGCCACTAGTTATCCTCGGGCATTATCGGGTATCTGGCTAACTGTTTAAAAGGTCAGTGTATTGTTCGAACAACCCTTGTGAGTTGGTCAACTGTTTAAAAGACTCATTCCCTTTGCATTGAATGAGCTAAATATTTGATAAGTTCATTCTTGGCCCAGTTGGGTGTGCATCCCCAAGTCGAAGAACATGTACATACACTCATGCATTTAAATAAGATGCATCATAGACTATGATTGTTTTGGTGTGCCTTTTATGGAAATATATTTGATTAATATGTCATTAGTTTCTCACTGAGTTGGCCAAACAGTGAATGCAGGTAGAGGGGTGCTGTAATAGCATCGTTAGGTTAAAGCTAGATCAAAGAGAGTTGGACAACCGTGTTTGGAGGCCATAGTGGGTTGAGCTTTGGGAGCTCGAGCTGTTAGTTTCTTTTTATGGTTTTCCCTTAATATTGACATCTCATGTTTTTGTTCGTTTATGGTTTATTTAGATCTTATGGGCACTATTTTATATTTATGTACTTTGAATATTTGTTATATTGCTTTATGATTTATTTATCATGTTCTCTTCGATATCCGCTAAACTTGAAATGTGTTACTCTGATTTATTTGTATGTGGTATGAATGCTAATCTGACTAAGTACATGGGTGGTAGATTTTTGTCACGTGGGGCATTTCTATGCGACACTCAATTTTGCATTGGTAGAGCATTATACTCGATCAATGAAAACCATGACATTGTCAGTGCACTCGACTCTTTCTCTCTTTTTTTTTTGTTAATACCCTAAGACATGAGATCTGCGTCTTCCTGCTCAGGTCTCGAATTTTAGGGCCTTACAGAACCACACCATATGAAGTAGTGGTGACAATGATGTCACTAAAACCTTCCTGAGCCCATCGTGTTGTTTATTTGCCATCTAACACATTCAAAATATCATATAGACCAGGATGAAGGGAAAACATAAATATCAGTTTAATCTCAGACTTATGTGCATGGCCTCCAAGAGGTTTTCATCATTATGCCTTTAATCCTTAGTATTTCCTATAGTGCCGTCTACTTGAGCCTTGAGTTTACCTCAATTTTGAGGACATCACCAAAGATGATCCGTTCAGATGGATGGAAGCAAGTGAGCCCCAGAGATCCCCCCACCAAGATGGTTGGCATTCCTTTCTGGTAGTGTATGTTCAATGACTAGACTCCACTGCCCGTCTCTAGCCATGAACAAATAAATTTGCCTGAACCCCTGTTACAGTTTATCCACACCGTCCATCCATTTTCCCCATATCATTTCAAGGTATAACCTTTTTTAGAATCATGTTAAGATAAGAATTTAAAAAAAAAATGAGACAGATACAACCTTCAAGTGGACCACA